>NC_091643.1:42095469-42413048 GCF_027580195.1 Bos mutus | reverse complement strand
AAAAAGTACCACTTTCGTTGGAACCAGTACACACTTTGCAGACACTGTACCTGGTCCCTTGACTTTGGTTTTTCCATATGGATGTATCAGTTGAAAGATAATCTAACATGTTCAGTTTCTTGAGGTAAATCCCATAAGGCAAGACTGGTTTTAATGTAAAGTGGTGGTTTAGAACGTGGGCTTTAACCTCCAGGGCAGTACAGCATTTGAGTGCTTTTCATAGGCTGCCTTGAGTCAGATGGCATAATCTATTACAAGGATAGTTAATTTTGCTTACTTAATAAAATGTGCAGTCTGGTTGCAATATGGTTCGACTGAGATAATGTATCAGAAACAGTCAGGAGAGACTGGCCGTGGGAACCTCACAGACTTCAGCATTGCCCTCCTCAGGCTCACTCATTCCTCCTCCTCCCTCTCACCAGCTTAAAGGATCAGAAAAATGCATTAGCTTTTTTCACTCATTTTATTTTTATTTATTTTAATTGGAAGCCAATTACTTTACAGTATTGTAGTGGTTTTGCCATACATTGACATGAATCAGCCACAGGTGTACATGTGTCCCCCATCCTGAATCCCCCTCCACTTCCCTCTCCATCCCATCCCTCAGGGTCATCCCAGTGCAGTGGCCCTGAACACCTTGTCTCATGCATTGAACCTGGACTGACGACCTGTTTCATATATGGTAATACACATGTTTCAGTGCTATTCTCTCAAATCATCCCACCCTTGCTTTCTCCCACAGAGTCCAAAAGACTGTTTTTACATCTGTGTCCCTTTTGCTGTCTCACATATAGGGTTATCGTTACCATCTTTCTAAATTCCATATATATGTGTTAGTATACTTCACTCTTTCAGAATTTTCCACAGTTTATTGTGATCCACACAGTCAAAGGCTTTGGCATAGTCAATAAAGCAGAAATAGATGTTTTTCTGGAACTTCCTTGCTTTTTTCATGAACCAGTGGATGTTGACAATTTGATCTCTGGTTCCTCTGCCTTTTCTAAAACCAGCTTGAATATCAGGAAGTTCACAGTTCACATATAGCTGAAGCCTGGCTTGGAGAATTTTGAGCATTACTTTACTAGCGTGTGAGATGAGTGCAATTGTGCGGGAGTTTGAGAATTCTTTGGCATTGCCTTTCTTTGGGATTGGAATGAAAACTGACCTTTTCCAGTCCTGTGGCCACTGCTGAGTTTTCCAAATTTGTTGGCATATTGAGTGCAGCACTTTCACAGCATCATCTTTCAGGATTTGGAATAGCTCAACTGGAATTCCATCACCTCCACTAGCTTTGTTCGTAGTGATGCTTTCTAAGGCCCATTTGACTTCACATTCCAGGATGTCTGGCTCTAGGTCAGTGATCACACCATCGTGATTCTCTGGGTCGTGAAGATCTTTTTTGTACAGTTCTTCTGTGTATTCTTGCCATCTCTTCTTAATATCTTCTGCTTCTGTTAGGTCCATACCATTTCTGTCCTTTATCGAGCTCATCTTTCCATGAAATGTTCCTTTGATATCTCTGAGTTTCTTGAAGAGATCCCTAGTCTTTCCCATTCTGTTGTTTTCCTCTATTTCTTTGCATTGATCACTGAAGAAGGCTTTCTTATCTCTTCTTGGTATTCTTTGGAACTCTGAATTCAGATGTTTATATCTTTCCTTTTCTCCTTTGCTTTTCTCTTCTCTTCTTTTCACAGCTATTTGTAAGCCCTCCCCAGACAGCCATTTTGCTTTTTTACATTTCTTTTCCACGGGGATGGTCTTGATCCTTGTCTCCTGTACAATGTCACGAACCTCATTCCATAGTTCATCAGGCACTCTATCTATCAGATCTAGGCCCTTAAATCTATTTCTCACTTCCACTGTATAATCATAAGGGATTTGATTTAGGTCATACCTGAATGGTCTAGTGGTTTTCCCTACTTTCTTCAATTTAAGTCTGAATTTGGCAATAAGGAGTTCATGGTCTGAGCCACAGTCAGCTCCTGGTCTTGTTTTTGCTGACTGTATAGAGCTTCTCCATCTTTGGCTGCAAAGAATATAATCAGCCTGATTTCGGTGTTGACCATCTGGTGATGTCCATGTATAGAGTCTTCTCTTGTGTTGTTGGAAGAGGGTGTTTGTTATGACCAGTGCATTTTCTTGGCAAAACTCTATTATTCTTTGCCCTGCTTCATTCCGTATTCCAAGGCCAAATTTTCCTGTTACTCCAGGTGTTTCTTGACTTCCTACTTTTGCATTCCAGTCCCCTATAATGAAAAGGACATCTTTTTTGGGTGTTAGTTCTAAAAGGTCTTGTAGGTCTTCATAGAACCGTTCAACTTCAGCTTCTGAAAGAGATGGGAATACCAGACCACCTGATCTGCCTCTTGTGAAATTTGTATGCAGGTCAGGAAGCAACAGTTAGAACTAGACATGGGACAACAGACTGCTTCCAAATAGGAAAAGGAGTTCGTCAAGGCTGCATATTGTCACCCTGTTTATTTAACTTATATGCAGAGTACATCATAAGAAAAGATGGTCTGGAAGAAGCACAAGCTGGAATCAAGATTGCCGGGAGAAATATCAATAACCTCAGATATGCAGATGACACCACCCTTATGGCAGAAAGTGAAGAGGAACTCAAAAGCCTCTTGATGAAAGTGAAAGTGGAGAGTGAAAAAGTTGGCTTAAAGCTCAACATTCAGAAAACGAAGATCATGGCATCCGGTCCCACCACTTCATGGGAAATAGATGGGGAAACAGTGGAAACAGTGTCAGACTTTATTTTTCTGGGCTCCAAAATCACTACAGATGGTGACTGCAGCCATGAAATTAAAAGACGCTTACTGCTTGGAAGGAAAGTTATGACCAACCTAGATAGCATATTCAAAAGCAGAGACATTACTTTGCCAACAAAGGTTCATCTAGTCAAGGCTATGGTTTTTCCTGTGGTCATATATGGATGTGAGAGTTGGACTGTGAAGAAGGCTGAGCAGTGAAGAATTGATGCTTTTGAACTGTGGTGTTGGAGAAGACTCTTGAGAGTCCCTTGGACTGCAAGGAGATCCAACCAGTCCATTCTGAAGGAGATCAGCCCTGGGATTTCTTTGGAAGCAATGATGTTAAAGCTGAAACTCCAGTACTTTGGCCACCTCATGCGAAGTGTTGACTCATTGGAAAAGACTGATGCTGGGAGGGATTGGGGGCAGGAGAAGAAGGGGACGACAGAGGATGAGATGGCTGGATGGCATCACTGACTCAATGGACGTGAATCTCAGTGAACTCCGGGAGTTGGTGATAGACAGGGAGGCCTGGCGTGCTGCGATTCATGGAGTCGCAAAGAGTCGGACACGCCTGAGTGACTGATCTGATCTGATCTGATACTTCACTCATTTTAAAAAGGAAGATCTAGGTTTAAAAATAAAAATTTTCAAATGAAACATATTCTTTGTATTCATTTATTTCTTTTGTAATCCTATAGGACTGAAACACAATATAGAAAAGTAAATGGAGTGTTATTACAGATTTTTCTTGGCTTTACATTATGTTCGGACATAGTCACCATCCAAATATGCAGACTGTGGTAATACTAAGAAACTTTTTAAGAGAGAGAATTTTTCTTAGAAGTACTATTTTAGGGGGTGGTCCTAAGATGGCGGAGGAATAGGACGGGGAGACCACTTTCTCCCCGACAAATTCATCAAAAGAACATGTAAACACTGAGTAAATTCCACAAAAAAACTTCTGAATGCTGGCAGAGGACATCAGGCACCCAGAAAAGCAGCCCATTGTCTTCGAAAGGAGGTAGGAAAAAATATAAAAGACAAAAAAAAAGAGACAAAAGAGGTAGGGACAGAGCTGCATCCAGGGAAGGGAGTCTTAAAAAGAGAGAAGTTTCCAAACACCAGGAAACACTCATTGCTGAGTCTGTGGTGAGCCTTGGAACCACAGTGGGCAACATAACTGGGAGGAAAAATAAATAAACAATTAAAACCCACAGATTACGAGCCTAACGGTAACTTCTCCAGTGGAGAAGCAGCGCAGACACCTGCCCCCGCCACTAGCAAGCGGGGGCTGGACTGGGAGGTGTGGGCTGCATTGCTTAGAGTAAGGACCGGCCTGAATGCCCTGAGGGCAATCTGAGGGAACTAATTTGGGCTAGCAAACCAGACTGTGGGATAGCTACCACGCGAAAAGCCCTAAAACCTGACACTGCCAGGCCCGCTCACAGAACAAAGGACTGAACAGAGCTAGCCCGCTGCAGACCATCCCCCTCTGGTGACAGGCAGCCAGAGCTGGAAGCCAGCAATCACAGCCCAAGAGAGACATTATCTACCAAACTGCAAGCAGGCTTCTTTGCTAAGACTTCTTGGGTTTCTGGACAGTCAACATCCGCCTGAGAAAGTGCGCCAGTTGTACACCCAGAAAACCGAGCGGCAGGGACGGGGGAGGCGATAAGTCACCATCGTGCTCACCAAACACCTCATCACCTGAGCTGCGGACCTGGGAAGGGCAGAAAACGCAGGCCCAACCGAGTCTGCGCCTCTGAGGACTCCATGAGTGCCTGAACCTGAGCGGCTTAGAACTGGGAGGTGCATGCAGCCCAGGGCTGGCTTCGGATGGTTCCCGGTGGAGCAACATAGACCCTGAGCAGTGTGGGCAGGAAGGGCACACGAGCCGTGAGCGAGGGCAGGCCCAGTGTGGCTGAGACATTGGGAGCACACACCAGTGTTATTTGTTTGCAGCGTCCCTCCCTCCCCACAGCGCAACTGAACAAGTGAGCCTAAAAACTATCCACCATCGCCCCCTTGTGTCAGGGCAGAAATCAGACATGGAAGAGACCAGCAAAGAGAAGAAGTTAAAACAGAGGGAACCACCTTGGAAGTGGCAGGTGCAATAGATTAAAACCCTGTCGTTAGTACCGACTACATAGGAAGGGCCCTATAGATCTTTAGAAATATAAGCTGGACCAAGGAACTATCTGAAAATGAACTGACCCCACACTGCCCACAACAACACCAGAGAAAGTCCTAGATATATTTTTACTATTTTTACGATCATTCTTTTTAAAATTTTTTTAAAATTTTAAGTCCTCTATTACTCCTTTAATTTTCATTTTTATAACCTACTATTACTTTGCAAAAAAAGACCCTATTTTTTAAAGCAAACTTCGTATATATATATATTTTATAATTTTCGTGACTTTGTTTTTCTTTTTTTTTTTCCTCTCGTTTTCTTTAATATTGTATTTTTGAAAATCTAACCTCTACTCTCGATTTTTAATCTTTGCTTTTTGGTATTTGTTATCAGTTTTGTACCTGTAAGAATCCAATCGTCAATTCCCATTTTTACTTGGGAGCGAGATTACTGGCTTGACTGCTGTCTTCCCCTTTGGACTCTCCTTTTTCTCCACCAGGTCGCCTCTATCTCCTACCTCCCCCTTCTCTTCTCTACCCAACTCTGTGAATCTCTTTGTGTGTTCCAGATGGTGGAGAACACTTAGGGAACTGATTACTGGCTGGATCTGTCTCTCTCCTTTTGATTCCCCCCTGTTATCCTCCTGGCCACCTCTGTCTCCTTCCTCCCTCTTCTCTCCTCTGTATAACTCTGTGAACATTTCTGAGCGGTCCAGACTGTGGAGCACACATAAGGAAGTGATTACTGGCTAGCTTGCTCTCTCCTCTTTTGATTCCATCTCATCTCATTCGGGTCACCTCTAACTCCCTCCTCCCTCTTCTCTTCTCCATGTAACTCTGTGATCCTCTCTGGGTGTCCCTCACTGTGGAGAAACTTTTCATCTTTAACCTAGATGTTTTATCAGTGGTGCTGTATAGATGGAAAAGTCTTGAGACTACTGAAAAAATAAGACTTAAAACCAGAAGCAGGAGGCTTAAGTCCAAATCCTGAGAACACCAGAGAACTCCTGACTCTAGGGAACATTAATCGACAGGAGCTCATCAAACGCCTCCACACCTACACTGAAACCAAGCACCACCGAAGGGCCAACAAGTTCCAGAGCAAGACATGCCATGCAAATTCTCCAGCAACACAGGAACACAGCCCTGAGCCTCAATATACAGGCTGCCCAAAGTTACTCCAAACCCATTGACATCTCATAACTCATTAATGGACACTTCATTGCACTCCAGAGAGAAGAAATCCAGCTCCACCCACCAGAACACCGACACAAGCTTCCCTAAACAGGAAACCTTGACAAGCCACCTGTACAACCCCACCCACAGTGAGGAAACTCCACAATAAAGAAAACTCCACAAACTGCCATAATACAGAAAGGCCACCCCAAACTCAGCAATATAAACAAGATGAAGAGACAGAGGAATACCCAGCAGCTAAAGGAACAGGATAAATGCCCACCAAACCAAACAAAAGAGGAAGAGATAGGGAATCTACCTGATAAAGAATTCCGAATAATGATAGTGAAAATGATCCAAAATCTTGAAATCAAAATGGACTCACAGATAAATAGCCTGGAGACAAGGATTGAGAAGATGCAAGAAAGGTTTTACAAGGACCTAGAAGAAATAAAAAAGAGTCAATATATAATGAATAATACAATAAATGAGATCAAAAACACTCTGGAGGCAACAAGTAGTAGAATAACAGAGGCAGAAGATAGGATTAGTGAAATAGAAGATAGAATGGTAGAAATAAATGAATCAGAGAGGAAAAAAGAAAAACGAATTAAAAGAAATGAGGACAATCTCAGAGACCTCCAGGACAATATTAAATGCCCCAACATTTGAATCATAGGAGTCCCAGAAGAAGAAGACAAAAAGAGAGACCATGAGAAAATATTTGAGGACATAATAGTTGAAAACTTCCCTAAAATGGGGAAGGAAATAATCACCCAAGTCCAAGAAACCCAGAGAGTCCCAAACAGGATAAACCCCAGGCGAAACACCCCAAGACACATATTAATCAAATTAACAAAGATAAAACACAAACAACAAATATTAAAAGCTGCAAGGGAAAAACAACAAATAACACACAAGGGGATTCCCATAAGGATAACAGCTGGTCTTTCAGTAGGAACTCTTCAGGCCAGGAGGGAATGGCAAGACATACTTAAAGTGAAGAAAGAAAGTAAGCTACAGCCCAGATTACTGTGCCCAGCAAGGATCTCATTCAAATATGAAGGAGAAATCAAAATCTTTACAGACAAGCAAAAGCTGAGAGAATTCAGCGCCACCAATCCAGCTCTCCAACAAATGCTAAAGGATATTCTCTAGACAGGAAACCCAAAAAGGGTGTATAAACTCCAACCCAAAACAATAAAGTAAATGGCAACGGGATCATACTTATCAATAATTACCTTAAACATAAATGGGTTGAATACCCCAACCAAAAGACAAAGACTGCCTGAATGGATACAAAAACAAGACCCCTATATATATTGTTTACAAGAGACCCACCTCAAAACAGGGAACGCATACAGACCGAAAGAAAAGGGCTGGAAAAAGATATTCCACGCAAAAAGAGACCAAAAGAAAGCAGTAGTAGCAATACTCATATCAGATAAAATAGATTTTAAAACAAAGGCTGTGAAAAGAGACAAAGAAGGACGCTACATAATGATCAAAGGATCAATCCAAGAAGATATAACAATTATAAATATATATGCACCCAACATAGGAGCACCCCAATATGTAAGGCAAATGCTAACAAGTATGAAAGGGGAAATTAACAATAACACAATAATAGTGGGAGACTTTAGTACCCCACTCACACCTATGGATAGATCAACTAAACAGAAAATTAACAAGGAAACACAAACTTTAAATGATACAGTAGACCAGTTTGACCTCATTGATATCTATAGGACATTTCACCCCAAAACAATGAATTTCACCTTTTTCTCAAGTGCACATGGAACCTTCTCCAGGATAGATCACATCCTGGGCCATAAATCTAGCTTTGGTAAATTAAAAAAAATTGAAATCATTCCAAGCATCTTTTCTGACCACAATGCAGTAAGATTAGATCTCAATTACAGGAGAAAAACTATTAAAATTTCCAACATATGGAGGCTGAACAAGACGCTGCTGAATAACCAACAAATCACAGAAGAAATCAAAAAAGAAATCAAAATATGCATAGAAACAAATGAAAATGAAAACACAACAACCCAAAACCTGTGGGACACTGTAAAAGCAGTGCTAAGGGGAAAGTTCATAGCAATACAGGCATACCTCAAGAAACAAGAAAAAAAGTCAAATAAATAACCTAACTCTACACCTAAAGCAACTAGAAAAGGAAGAAATGAAGAACCCCAGGGTTAGTAGAAGGAAAGAAATCTTAAAAATTAGGGCAGAGATAAATGCAAAAGAAACAAGAGACCATAGCAAAAATCAACAAAGCCAAAAGCTGGTTCTTTGAAAGGAAAATGAAATTGACAAGCTGTTAGCCAGACTCATCAAGAAACAAAGGGAGGAAAATCAAATCAATAAAATTAGAAATGAAAATGGAGAGATCACAACAGACAACACACAAATACAAAGGATCATAAGAGATTACTATCAGCAATTATATGCCAATAAAATGGACAACGTGGAAGAAATGGACAAATTCTTAGAAAAGTACAACTTTCCAAAACTGGACCAGGAAGAAATAGAAAATCTTAACAGACCCATCACAAGCACGGAAATTGAAACTGTAATCAGAAATCTTCCAGCAAACAAAAGCTCAGGTCCAGATGGCTTCACAGCTGAATTCTACCAAAAATTTAGAGAAGAGCTAACACCTATCCTACTCAAACTCTTCCAGAAAATTACAGAGGAAAGTAAACTTCCAAACTAATTCTACGAGGCCACCATCACCCTAATACCAAAACCTGACAAAGATGCCACAAAAAAAGAAAATTACAGGCCAATATCACTGATGAACATAGATGCAAAAATCCTTAACAAAATTCTAGCAATCAGAATCCAACAACACATTAAAAAGATCATACACCATGACCAATATCCCAGGGATGCAAGGATTCTTCAATATCTGCAAATCAATCAATGTAATACACCACATTAACAAATTGAAAAATAAAAGCCATATGATTATCTCAATAGATGCAGAGAAACCTTTGACAAAATTCAACATCCATTTATGATAAAAACTCTCCAGAAAGCAGGACTAGAAGGAACATACCTCAACATAATAAAAGCTATATTTGACAAACCCACAGGAAACATTATCCTCAATGGTGAAAAATTAAAAGCTTTTCCCCTAAAGTCAGGAACAAGACAAGGGTGCCCACTTTCACCATTACTATTCAACATAGTTTTGGAAATTTTGGCCAAAGCAATCAGAGCAGAAAAAGAAATAAAAAGAATCCACATTGGAAGAGAAGAAGTAAAATTCTCACTATTTGAAGATGACATGATCCTCTACATAGAAAACCCTAAAGACTCCACCAGAAAACTACTAGAGCTAATCATTGAATATAGTAAAGTTGCAGGATATAAAATCAACACACAGAAATCCCTTGCATTTCTATATACTAATAAAGAGAAAACAGAAAAAGAAATTAAGGAAACAATTCCATTCACCATTGCAATGAAAAGAGTAAAATACTTAGAAATATATCTACCTAAAGAAACTAAAGACGTATATATAGAAAACTATAAAACACTGGTGAAAGAAATCAAAGAGGACACTAATAGATGGAGAAATATACCGTGTTCATGGATTGGAAGAATCAATATAGTGAAAATGAGTGTACTACCCAAAGCAATCTATAGATTCAATGCAATCCGTATCAAGCTACCAATGGTATTTTTCACAGAGCTAGAACAAATAATTTCACAGTTTGTATGGAAATACAAAAAAAAACCTCGAATAGCCAAAGCAATCTTGAGAAAGAAGAATGGAATTGGAGGAATCAACCTGTCTGACTTCAGGCTCTACTACAAAGCCACAGTCATCAAGACAGTATGGTAATGACACAAAGACAGAAATATAGATCAATGGAACAAAATAGAAAGCCCAGAGATAAATCCACGCACATATGGACACCTCATCTTTGACAAAGGAGGCAAGAACATACAACAGAGAAAAGACAATCTCTTTAACAAATGGTGCTGGGAAAACTGGTCAACCACTTGTAAAAGAATGAAACTAGAACACTTTCTAACACCATACACAAAAAATAAACTCAAAGTGGATTAAAGATCTAAATGTAAGACCAGAAACTATAAAACTCCTAGAGGAGAACATAGGCAAAACACTCTCCGACATAAATCACAGCAGGATCCTCTATGACCCACCTCCCAGAGTATTGGAAACAAAAGCAAAAATAAACAAATGGGACCTAATTAAAATTAAAAGCTTCTGCACAACAAAGGAAACCATAAGCAAGGTGAAAAGACAGCCTTCAGAATGGGAGAAAGTAATAGCAAGTGAAGCAACTGACAAACAACTAATCTCAAAAATATACAAGCAACTCCTGAAGCTCAATTCCAGAAAAATGAACGACCCAATCAAAAAATGGGCCAAAGAGGTAATCAGACATCTCTCCAAAGAAGACATACAGATGGCTAACAAACACATGAAAAGATGCTCAACACCACTCATTATCAGAGAAATGCAAATCAAAACCACTATGAGGTACCATTTCACGCCAGTCAGAATGGCTGCGATCCAAAAGTCTACAAGCAATAAATGCTGGAGAGGGTGTGGAGAAAAGGGAACCCTCTTACACTGTTGGTGGGAATGCAAACTAGTACAGCCATTATGGAGAACAGTGTGGAGATTCCTTAAAACACTGGAAATAGAACTGCCTTATGACCCATCAATCCCACTGCTGGGCATACAAACCGAGGAAACCAGAGTTGAAAGAGACACGTGTATCCCAATATTCATCACAGCACTGTCTATTATAGCCAGGACATGGAAGCAACTTAGATGTCCATCAGCAGATGAATGGATAAGAAAGCTGTGGTACATATACACAATGGAATATTACTCAGCCATTAAAAAGAATACATTTGAATCAGTTCTAATGAGGTGGATGAAACTGGAGCCTATTATACAGAGTGAAGTAAGCCAGAAAGAAAAACACCAATATAGTATACTAACACATATATATGGAATTTAGAAAGATGGTAACGATAACCCTGTATGTGAGACAGCAAAAGAGACACAAATGTATAGAACAGTCTTTTAGACTCTGTGGGAGAGGGAGAGGGTGGGATGATTTGGGAGAATGGCATTGAAACATGTTTAATATCATAAAAGAAACAAATTGCCATTCCAGGTTTGATGCAGGATACAGGATGCTTGGGGCTGGTGCACTGGGATGACCCAGAGGGATGGTATGGGGAGGGAGGAGAGAGGGAGGTTCAGGATGGGGAACACGTGTACACCCGTGGTGGATTCATGTTGATGTATGGCAAAACCAATACAATATTGTAAAGAAAAAAATAATAATAATAATGAAAACTTAAAAAAAAAGTACTATTTTAAACAGGGTAGAGAAATCTGTAGCATTACATACCCTTAAGATGGGGTTAGTCAGAAATGTAGAACTACAGTGATTTCTGTGCATCATTTATACTGTATGATTTTTGTCCTTTAGAACACATATTTTCTTTTTTTAGGTAATACTTGTGATAATCTGATTTGTCTCTTTCATTCAATATTAAGGATTTATGTATGTATTAATAAGATGTGTCGGATTATCCTAATTACTTTCATGTGACTTTGCCTTGGAGACCTAGACAGTGCTGTGACAGTGAATTTCAGGAATGGATGTGAACACTGGATTCTCAGTGGGAAGACCATTCTGCTCCTTACAGCCTGGTGATCACACGTTTGAAAGCACCTTGAAGAGAGTCCACTACTGGAGGAGACATGGGTGCAGCAGAACAAATCCATGGCTAGGGCATGAAGAAAGGAGTCAGTGCTGCGGACGGTTTCCTGGTCTTCCTAATTTGTGAAGGGGATGCAGTGCTGAAGAGGTGACTGGGAGTCGACCAGGGATTTTGAGGTGGCAGTGCTCACGTGGACCTGGGTCTCAGCCCCTCCCAGGGTACAGAGTCTCTGATGAGTGGCCCCTCTGGCCTCAGGTTCTGCCATCGTGTGTGCGTGTGCAGTGAAGGCAGCCACTCCATGGGCTGTTCGTGATGAGTCCATGGCCGGTGGTCCTTGAGCCCCCACACAGCTCAGGGGCTGCTCTTATTAATAGTAGCCACTCCATCCTCCACAGCCCTGCACAGACTCAGTGTACTCACTCAGCCTGACGGGCACAGTCAAACACAGCAAGGGATGCTCTCCCCTGTCATTATGCTCATCTTTTCTGTCCAGTGGAACTGATTTTTAAAAAAGTCTTTCTGAGCTCCTGGCCTGTGATGGAAGACACAGGAAGGATCAATTGAAGCCCTCGACCCTGAGAGAACATGCGCTCTAGTGATCAGGCAGGAGTCTGCTGAGCTAACTTTTGGGGAAACTGCTATTGTAGGTGTGCACCGGTGCCAAATATGGGGCTCCCCTGGTGGCTCAGTGGTTAAGGACCTGCCTTGCCATGCAGGGGACACCAGTTCTGTCCCTGGGCTGGGAAGATCCCTCATGCCGCAGGACAGCTAAGCCCATGCACCACAACAACTGGGACTGTGCTCTAGAGCCAGTGAGCTCCAACTACTGAGTCCACGTGCCACAGCCACTGCACCCGCACCCTCGAGCCTGTGCGCCACAGCAAGAGAAGCCGCTGCGAGGAGAAGCCCACACACTTCAGTGAAGGGGAGCCCCCGCTTAGCGCAGCTAGAGAAAGGCCTGCACAGCAGTGAAGACCCAGCATGGCCAAAAATACAAAAAATCTTTAGAGAAAAATGACATTATACCCCCAAAACCCGTCGCATATATTTCTTAAGGACAAAGCATTCTGCATAATCCCAATATTATCATCAAACTCAGTACATTCAATATCAACACTGTTACTTTAATTAATTTTATTTAACATTAATATTAATACATGATTCAAACATTGATACTATAAAACATGAAACTCATGAAACTTCTCCTGTTATGCTAATAATGCTCACTGAAGTGTAGCATCTCACCTCAGCTTTGTGATTCTCCTCAAACTTTGACCCACACACCACCCCGTCTGTCCTTGTCTTTCATGAGTTGTTTCCAAACACACTGGGCAGTTTTGTCATAATTTTCAGACATCTGCATTTATCTGATTATTTC
The DNA here is from genome assembly GCF_027580195.1 of Bos mutus. Lineage (NCBI taxonomy): Eukaryota > Metazoa > Chordata > Mammalia > Artiodactyla > Bovidae > Bos > Bos mutus. Next base: position 42,399,866 of record NC_091643.1, on the reverse strand, counting down.
CTCATTAAGTTCTGCTTGAACACTTTGGAAATAAAATCAGACAGGTAATGTTTGGTCTCCTTCCCAGGTGTCTTATCAGGAGGTCAGTTTGTCCTTCTGGATGGTTCTGTGTGCTCTCCAGATTTATCTATTGAAAGGTGCCTTTTCCATTTGTAGTTAATAATTATTCTATCATGTGATGTGTTGATATTATGCATAGTCCATTCTCTTGAAAGCACTTTTCACTGAATGATTTTAGCATCAGTTGACAATCCCTAAAAGACTCAGTTACAGTGGTGGTTGCAAACTGGTGATCTTTCTAATGATTTTACTCCCTGTGTATTTATTTGCTGGCATTCTTTCTGTATAGAGTTGTTTTCCCCTATTTCCCTCTCCCTCTCTGGCTTTCTGTAGTGGATATTGCTGTGGACTTACAGAGACTTATTCAGTCTTAGGCCCAGAGTTCTTTCATTTTTGGTCAAAAGACTTGACACATTCCGTCAACCTTGTCCCTTCCTGGCTTACCTGCAGCGCCCGGCTGTAACACTTTGTGACCTATGGTGATGCCTTAGGAAGAGCGTGGCTGTGGAGTCCTGGAGGCCCGCACAGAGTTGGAAATTGCTAGCCCCAGTATAATTTTGAGGGAAAGCTAGTTTAGTTGTTGTTTGAAGTGAAGTCCTTACTGTGTACTGAGCTCTGGGAACTTAAAAAGGAAGGAGGAGGAGGGGAGAGAAGAGAGGTGGAACACAGAAAATCAAAGAGAAGGAAAGTGAGCCTGTCCTCCAGGCCTTGGAGGGCAAAGACAGGCACACGCTCACAGTGGTGTCTGTGTGCCCGACAGCGTCTGTCGGCGCCGGCCCTTCTGGCTGGGGCGGCAGGTGGGTAGCAGACAGAGACAGGTGACCGTGCTCTTGAGCCTGCATCTCCTGGGCTCCAGCCCCACCCCTGTAACAGAGGAAGGCGCACAGAGAATCCACCTGCCCTGTCGGTGTTCCATCATGTTGCCACCCATACTGCTTCACGTCAGCCGTCAGCAGACTCAGCCCAGGCCCTCCATGTGTAAATCAGAGGCATTAAAAGTCCTACTTACAAGGGCTCTTGTGAAGATTAAATGGTAGCATCCATTATCCTAATAAAAACAGCAGACATTTATCGAGTCCTTAAAATGCACCAGGCATTACAACATGTGTTTACATATATTACTTTTGATCTCTATTTAAATGCAGAATGTTAGAAAGCCCTTAGCACAAAATATATATGCAATGCATGGTAACCAGAATTATTATTAGGGAAACTGTTCTTAGTTTGTATATATCATAACAATTGGTTATCTCTGTGTTTTTAAAGAATCACCATTTTCAATAGACAAAGCCGGTCTCTTGTGTCTATTTTTTATTTCAGACACCTGAAAGAACTGGCTCATGTGTGAGTACACAGCATCAGTGCCATCTGTGGGAATCCCCTTCATTGTCCTCTTCATTAGGACAAGTGTGTATGAGTGATGTGAACAAAATCAATATTTTAGGCAAGCACCAAATGTAATTGGCATCAAAATATGCAAAAAACTGTACAGTGTGTATGGTCTCCAGGTAATGCCAGTTTCCGTTTTTCATAAATAATGTCAGTCCACATGAATCTCTGTCTTGTTTTTACAGATTCACACGTGTAAATTACAGAAAAACAAAATTCTTCCAGAAAATTGTATGGAAACTGTTCTCAAGTATTTCAGCACAGCTGAGCAGAGGGAAAGGAGAAGGCCCAGGAGGCACCCAGGTCGATCATACCTGGTGTTAAAAATCCTGAGGAAACCTGGCTGATGAGACAGCAGATAAGATGGGCGTGGGGCACCTGGGCCTATGGAGCAGCCGTGGGGGAGTTTAATGAGATAAAATGTTTTAAGGTGGTTTAAAGGGACCGCACAGCTTAAACTTGCAGAGAAAAACAAACATTTTATAAGAAATTGAACTCGAGAATAGTATTTATCAACGTGGTTTTTCCTTAATGTTGTGTGAGGTTTTCTTGGCTGAATTCTGAATCCTTGATTAAAAGAAAAGCCGTTGTTATTTTTCAGGGAGATAAATATCGGACAACATATATAACTTGTCTAAGCTAGAAATCTGGAAAAAGTAAAAACTGCGACTAGCACTCAGGTCATTAGAGACGAATGTGTCTGAGGAATGGATTGTCACATAGCATGGAGCTGTCTGCAGTTTCTCTAGGAGAGCGCATTGTGTTTAGCTCAGGTTGGTGGGCGAAGTGCAAGAGGTGTCCATCCTCACCCTAAACACACACTCAGACATGAAGTTCCCCAAGTTAAACTTCCTGAGAAACTTCAGAGGTGGATTTCTGTCAGCTGGCCCCTGCCCCCAGCCATTCCATAGTCAGGCCTAATGACCAGGTTCTCTACTGTAAGCTGTCTTAGTTGTGTTGGGATTTAAGCAGTCTTGTCCTCCTGGATGAGGTATTTTGTGCAGACACCAGCAGGAGACATTATCCTTGGGGATGTTAGAGGAAGCTGCAGCCACTTTTTGGTGGTGGTGGTGTTGGGAAGGCAAGGAGGATGCCATCCCCAATTGATGAACGTCTCCTTAGGAGTGTGAAGAGAAGCTGCAGCTCATGTTCAATTTCCTTGCAAATCTAAATAGGAAACGGTGGCCTACTGATGGTGGTCTTCTTAGTTATGTGAGTAGGAAGCTGCAGCTGAGTGATGGTGGTGCCCTGGAGAAAGCAGAGGGAGTGCTGGGTACCTGCTGATGGATCCTTGGGAGTAGATGGGAGCTGCAGCAGATCGGTGGCTTTATCGTTGGGATGCAAAGGAGGATGCTGTGGTCCCATGGCGAGAACGTCCTGAGATGTAGAAGAATCTGAGGCTCGTTCACAGTGTCACCAGGGGCTGCAGAGGGCAGCTGTGGTGTGTGCACTGGTGTTCTTGAGACTGTGGTAGGGAGCTGCTGCTGACTGAGGGTGGTGTCCTCCAGAATCTGTTCTGGAAGTTGTGCAAATGGTGAATTAAATGGGGATCTGCAGCTAACTGGTGATGTCATCACAGGAGATGCACACAGTTCTCTGGAGCCAATGACAGTGGTGTTTCCAGGGATGTTAATGGAAAACAGCAGCTAACTGACCATGGTCTTACTGGTAACACACAGGGAGCCGTGGCTGCTCTATGACCGTGCTCTTAGAAGGGTTAGTAGGGAGGCTGCAGCTCATTGCTGGTGTGACCCCAGGAGCATGAAGATGCAGAGGGGATAAGATATTCCTTAGACATTAAGGAGTAGACTCAGAAACACACAAAAGTATTCACATGCTTTTAAATACCAAGACATGCATTCTGCCTAACAAAACTGACTATAGGTGTGGCTATAAGAGCCTGATGTGTGAGAAGGAGTGTCTGCATCTACTGTGTCTGATGGAGAAGATCTGGGGATTCCTGTCTTGTCTCCTGGTGGAACAGGAGGTCAGGTACCACCTCCATCTCTTTCAACCTGTCTTCTTTGTGTTCTCCACGTCTCTGTGAGCCATGAGCTAATCATAACAGAATTATTTCCTCAAGTGTATTTTCATCTCTGTGAAAGATACTAATTTTTCTTCTCTCACAGTAATGGTACACGTGGATGCGACCTTATTAAAATCTACTCCAGACTTTGATTTATAAAGCCTTTCCCCTAACACTGTTATTTAGGATTCGTGTGTTGGCATAAGTCATTTTGTAGGTCACAGAAGTTTGAGACTGAACTTTATCATCTTTATGGCTCTGATAATATATTAGCACAGCTTGAACTACTTTAAAATTGAATTTCTGTCAACTAATTCCTGAGATTTTTAATCTGACCTATAAATTGTCAAGTCCCAACAAGTATCAGTCATGAAAACATGTAAAAAGAAGATGAAGAAAATGATTTTAGTGGCAATACCAGTTAATTTGTCAATTACCACATGGTGGTAGGAAATGATCTTTTTCATTAAATTTTATTAGGTGTTTATTATATCTTGTGGATAGGAAATTAGATTTTGATTTCAGATGAATCACATTGAAAATTGTATGAAATTGATGGAAAGTTAACAATTTTCACTGTCCTATATATATTATAAACTGAAAATCAAATTCAGTTTCTTTACAAAAGCCAAAGATGAACTTTTTAAGATAGAACTTTCAAATATGATAACTCTAGTGTCAACACAGAGAAACCTTATTTTAAGATTTATTATATGAAGTAACCTCAATGTATGCTTATTATATGTTCATGGGACTACCAGTTATATTTTTAAGCTACTGAGGGGTTTTCATTGTATTTGAAAATACTTTGTCTGTGCCAGTAGTTTTTCGGTGTAATTGTATGACTTGTGCATGCATTCTAAGTCACTTCAGTTGTGTCTGACTTTTTGCAACCTCATGGACTGTAGCCTGCCAGGTTCCTCTGTCTGTGAGATTCTCCAGGCAAGAATACTGGAGTGGGTTGCTATTTCCTCCTCCAGGGGATCTTCCCGACCCAGGAATCCAATCTGTCTCTTATGTCTCCTGCATTGGCAGGCAGGTTCTTTACCACTAGCGTCGCCTGGAAGGTCAGAAAGAGCCCTTGTCCCACGAGCCAGCCAGGAGATTTCATTGTATTTGAAAATACTTTCTGTTTGCCAGTAGTTTTTCAGTGTAATCGTATGACTTATTTGTGCCAAATAAATTAGCATTAATTTAAAATGCAGGCAATCAGGTCAATGTTAAGTCAAATGATGGAGATTTAAGAGACTGAAATGGCAACATAAGAAAAATGGTCAGAGCACAGATCATGAAGACAAGCTGTAGGAAGGATGTGACTCTTCAGGCACATGCAAGGCTCTGACGTAGAAGAGCCTTGTGATCCATGTGAGGTACCAGGCAAGAGTTACATGGACAAGTTTAGGATCACTAGTAGAGAAATTAGTACTGTTCTGAAATGGCAGACTGTAACAAACCATTTCTATATTTATCTCTCACACCCATCAAAAAATTGCCAGTGCTGCTGGATAATACAGAATAAAAATGTGTGGGTTTTGAGCCAAAACCTTGACATCAAAAGATGGAGATGACTAGAAACCAAATACGTTTTCTAACATCATAGCTAGGAGTGACACTTGAGTCTCCAGTATGTCCTGGGTTTACAGCCCCGACGGTCACTTCACAGTGCTGGCAGGAGTCTTGAGACCCACATCGGAAAGGGCGCTGTGTGTGCCTGGTGTGTCGGGGCTGCAGCTGTGATCTGTCTACAGATGGGGCCTGTTGACAGGAGCAGAAAAAGCAGACTAGAAAAAGCCTGCTCCGCTCAGACTTAAAACTGTGAGGACATCTTGCAGATGCCCGTGGTCATCTGCAAGTAGAGTAGAAAAAAGAAATTGAGATTGGTCCTCTGGGGTTCTATGCCGGCATGTCTCAGCTCTCAGTGTAGACAAGCATCCTTCTGTAGTATCCTTATTTCATGTTTTTCATACTCTGTACTTTCTGTTGATGATTTCTCTCTTGAAAAAGGCCTCTGAGTCGAGTGCGGAAGTGAGTCTATGGGAAGAAGTGAAGTGTTCTAAGGCCGGAGGGCACACTGGACCTTATAGAGAAGTCTTTGTTGCATGGTCTCATTCAGCCGCGATTTAGTGCATTTGGGCTGGGCTGAACGTTACTGAGGGGCTGATAGACCTTGGATATTATGACCAGAGGCTGACAAAAGCCCACCTGGTCTGCCCTCCAATGGCCGTTCAGGACTCACTGATACTGTGTTTGCAGCAACTCTATGGATTATATAACTGCAAATACTGAGAATTGGCCTGAATCAGTTGTCTTTGTATGAAAAATACTAGTATTGTTCAAGTAAAAATTACAACAGAACATTTAAAGATAAACTTTTAAAATGGTAAAATACGATTCTTTAAAGGTTAGGTCATGGCACTCAAACATAAAATGAAAATATGGCAAAGGTTCATTTAATTTATAATTAAGGAGGAAACCAGTAACCTGTTACAACTGATTCAGAGAATTCAATCAACACACACACACACATATGAAACTGGAAATGCTGAAGTGAACCTTCATTACAGATGCAAAAACCTAGTCAGTATCCAGTGTTGAATATCATTTGCGTTTCTGTGGACAAGTGTAATTTGTGTTACTATCAGTTTTGCAGAGAGAGTTGTAAAATAGCTCAAAGACAACAAAAGACACAGATAATCAAAACACATGCTAGACAGGGCATCCAGCAATCTGTTCTGACATCTTTAAAGAAAGTAATTCTCCATAATTTTTTTGATAGGAATAAACATTTTTGTATAGAATCAGCATGCCAAGAAAATAGTGCTTTTATGTATCAGTATTAAAAAATTGGAAAATAGATTTTAGAAAGCAGACTTCTTTTTCAGTGTTAGTAAAATGCACGGGGTGCCCCCGGAGGAAGTGGCAACTAACAGGGTATTAGTGCTCTCCCTGTTGGCCATGCTGTGCGCCTCTCTCTTCTGCTTCTCACTGGGGTGGGCTTGAGCATCCCACGCCCTATAGTCAGGACCCTTCTCCTGGCCTCCCTGCCACTGCTCTGTGACACACAAACTACCCTTGGCCCCAGTACATGAACACACAGAAGGCATATAAATCATGCACACAGAAGGCAGTCAGTAAGTGTTCACTATTGTCTTTATGTCCTTAGGTCACAGAATTTTGCTCAATGACTTATGGTTCTTTTGACCGTCATTTTGTTGATCTAAAGTAACAGTTGTTTATTCCTCCAAAAAAATTAAGCTTCTTTGAGCTTGCGTGTGTGTGCTAAGTCACTTCAATGGTGTCTGACTTTTTGTGACCCTATAGACTATAACCTGCCAGGCTCCTCTGTCTGTGGGATTCTCCGGCCATGAATACTGGAATGGGTTGCCTACCCTCCTCCAGGAGATCTTCCTGACCCACGGATTGAACCTGAGTCTCTTGTGTCTCCTGCATTAACAGGCGGATTCTTTATCTCTAGTGTCACCTAAAAAGAGCAAAGTAACCATTTTTACTGTCATTATTTTTGAAGAACTCAGTACTGCTTTTTCTAGACACAGTAAGAGAACAGCTGAAAAGGTAATATATTTTATTTTTCAAATTCATGGATTTGATCTATGAAGTTTTAATCTAACAATAGGATTTTCAGTTTTTGAATCTTCTTTATTGTATTTAATAATACAAGTATGGAGGTTTTGAAGAGGGATGTGTTGCCTTAGTTGAGGAGTAGATGGGATCCTGGCCAGACATTCTTACTTGCCTGGTCTCTGACTAAGGCTGATGTGGTTCTCAGTAATGTTCTGTCTTGAGAAGGAAAATTTAGTTTGAGCCAATGTGTTACTCATAAATCCTGAAATCTCTAGCTTTTAAAATATGTTTATGATGAGTATTCTACCTTTAAATCCTCATAAACTCGTTTATCGTGGTTTTTTTTTCCATTTTAACATAGGAAACAAGTACAAACTTAAAAGATAAATTCTGCCATATGAAAGTTATTGGAAGCAGTAAAATTCTCTAATTGCACTTTTCTCATTGTAACAAATATTTTAAAGTAGCTTTATAACAAATCCTGAATTCCTCAAGACTACCATGCCATACATATCAGTCTTTGCAAGTGGAAAAAGAGAAGGAATAGTTGTGAGATGAAGTGGATGTGCAATTTGGGTTCAAATGTGATGTTGATTTCTCAATTTTACGTTGATTATTCTAATTTCAATTCTGCTTATATTGTTCCAAGTGTCTTCTCTGCCCATTGTATGAGCAAAATGATTAAGCACACCTACCATTGGAACCTAATGTTTATTAAGGCACTTTATGCAAGAAAGTTTGAAATAGGCTTTGATGAAAAAGAACAAAAAATATTAAATTACTGCTGTTTGGGTATGTTGTTTTAAATCATGAGCTGCCATTGGCTCATGTATTTGAAGAGTACAGATGCACGGAAATCTCTTTTGTTCTTTTTGTATGTGCATTTAAAAGGTGTAAAGGAATGCTTCTGAATATATGTAGCATGTTCTCTAACTTGGGTCTCTTGCATTGAAGGCAGATTCTTTACCAACTGAGCTATCAGGGAAGCCCATTCATTGTCACAGACAACAATTTAATAACTAAGTCCACATTAGACCTCATACTGTAATGAAAAATACAATTTAGTTTCATATGAAAATCAAAGTGAAATTTTCAAAGAGAAAGCCATTTGTATTTTTTGTAACTGGGAAATATTAAACTAAAATTTTAAATGATCATTCCTGATCCTCAGTAAAGAAAATATACCTATTTTAACTATATATTTTCATATATTTGGATATTGCAATATGATTTTTTGCTGTTTCATTAATATTTGATAAATTCCTATTATGATCAGACACTGAGAAAATACTGGAGCAAAGAAAAAGATTTCTCTATTTAGAATTCATCTTCAAAAGACCATTTTCCAGTCATATGTTTTTAACAAATTAGCTTAGTCTGGACTTTATTTTCTTCATCTGGAAAATTAGGGCACTTACTGATTTGTTTATGATCTGTGAGATTCCTGAGAGCTAAGGAATTCAGTTAAAAGTATATCTTGCTGGAAATTTTTATCCCAGAGAGATGATGGTTCCCTTAACCTATCCTAGACTTTCCAGTTGTAAGCTTGTCCCAGGGTCCCAGGAGTCAGGGGTGAGGAGCCAAACCTCAGGGGCCAGTATTGACTGAGAAATAGGGGTCAGCCCAGAGATGACCTTTCAAGGAGCCTGATCCCAAATGTATCCACAGAGAAGAAAACTGAGGAGGGCAGAGATCATGAAGATACCAGGATTATCTCATTGTAACATGCATAATCATGTCTGTTGGGAATACACACACACACACACACACACACACACACACACATACACAGTGTGTTTGCTGATTTCTCAAAGAGGAGAGTGCTAAGATCCCAAGAAATACACACACATAGAGAAGACTTTAGTGCTCTTGGGACTGGTGTACAGCCAGTAAGAGACCCAGCAGGTAGATTCCCCACGAGCGGATGCACTTTTGAGTAGAATCTATGAAGAGAGACAAGAATCAGAAAACAGTGGCCAGAACCAGCTCCGCTAAGCTAAGGCTTGTTGATAAAGTGTGGTACTTACACAAAACATTGCCATCACTTTGGTGCTCATACAAATTATATATTTTATTCATACATCATTCCATCTGTTTATCCATCTGTCCATTGTCCATCTAGTTTGATAAAGAATTCATGGAGATGGGGCCTTTGTAGCTTCTGGAGGAGCCAGAGGGCAGGTCCTGAGGGGAAATAGTGCTGTCGAGCGGCCCTTGCAGTTGCAGCCTCTGGCCCTGGGGACAGAGAGACAGGCTGGTTCGCCCCATAAAGAACAGACTGGCTTGTGGAACAGTCGTCCAAGGCAGGCCCCAGCTGCTCTATTGCAGGGTAAATGGTCAGGTTCCCTGTGTGCAGTGGTTTTCCTTCAGGATTATTGTACACAATTGTTTTGAGTTGGTATTTATTCAGATCGCGTCCCATTTGATGCAGTACTTGAGTGGCTAGAAGAGAGACTTCAACTGTTAAATTTCAGAAAGACTGTATTTTAGAAAGTTTCCCCAGTTATTCTATTCTTTTCTGGGACCTAAGAAGAAACCACCCTTGACTTCTCTAGTTAGCTCTGTATTTGCCATTTTTACCATTGAGTAGAGACCCACTGAAAAATGCCTGATGTGCACACAGCTCCTTTGCTGATGTTAGTTCTGGAAGAGTTTTGGGCTCCTCTGACATTGTTCCATGTACCAGAGCATGTCCCAGAAGGGCTGCAATCTTCTCGTACAGGCAGGATGGCCCTCCTCACACCGACTTCTGATGACAGAGTCCTTTCCAAAACCACAGAATGCCCGAGTAATGGGTTCTTAGGCACCTGTCAGGAGCCTGGCAGTGCCTGAGATGCCGAGAGGCCCCAGGACGCAGATTCTGAGAATGCGGAAGCGCCACAGGCAGCCGCTGATTATCCAGGGAACCTTCTCATCTGATTGAAACATGACAAGGCTGTCGTGGGGCTCTCAGCCTAAGTACATGTATATTACCTTCTGAGTTCAAACCCTTTAATTCGGCTTGCCTCACACTGACATGACTTCAAAGTAAAATGACCTTCTGCCTTGGTAATTGCGTTATCAGTGCAGTGATAAAACAAATATTGCTAAGAAATGTAACTTTCCATTGATTTGTTCAGGAATAGACTTAACAAGTAGGTACCTATTTCCTGGGAAAATGCCATTCTTTGCTTTCAAAATGAAAGTATTTTAGTGGAATAGTGCAGGATTAACCCTCAGTTTTTGTGTTAAGCACTGGAATATGCTGAAAAGAGAAATATAAATAGTGACTTTATGAAAGAAGTTTGGGAAGAAAATCAATGATGAATGACTTTAACAGTAAGAATTATAATAGAATTTCTTTGTTTTCCACCCATATTATACATCCTTTGTCACATTACTAGGTTAACACAACTTTCTAGATGCGTTTAATTGTTTCTTGTACATACTCAATATTGTTCAACAGATTATGATGGAACATCTCCTAGGCGTTGAAAGTGAAAGCGTTAGTCACCCAGTTGTGTCTGACTCTTTGTGACCCCATGGACTGTAGCCCGCCAGGCCCCTCTGTCCATGGGATTCTCCACGCAAGAATGCTGGAGTGGGTTGCCATTCCCTTCTCCAGGGGATCTTCCCAACCCAGGGATTGAACCAGAGTCTCTAGCATTGCAGGCAGATTCTTTACCATCTGAGCTGCCTGGGAAGCCCCTTAGGCAGTAAGTAGTAGCACATGCACCAATCAGTTGTATTTTTATTTATTTCATTGCTCGTTGTCTTCAGAACACAAGTGCCTTCTTTAACTTTTTTGCTGGAACTCCCCTAGCGGTCCAGTGGCTAAGACTGTGCTGCCAGTGCAGAATGCCTGGGTTTGATCCCTGGTCAGGAAACTAGATCCCACATGCTGCTACTAGAGTTTGCATACCACAACTAAAGATCCCCCGTGTCTCAATGAAGATCAAAGATCTTGTGTGCTGCAACTAACACCTGGCACAGCCAAGCAAATAATATAAATAAATATTAAAAAATTTTTGCTTAACATTCAAAATAGTCTTGATGAGGTTGTCAAGGCTCTGAAGTGTGGGAAATGTGTTGAACAATGTTTTATAGAGTCAATGATTTTAAATTTTTTATTAAAATTTCTTTTAATGTCACTTTGAATTATGCTCCAAATATTTTGCTAGGTAAATCATATACAACACAAGCAGATGTTTTTAACGTTTGATCCAGTGACTTTATTTCTCTCTTTGTTGAGTATCCAATATAGTACCTTCTTGGCTGTATTTTCTTCACAGAAGTAAAACTGAATTTATACTAAAAAAAGAAAAATCAGATAAAAGCAAGAGAGAGAAAAATGTGCATATTTGGAAGACTGGCCAGGGTACCTGCTGGACCATTGTTTTATGAAAGGACACACGTGTCATCTGAAGTTCTGGATGTGAGGGCCAGCTCAGCCTGCTGCTCTTCACTTCATTCTCCCCAGTCCAGTTTGCTCGTGTGCAAAACTTTTCCTGCTCGTAGGATTTAGGTCATTTATATACACACATTAAAGTGATATGTCTGTATGTTGAGGACTATCTTAAAATATCTTCATGATGTCTGGTCATAAAGTGCATTACTGAGAATCATAAATACTCCATGGATTCCAAGTCTCTAAGTGGAGGACATGAACTTGAATTGTATTACTGTTCTCCCTCTGGTTGACCGTCCAAGGACTGTCCTAGGGCCCTTCACTCCACCCCCTTTGGGCCCAGCCATGTGCCCTCTCCTGCTGAGCACGTCCCCCTCCCCTGGACCTTGTCCTCACCCACGTCAGAGATCAGCAGAGCTGGTCCCTGAGCAGTGAGGATGGATTAAGTCCAATAACTGTTTAATGGGAGAGGGGCCAGTGTGACCTGGAGTCGACTCTGGCTTGTGCAGGGTTTAAAGGGCAGGTGAGGGAGCAGGGGTTTCATGGAGCAGAGTGAGGCACAAGGAGGGTGGGGCTGTGCAAGTGGATCAGGGCAGCAATCGGAGTGGGACTCCTCCCGTAGAGGTGGGCCAGTCCTCAGGGGTGCCTGCAATACCTCATCTCCTCGTGGGAGCACTTCGAGGGGGGCTCGGTCTCCCAGGATGAGGCCTGGAGCTGACAGGAACTGTGTGTGTGTCTGTGCAAGTCTTTACAGGCTGGACGAGGCGTCAGGGAGAAGAGGGGCCTTGCCACCCACAGGAGCTGTCTCAGGAGCTGGGCAGCGTCCCGGTCAGGGCCACTCCACAAGCTTGTCTGTCTCTTTCCAGGTCTCCAGTGTCTGACTTTTATCCAGGGCCTACAGGTACATGCATCCTGCTCTGGGTAAATGAGGGTAAAGTGCTCTGGGGTCAGTAAGTGTGGGGACAACTTCATGCCATCTTGGGTTTGACCAGTGACACGGGAGACAGGGATTCACGTTCAAGTGTTTCCAAGGGAGAGAGGGGAAGGCAGCCCATTCTGATTGTCTGACAGGACACCACGGCACCTGTTTCTTCTCGGTTCGTTAGTTACACGTGTATTCAAGCCGTAGGTGACACCGATGGCGGTGGCAACTCCGGGACACTGTCTGATGAAGCACAGCCCTCGCCAGCACTGCTTCACATCGCTAGATGAGGGCTCTTGTTGTGCTCCGAAATTTAGGAGCATAGTTTTCACCTGGAGAGACTTAGGTCAGATGTTCCTATTCAAAGCCTATTTGCACCATTTGAGAATAGAAAACCATAATACTAGGTACAGGCACTGAATGTTTATTGGCACCATTTCATTTCTACCCTATTACTGGCAGTGTCGTTTCTTTAAATGTGGTGTAGATGGATTTAGGAAGCAAATTAATTCTTGCAGTAATCAAACACTCCAGAAAGTTTTAAAGCAGTGTGATTAGTGAAACAATTTAACCCAATAATCTAATTTTGACTATCCAGGCAGTAAAAGTGAAGCTTCTCTTAGTGCTCTTAATGTTACCTATTGAAATCCATGAAAAATATGACCAGTACTAGCTGTGAAGTATAAATTAAGACCACAAATAGGTATGCTATCCTTTCAGCAGATACTTAGGAGTCTTCACTGGAAAATTTTGACAAAAATATGGATTTTATTATTGTTGACAATAGGGTATCTGATTTTTTAAAAGAGCTTTGGCAGTGAAACATAATTTCAGGCATTAGAAACTCTCCAGTTTGACAAATTGCATTTTAATGGGAGACAGCATATGAGAAAAACATGTTGATAATTATTTCTGATCGTATGCTACCCGGTGGCTAGCATCTGTAATGCTCATTGCTACAGTCATTCAGTTATCTAGGGAGAGTCTAGATTTTCTGTCTGGTATTTTGAAGTGTATTACAGGGTTTTATTTTTGTTGTGGGAGGTTTTTTTATTTTATTTTTTACGGAAACAAAGCAAATGAACTGCTGGCATTGATTTTAGAATGTATTTCCAGTGTGATTATTCAGTTCAGTTCAGTCATTCAGTCATGTCTGACTCTTTGTGACCCCATGGACTACAGCACACCAGGCCTCCCTGTCCATCACCAACTTCTGGAGCTAGCTCAAACTCATGTCCATGTAGTCGGTGATGCCGTCCAACCATCTCATCCTCTGTTGTCCCCTTCTCCTCCTGTCTTCAATAGTTCCCAGCATCAGGGTCTTTTCCAGTGAGTCAGTTCTTCCCATCATATGGACAAAGTATTGGAGCTTCAGCTTTAGCATCAGTCCTTCCAATGAATATTTAGGACTGATTTCCTTTAGGATTGACTGGTTTGATCTCTGTGCTGTCCAAGGGACTCTCAAGAGTCTTCTCCAACACCACAGTTCAAAAACATCAATTCTTGGGCACTCAGCTTTCTTTATGGTCCAACTCTCATCCATACATGACTACCAGAAAATCGTAGCTTTGACTAGGTGGACTTTTGTTGGCAAAGTAATGTATCTGCTTTTTAATATGCTATCTAGGTTTGTCATAGCTTTTCTTCCAAGGAGCAGTGAAAGTGAAAGTCACTCAGGTGTGTCTGACTCTTTGCAACCCCATGGACTATGCAGTCCATAGAATTTTCCAGGCCAGAATATTGGAGTGGGTAGCCTTTCCCTTCTTCAGGGGATCGTCCCAACCCAGGTATTGAACCAAGGTCTCCTGCATTGCAGGCAGATTCCTTACCAGCTGAGCCACAGGGGAAGCCCACGAATACTGAAGTGGGTAGCCTATCCCTTCTCCAGTGGATCTTCCTGACCCAGGAATTGAACTGGGTGACTTCTTGACCAACTGAGCTGTCAGGGAAGCTAAGGAGCAAGCATCTTTTAATTTCCTGGCTGCAGTCACCATCTGAAGTGATTTTGGAGCCCAAGAAAATAAAATCTTTCACTGTTTCCATTGTGTCCCCATCTATTTGCCATGAATTCATGGGACTGCTATGATCTTAGTTTTTTGAATGTTGAGTTGTAAGTCAGCTTTTTCACTCTCCTCATGGTGATTCCTCAAAAAACTGAAAAGAGAACTGCCATACAATCCAGCAGTTCTACTGCTGGACATACACACCTAGGAAACCAGAATTGAAAGAGGCTTGTGTTTATACCCCCGTGTTCATCGCAGCACTGTTTATAATAGCTAGGACATGGAAGCAACCTAGATGTCCATCAGCAGATGAATGGATAAGAAAGTTGTGGTACATATATGCAAGGCGATATTACTCAGCTATTAAAAAGAATGCATTTGAATCAGTTCTAATGAGGTGGATGAAACTGGAGGATATTATACAGAGTGAAGTAAGTTAGAAAGAAAAATGACAATACAATATATTGACACATATGTATGGAATTTAGAAAGATGGTAACGATGACCCTATATGTGAGACAACAAATGATACACAGATGTAACGAACAGACTTTTGGACTCTGTGGAGAAGGCGAGGGTGGGATGATTTGAGAGAATAGCATTGAAACATGTATATTATCATATGTGAAATAGATGACCAATCCAAGTGTGATACATAAAACAGGGCACTCAAAGCTGGTGCACTGGGATAACCCTGAGGGATGGGATGGGGAGGAAGGTGGGAGGGCGGTTCAGGATGGGGAACACATGTACACCTATGGCTGATTCATGTCAATGTATGGCAAAACCACTACCATATTGTAAAGTAATTCGCCTCCAATTAAATAATTAAAAAAAGAAAGCCTTCCTTAGTGATCAGTGCAAAGAAATAGAGGAAAACAATAGAATGGGAAAGACTAGAGATCTTTTCAAGAAAATTAGAGATACCAAGGGAACATTTCATGCAAAGATGGGCACAATAAAGGACAGAAAGGGCTTCCCTCGTAGCTCAGTTGGTAAAGAATCCCCCTGCAATGCAGGAGACCCCGGTTTGATTCCTGGGTTGGGAAGATCCACTGGAGAAGGGAAGGGCTACCCACTCCAGTATTCTGGCCTGGAGAATTCCATGGACTCATGGGGTCCATGGGGTCACAAAGAGTCAGACACGACTGAGTGATTAAGCACATATGTTAGGGACCTATTATTATTAAGAAGATATTAAGAAGAGGTGGCAAGAATACCCAGAAGAATATATAAAACAGATTTTCATGACCCAGATAACCACGATGGTGTAAGCACTCACCTAGAGTCAGACATTCTGGTATGTGAAGTCAAGTAGGCCTTAGGAAGCATCACAACAAACAAAGCTAGTGGAGGTGATGGAATTCCAGCTGAGCTATTTAAAATCCTGAAAGATGATGCTGTGAAAGTGCTACACTCAGTATGCCAGCAAATTTGGGCAACTCAGCAGTGGAAAACTGGAATGGGTCAGTTTTCATTCCAATCCCAAGGAAAGGCAATGTCAAAGTGTTCAAACTACCACACAATTGAACTCATCTCACACACTAGCGAAGTAATGCTCAAAATTCTCCAAGCTAAGGTTTAATAGTACATGAATCGAGAACTTCCAGATGTTCAAGCTGGATTCAGAAAAGGCAGAGGAATCAGAGATCAAATTTCCAACATCCATTGGGCCATAGAACAAGCAAGAGAATTCCAGACAAACATTTACTTCTGCCTTATTGACTATGCCAAAGTGTGATTATTAAAGTCTAATCAATAATAAGTCTGTTTGACTTATTTTAATCAGAAGTATACAGAAAATAAGGCTTTCCCCCTCCTGAACTCTGGCTGAGTAATCATGATCAGTTCAGGTTGATCAACTCACTCTACAGAGTGAATCCTTTTCCAGGTCCTGAGTGTTGTCTGTTTTTAAGTTGTCATTTTTACATGGCAGATGCTGGGCTCAGAGTATGCTTCCTTTTTAAACATCCTTATTGAGGTATAACTGATATTTAAAACCTGCACATATCTAATGTGTGCAGTGGAGTTTGGGCCTACGCCTGTACCAGTGAGACCACCACCACCATCACGGTGACTTGCGGATCCGTCACTTCTACAAGTTTCCTGCTGACTCTTTTTTGAGACTCTCGGTGGCATCCTTCAAGGGCAGCGCAAGGACTTTCTAGCTTCTTAGGTGGCCACATCGTGAAAAGAGAGTCTCTTGTGTATGTGTTTCCACTGCTGACATCTTCCTTTCCTTTGGTGCCCCCTCCCAGGTCTGAGCTGCCTGGCTGACCTTGGTCCTGCACGTGCCATCTCCCTGCTCCCTGATCCTCATTTGGGCCCTGGGGTCACCTGTGCCCTCTCCAGCCCCCAGGTGGAACGCCACAGCTTAAAGGACCCTGAACCATTGAAGGGCAAAATTCCCCATTCTCTACTGTCATGTCTGGTTATATTTTGATTCCTCCTCTATCAATTCCACTGTCTCCAAGGAACTTTTCCTAATTCTTGTGGACGTAGTTTGAATTCTTCTTGGTTAAGTCAGAAAATATCAATACTCTGTGCCATACTATGCATCTTTAAATCATGAGTTTTTTCATAAGTATATATATATCTGGGTTGTGTGTGGTGGTGTAAAATGATAAGTAAATTACAGATTACACAGATTACAAAATGGAATTTTACCAATTCCTTTAGATCTTTAACTCTGTGCTACTTACCTCATTTATTATTTTATAAACATATGTTGGCTATGACTCTCCATGTAGATTGTAAATACTTACAGGTCATAAAATTCTTGTTTAGCCCAGAATGCCTGATACCTAGTAGTCATTCACAAAACAATTTCTGGTTTATTTATATGACTGACTCATTCATCAGGTGATGCATGTTCCTCTAGGACTATTCAGTTTATTGTTGTCTAATATTTCGGTTCACATTGGTGACATTGATGTAAACTCCTTGTTGAATGTTAATGATTTCTTCCCAATGGGTGTGACTGGTCCTCATTGCTTTAGGAAAGCAAACACGGCAGCTTCTAACCATCTGTTAAACCTCTGCAGTGATTCCAACCTCTTTCACAAAAAAAATCCAGATTCTCTGTGGTGCCCCCCAAAGTCTGACCCCGCTGCCCTCCTTGAGCACTGCACCCCTGCTCTTCCATGCACTCCTCTCGAGCCCCCTGCGCTCCTCACGGTCACCTCAACAGCCCAGGGGCAAATCCCAGCCCAGGATGCTGCCCTAGCCTTCCTTCCACCTGGGAGTCTGCTGAACACCTCCCCCTTTTGCAGGAACATTTTCTTCATTTCTCCTGTTAATGCAAAAATGCATTTCTAGCACTCCCATCTCTTCTCCCCCACCCCCATTTTAATTTGATTTTCACACATAGCATTTATCACCATACAGCTTTCTAAAATCTATGCAGTTAGTTTATTTTTGTTTCCCATCTCTTTTGAAAGAACTCTCCTGTTTACTTAGTGCTTTATTCCCAGATCTAGAAAATTACTTGGCACATATTCACACAAAAGAAATAGTTTTGAATTAATTGGATCAATGACAAATGTGTCATTAGACTAGGAGAGGTGGGGCAGTTTGTGTAGCACATGTGTCAGCCAGCTTCAGATGCTCTTTATACTGTCAAAGATTCATATAACTAGTACAGTTCTTAAATTGAGATCTAGTAATTGTATTAACTGGCTTGCCCACTAAAGTGTAATAAATACTTAATATTCAGTTCTTCAAAGAATAGTTTTGTTTGGTATGTAAGGAAAATCATAAATATTTGACACACTTAAAGAGAGTTTGATGTGTTATGTGTCTGTGGTTGGAAGTGATTAATTCCAAATACTGAGCTAAGTTTGATATTAGTGGCTAATGTATATTAGTAAAACTTAAAGACACAAAAAGCTACCAAATACCAGACATCCACCTCCTTAAACTGCTGAATGACATTGACATCAGTGCCCCCTTCTATTCCTTGCCTCTCCCCCCTTTTCCTCCCCCTTGCTAGACTGCAGCCAGAATAGGTAGTATTTTCCTTCTAGCATCCTGGGAGAGACCAGGCCTGTGCTCTGTGTGGTCTGCGCCGAGTGCTGATGGGCAGTGAAGAGAGACTGAGACAGGGGATGACTCTGGGCTGAAGGCTTGGGAGAAACCTCTCTGCCCTGCCCCAGAGATTCTGGAGGGGGTACTGGACAGGTCATGGGGAGAGGGCTGGCTGGGGGGAGATCAGAGCTGAGTTTCCTCTGTGCACCAGGTGGGAAAGGCAGTGCCTCCAGACGAGGGGTAGTGTGACTAAGGACACACTTGGTTGAACTTAGTCACCATGTCATTAAGCAGTGACTAATACTTTTCAGATAATGTCTACCTATTAATCCAGTTCAACCAGTGAGGTAAATAACGTGATTTACATGTCTGCTTTCCAACCATTAAAATTAAATAAATACATATGCCTAGAGAGGTAGATACATGGATGGCAATATAAATATATAGAGAATATATAGAAACTGTCATGTTGAACAGTAGGAATTTAGTTGAAAGTGCAGTGCTGCTACAAGCTCCTTTTCAGCTTTGATAAAGCTAGGAAAAGGGAGATATGCTAGGCACAGCGTCAACAAAGTAGGTTGAAGTAGTAATTCCAAAGGAAAAATCAGGTGCACTTCAAGGACAAGATCAGAAGTGGAGCTGGTTTTAGAGACAGTTCTGTTGCTGCATCTGACCAGCTGGTACGCACACCCCGGCTTGGAGCCAGGGCTGCAGCAGGAGACAGATGTAGCCTGTCGGGGGTAGGTCTCCTCTCCACCACCCGGTTGTCAGCGGTCTGGAGAGGAAAATAGACATAAAAGTACCTTCCAGGAATGCCGAACCACAGTCCACAAGGCAGCCCGAACAGGGACTCATTCCCACGGAGAGGATCGGGGAGCTTTCTCCCACGTCCAGTCCAGGAGCGAGTGCGTTGTGCCTGCCCCAGCAGCACCGGCCTTCGCGCCCACAGGGGCCGTGTAGATGCCGCTGCCGACGAAGGCCTTCACCTCCTCTGTGACTTGCCACAGCAGTGTATCCTAAAGACGCTGAAATAAGCTTGAAACTGGATTATTTACTAGAAATTTTTCACATGCCTGTTTCTTCTCCTTGCTACTGTGGAAATGACCTCCAGAAAATAATTTTACTTATTTCAATTCAGCCCTCCCCTCACATTGCACCTTATTCCCAAGAAAATGGATCTGGTCATTGTAAAGGTCAGCCGACCCTCAGAAGAAATCCAGCGATTCATTATTTATGCAGGAGCAGGCCAGGTGACATTTGGGTAAGACAGCACATCACTAGCGCAGTGCCAGTGTGACCGTGATTAGCTTGGTGATTTATTTCCTCCTCCTTTGCTCCTTCCTGAGTATTCCTGTGTTGCACTAAGTCGCTTCAGTCGTGTCCTACTCTTTGCAACCCCATAGACTGTAGCTCGCCAGGCTCCTCTGTCGATGGGGTCTCCAGGCAAGAATACTGGAGTGGGTTGCCATTTTCTCCTCCGGGGGATTTTCCCGACCCAGTGTGTCTCCTGCATTGGCAGGCAGGTTCTTTACCACTAGCGCCACCTGGAAGGCCTGTGTTACTTCTATTTATTGCTCATATATTCCTCACACCGGAGAAGTGTAGTTTTTGTTTTGCTTTAGTCATGGTCAACATGATAAAATATTTACTTGATGAATTTAAGATCATTCTCACAGTTACTTGAAAAATTAGGACTAGTGAAAATTAGAAATTTTTTTTTAGTGCTCACAGTACCAATGAAGTAAATGAGACAGATGTGTACCTACATTTGTAATCATTAATCAGCACAACTGCAGTGCAGGTCAGTTAGGAGTTGTGTTCCACTGAAATGAATGCCAGTTAAAGCGGGACTTTCAGGTTGTTGTCTGTTGTTAAGTAAGTTTGTTTTTCCTCATTCAACTAATCTGGGCTAGACAATTGCTAATATTGGTTCAGTGGCTCCACGGGGCCAGTACTCCAGTCTCTGATACCCCTAGATGGCTGTTTCAGCAATGCCGTCCTGTCTGTGTCCCTGCACAGAAAAGTAAAGATGTGTTTGGGGAGGCTGTTTTCAGTAAAGATCCACCTGACCTTTTTATCATATTATAAATGGGGCTCGCTGAGTAAAATCCTAAAAATTGATTGTCAGATGGAGGAATTTAGCCCACAAATAAAGCTTAAACATCTTTAAGGTAAAATTTCTTGAAAATGTTTCTATGGTTCTATTTGGGGTATTCCCAAACCATCTCAAAGATTAGTGATTTTATCTCACAATTTATCCCTTGGATGTCTAAGCCAAACCATCTGGGGGTCAGTTTACTTACATTTTGCTGGTGATGTCATTGTTGTTGTCATCATCATCATCTTTCTTTAAATCCTGTTCCATCTTATTAGCATCTCCCTCACCCAAGCAGTTTCCTCTGTGTAGAGTTGGGTTTCTTTAATCACAGCTAGTCCCGTTGGCCGTTTGGGAATTCATTATTTCTATACTGACTCCTGGGATGACTGACTGGAGACTTGATATATAGTTGATTATCTTGCTTTAAACAGAGATCAATGGTGTTTGAGGTCAGAGTCCTTTAAGCTGAGAATTCCTCAGTTACCAAATTCTGTGTCATCAAAGGAAGAGCAGCCGCATACAACTGACTTCATTCCATGAGGTCTAAGAATAGGTATTTAGAATGATCTGGTAGGAAGCAGACAATTCTAGACAGATGGGGTAATCACAGTGTGCAGCATATATGTGTTTGTCATCCAAAGTCAACACGGAACTCTGGGGAAAGAGAAACTGGGCTTTGCATCGCTGGGACAGCTGTAGACGTGGACGGTGATGCGGTGATCATGCTGCTTCAGGTTCAGAAGATCTACAGATATTATCTCAGATGAATGGCTTCCTGAGAGTGGGTCAGAAGAGAGGGAATCATACACATGCTCATTTCTACCGTCAAACAAAAGGATTAAACTGAAAAGTAGTGCACTTAGTCTCACCCAGTTCTCTTTCTCATGTGGTGGTTTGGCCTAAGGATACCAAGTAATCGGCTCTAATAGTCTTAGAGAAGACATCAGGACTATTAGAGAATAAGAAGTAGAAAAAGAAATTCCCCAAGATTAGACTGGAGGAAATGATACCCCTAAATTTGTTGTGTTTCTTTTACTGTTGTGATTTCTGCCTTATGTTCAAAACGTGTTTCATAATAGGAAAATTATATAAAAACTCAGGGTTAAGACCCTGTAGGTCCAGTTTTCTATCTGAATTCAGTCATAAATTACTAAACCTATGAGTTATACTTCAGTTTCTCACTTCTGAGATATGTTAATGGTATATACTTTTCTGGAAGATCTTTGATTCTTAAAAGGAAGATCCTTTTAGAAAGAAATGAAATGATCACTATGTTAGCTTCTGGGGCTGCCACAACAGAGTGCCACAAACGGGGGACTGGGACATCAGAAACTGGCCTCAGGGCCCTGGAGGCCAGAGGCTCGTTGGTTCCTTCTGAGGCTGTGGGAGGATGTTCCAGGTCTCTGTCCTGGCTTCTGCTGGCTTCTTGTTCCCTGTGTTGCCTCAGCCGCTGCCTTTGTCTTCACGTGGCCTTCTGCCTCTGTGTGTGTGTGTTTGTTCAAATATCCCTTGCATTGCTCCAGTATGACCTCATCTCCACTAGCTGTGTCCTATTCCTAAATAGGCGCACCCTCTGAGATACTGGAGGTTAGGATTCAGCATAGGGACTTGGAGGCCATGATTCAACCCTTGACACAATATAATAACACCAATATAAAGCTTTAAAACCATCCTGTTTCCTTGTTTCTAGTATAGGTATGATTAATTTTTTGAAAGTTATTTTACTTAAGTAAAATGAACACTCTTTTATTCTAATGAAAATAAATTTAATTTTTTTTCTAGTGAAAATAAATTCCCCTTATTCGTCAAAACAACTTTCTGTGGATGACCAAGAGCTGCTTTCTTCCTTTGTTTATATTTATGAATTTTTGAATTTAATGTTTCCAAAAGTCTTGAAAAATGTACTGTTTGTTTCTTACAGCAAGATGAAAAATATACATCTGACAAATTTCACCAGATTTCACCCAGAGGCTGTGTATGCTTTAACGATTTTACAACTCAGGAATTGTTTTCACACTGTGTGCAGAATGAAATCTTAGAAGAGAATTCAGACATAACAAAAGCACAGCAATCGAACAGATTGGGCTCATGAAATAATTTAAGTTTTAAAATCATCTTTAATAATTTCATTATTAAAGATGATTTTAATAGCTTCTGTGTTTTCACTGTATAGATCCTTTCAGGAAAGTCACTAAATGTGTGAATTTTCTGCCTATCAAATTAGGCAAATGGAAGGAATGAGTCACTTAATTTACCCAAAACCTGCTGGAAATATCTGAAATGGTGTGACTATGTCTTTATACTATGATGTGAAAGAAAGCAAGTTTAATTCCCACCCTCTCCATGATATCTCCCCCAAGACATCTGAACTGGGCATCTCTCTATTGTCACACATGGGTACTTCTGTCTGCAGTTAGCTATCTACACCTTTATGGTTTTAATGTATAGAAAACTCTTCTTTTACATATCTTTGAACAAATGTTACAAAATTATATTTATGAAGAGTTTTTCAAAGATATGAGTAAATACTTATATAATACTAAAGGAGGGAATAAAGATTGAAATCATAGAGTCTAGGGAAACTGAATTTTACAAGGGAGGCTGGGAAGATACCTCTCAAACATCAAATATCTGTTGAATCATTTACGATGATTGGCTCTAGATTGTGGTATCATAGACATTTCATTTGTTTCTGTGCACTTATTTCATTGCATATGTTCAGCCATAGACTACTCTATATAAACGATTATTTTATGGACGGGTGAAATATTGTTCTAAAGGGTAAAGCAGAAAACAAGTAAAAGAAGGAAGTATAGGCTGGAGAGTCTGCTGGCATCCTCACTGACGTCAGGTGCCTAGGGCAGGGCTACACAAAGATGTGCAAGATGAGAGGTTGCCCGTGTGTACCAGGATTCTGGGTGCAAGATGCAGAGATGTCGGGCTACGGTCGCCACAGCCAAATGTCAGGCTACGGTCGCCACAGCCACTTCCAGCATCTTGCACCTCTCACATCCTCTACATATGACCCTAGTACTTCTCCAGACAGACAGTGAGGGCTGCATCTCCTCCACAGGGTTGAGAGGGAGGCTTGTGAACCTCTTCGGGAGAGTGGGGTGAGTCTGCTGACCCTGAGCCCAGCACTGAGAAGGCCATGCAGCCTCCACTTGGAGCCTTGCACTTGGGCCCAGAGCCAGCACAGAGATGCACAGGTGTTCCGGGTCACCACCAGAGAAGCGCAGGTGTTCCCGGTCACCACCAGAGAAGCGCAGGTGTTCCGGGTCACCACCAGAGACGTGCAGGTGTTCCGGGTCACCACCAGAGAAGCGCAGGTGTTCCGGGTCACCACCAGAGAAGCGCAGGTGTTCCGGGTCACCACCAGAGACGCGCAGGTGTTCCGGGTCACCACCATACCCTGTGTGAGGGCTCCAGGCTGCCCTTGAGTCCTCCCAGTTTATGTGCCAGCCACAGGCTGGAGCCACCCTGTGGATGATTCAGCCCCCCATGCTCTGGGTCTTTTTGGGGCTGAGACCCTGGTCATTACGGGACTGAAACAAGGCACCCCACAGTGGCCTTCCTGTGCTCCCAACACACTGGAGCCATGACTAGAGCCAGTGGTTGTTTTAGTTCACTAATATTGGGGTGGTAGTTTACACAGAAATTGAAACAGAAAGCAGCATTCAAGCTGGAGTAGGAAAAGGGAGTTCATTAGTTGATACAACTCATATAACCTGAAGCTTCGTTCCTGAAGCCTGTTGACAGCCACACGCTTGGTCTTCCCACCTACCCAGGGCCTCTGTGGGGTTTTCTGTTACTGACTTATTTTTCCACAGACCACATTGTGGTCATCTGACGTGACAGACTGTCCTCTATTGTGCCAGCCCTGAAACAATATCCAGCTCATTACAAATGACTCTCATGTGTGTCTTTTAACTTTCTCATGGATTGTAGTCTCTCCATTTCCATGGACTGTTCAGCAGACTATGAACATTTGTCTCCGTAGAACTTCTGTACGGTGCCAGCTTGGTTTCCTATTCACTCCTGCCATGCTCCGCATCCAGTGGGAATCTCAGTGTCACATTCCCTTTTATCCTTCAGGCACCCTGACTGATTGCCAGATTAATACTAAGATCTTCAACATGGCCCCAGATAGACTCAGACCCTGCGACCGGCCTCGGCTCTGCCCACACTGTTCCTGGCTCCGTTCTCACTTTACAGTCTGTGTCTTGAGCTGTTACTCCGTTCTCTATCATAGCGTCCTTGTATGCGTTCTTCTTTGGAATTCTCCCTTACCTCTCCTCCAGAACATACTCCTTGACCTAGTTAGGATAACCAGTTTTTCCAGTCTCAAACGCTTGTCATTTGCTTTGAGAAGACTTCCCTGAAACCATCATATGGAGTTTAGACAAGAATAAAGTCATATTTTATTCATTGAAGGCAACATTTAATGAAACATGATAAATATACCTTTTCCTACAAAAGAAAACTTTTCTTATGGAAACGTAAAAGTCTTTGACGTATACATTAAACCTACAAAGGAATATAGTTATTTTGAAGTCAGTGAGATAATAAGCAGTAGTGATCTTGATTGGCTTGTGTGAGGAGGAATGTCTTTTATAAATACTTAATATCCTGTGGGGACCAGACCCCTTTTCTTTGAGTCAAATAAGAGCTGCTGATAGAAGTCACTGAGATGAGACTTTTAAAGCTGAAATAGGAGCATATGCTAATTTTCTGCATGCTTTCAATGACAGTGCCTTGCTTCCTGGAGCCTGCTCTAATTCTTCAGTGCCATCTTGTTCTTCACAAAGATGCAAAGAATTTCAGATATGAGAAACAGAAGCAAAACCTAGAGCAATTTATATTAATAATGGTCTGTGGTACCTAATTACTGTCAGGGAGAGAAGAACCAGTGAACTTGGCTCTCAACCTCAGGATCCTTGCACCTGACTTTTCATTTAGCTTCTATGAGACTATGTACAAAGTCCTGGGATAGCATTCTCTTACACCTTATGTCACTGAATTGTCACACAAACCTGGGCGATATGTGACATGAACCTTACGTGTGAATCTGTCGGTGTCCATTCTGTTATTCAGCAAATATGTATGGGTTGCCCCCTGTGGGCACTGTGAGGTTGAGGAGTTATGGTGATGAACATGGCTTCTTCCCTTAACTCGCATAGGCCCAGCTAGAACAGCTGACCTGTTTGCTAAGTGCCTAAGTCCAGGGACCTTGAGTGTAGCAGTTTCCATGCCAGGGCAAGGAAAGAAGTTATGAAAGCCTTAAGTAGCACTGCAATGCTGGTGGAGTTGGATTCTTCCTCCTGACCCTGGGGTGTTGTTCTCTGTGCTCTGATATCTCTTATTCAGGCCAAGTCTCTGCAGGAGTGCACACGCTCTTGTCTGGGCACTTAGGATTCACTGCGTACCAAACACTTTCAGCCCATGGTTTCAAGCAGCAGATATTTTTTGCTGTATTATTCAACAAGGCTTTGTTTACCTGGACAAACAAAAATATCTTGACTGCCTGTCTTGTTTATTACCCAAAGAAAGTAAAATGAGCATTACATCTTTGTTTTTACACTTTTGTTTAAACCTAGGGTGTCTTTTCCAACTGTGTGGTGCTTTTGGCTCACCCGAGGTAGGGAAAATACAGGGTGTTAGGACATGAAACTTCCAGCACAGCCATGCCTGGTTCCACACCGTCCTGACCATGTGTGGTCACCTCACCAACAGAGATGGAAACATTGCTGTTAATCCAGGATTATGTATCAGTAGAAGACAGTTCTACATACTGGAACTTAAATTATAGGATATTATGTGATTTCCCTTGAAAAAGGTCATTGCATTTTCACAGAATTAAGTGCATCCAGATCATACCTGTGGCATGGGACACTCATATTTTAACCTAGTTTTCTTCATCTCCTTTCATTGCCTCCCAGTTCGGAGGTCCTCAGAGACCCAGAATGGCGATCATGACCTCCTGGAGACTCAAGCACACTCACTGTGCTTACTGGTAAGCAGGACACAGGCTTTCTTCTTGCACACAATCACAACATCATCTATGCTCCTTTACAATGACTCTCCCAGCCTGAGCGCTCTGCAGTGAGTCACTGCTCTGAGTTAGAAAGCAGGGGTAGAAACAGTATTCTTGAATATTTCCTAATTTGTCTCATTCAATAGTTTAATTTCATAAATACATATTTATCTTTGAGTGTATGTGAAGGGCTTTTTGATAAATGCTGTGGCAGGTCAGAGGGGCCAGTGACAGCTTCTTGCCTGTCCATTAGATTATACTTTTCTGAGTAGAGATGGTGTTTGTAGATTTCTTGTTGCCACAACATACATCTCTCTTTCGACAAAGTAGATATTGTAAATGGTTCAACTGGGTGTTTTGAAAATTGGTGTCTGGTGAGATCCACATGGAGTAGAAGGTCTGAGAATGGGGAAGGAAGAGAATTTAAACTGCAATCCATGCAGAACCTCCAACAAGTTAGTAAGGCATCCTCCTTTCTCAGTTCTGCCACATGAAAAACTGAGATCCTGAGCATATGACTGTGCTGAGGTTCTGAGGAGATGAGAAAGAATCCAAAACATAGAAAGTGCTACTGCTATAAGATAAAAGGACCTTTGGGCTTTTCTGATGGTGCTAGTGGTAAAGAACCCATCTGTCAATGCAGGAGACATGAGAGATGCAGGTTCAATCCCCAGGTTGGGAAGTTCCCCTGGAGGAAGAAATGGCATCCCATTCCAGTATTCTTGCCTGGAGAATCCCATGGATAGAGGAACCTGGTGGGCTACAGTCCATGGGATCATAAGAGTCAGACATGACTGAAGCAACTTAGCACACGTGCGTGCACACACACAAAGGGACCTTCAGGTGAAGGAAGTAGATTGGCTCCCATTTCCCTGCTGCATCTCCAGCATCTCGTGTGGCATGTTTTAGCGAAGAATTGTGGACACAGGTGTCACAGAGATCATGGGGTTTGTTTCTCGCTCAATTATTAAGTGATTTAATGTGACAAACTATTTGAGTTCCTAAATTTACCAGGACTTGGGTTGTCCAATGACATTGAGAAGTAACTGTATATCATTCTTGGTAGCCAGAAGGTGAGGACAGCCCGTGTCCATTGACAGATAATGGATAAACGATGGAGGTACATCCATACGATGGAATATGGTTCAGCCTGAAAAGGAGGAACATTCTGACACAGCGTACAATATATGGTGTAACCCGGAATACATTATGCTAAGTGAGAAAAGCAAGAAGTAAAAGGATGAATACTGTATGATTTTAGTTACATGAAATTGTCACAGAAACAGAAGCAGAATAGAACTCTTTGGGAGCTGGGGGATGGGTAGACGGGTACTTACTGTTTAACGGGTTTGGAGTTTCTCTTTTGGAGAATGAAGAAAGTCTGGAAATGGATAGTTGTGATGATTGCACAACCCTTTGAATGTACTAATGGCACTGAATTGTACACCCCAAGATGGTTAAAAATGGTAAATTTTATGTCTATTTTGATAAATAAAAAATAGTCACCCCAAAACACATGCAATAATAGATTTAGGGCCCAAGAAAAAATTTAACATTCTATAAAGAATATGGAAAAAGAAAAAATATCCCCTAAGTGTTTAGAAAAAAATTTTAATTTGAAAGATATTTTATGGACCATTTCCTCTCTTGCCAAATAAGGACTTATTTTCTTTGCTAATAATAGATTTATAATAGATCATTCTGGTGTGGTTGTTGTGCTTATGTAATAAAGATGCTTTTCTTATGCAATAGACTAGCATTTCTCTTGAGGTTTCTACAACTCCCTTTAGTTGTATCAGGAGAAAAAATGTAGAAAAGAAAAGTTTTTAGTGAAATGAGCTGAAGATACAAAAGTGAAGGCTTTGAATGCTGATCCTAGTTATGCCAGCATTTCTGAGAAAATTCCTCCAATATAGCATTTCTCTGTATCATCAGATGAGGGAAGACCACACAGCTCACTTAATTCTCTGAAACATTGAAGGGCACTTTGCCAAAACTACTTTGAAATGTAAGGATAAACTGCCCCATTATGATTTTAGATACTTTTAAACAATCTTGAAGCTAATTTAAAAAAAAGACTGCAAATTCGAAGGATGATGGGTTTCTCTTTGTACTATAAGAGCTAATGGGCGTGGTACTCCTGGAGAAAGAAGACTGTGGACAGGATGATAACAGGGCCCCTGCATTATCTGCCAGCGTTAAGGCTATTCTCATATAAAATATCTCTGTGTTAGTTCCCAAGCCACAAGAGCACTATGCTGAATAAGAAGAAACCACACAGAAATAAATTTGCATCAGAAGCTTACATGCTTTATCCTTTATAATCCTCACAATTATTTTCCAAGGTGAGTGGATCTGACCTGACAGAGGGAAACACAGAGGTTATATGTATAAAGAATCAGGGCTTCTATTTGAACCCAGGTTTGGCTGAGTCCAGAGGGAATTCACTTTCTAGTATTTCCCTGAGAGATGGTATCTCGGGACCTGTTGACTTTCCACTTCTGAAGCCTGGGGACTGAGAATATCAGCTAGCTCTCCTGATATTCTCAAATCCCATTCTTAGTCATCTGTGTGTGCTAGCTACTCAGTAGTCAGGGACTGCGTTAGAGAGACGTTCTCTCACTGCCCTAGCCAGTACTGATAGCAAGACTTGTGAACTGTGTAAAGATGACAATACACTGAAGAAGACAATTTTTAACAGTAATATTTTAATGTTTGCTGTTGTATTTTCATTTCAGTTCCATGCTATGCTCTGGCATGGCTTTGGCTGACATGTTTGCCCTCTTTCTATCCCGCTGAGTTACTGGTGGGTGTTTAATTGTTAGTTGTGTCTGACTCTTGTATGTTAAGAGGTTAGGGATTTAGAAAGGATGACTGTCCTGTCCCAAGTGTGCATATGACTTCTGGGAGCGTACTCAAGACTCACAGAACACCTCCACGTGTTTGTATAGACCTGACAAGGAAAGCAGTGAGTTTTCTCAAGAAGACATTCGGTTGACCTTCTGGAATCAGTAGGTCAATAAACACTCTTTAGGACTTGAATTAAAGTAGGATCTTTACTCTTAGAAACAGCACCATTCTGCTCCTTGTGGACTTCCTGTGCTCTGCCTCACTGGAGTCCTGCGTACTCTCATCCACCATGGAGCAGCTCCCATGGGAGTTACTTCCTCATGCACTGCACTCACCTCGGAAGTGGACACACACAGCACTGAAACACCTGCTGAAGAAGACTAGGCCTTCCGTTTGTCAACACTGGCCGTCCGCCCTAGAAACTGGACTCCTCATCAAGTGTTATGAATTCTAATAAAGCAGAATTTACTGTCAGGCAGTGGTCTTAACTCGATCATGGAAAACTTATACCCTGAGTCTGTTTAAGTTTTGTTGATTTCTGAACTTCCCCAATGCACAAATTATTAACATTTCATCAAATAAACTACAGCTTAATCTTAACATCTAAACATTCTTATATTCTCTAACATAATAAGATGAGGGAAAGAAATCACTGAAAGTACTAATTTTCAGATGTTAAATACAGTGGATAGCTGAGAGTCAAAGAGAAGTATGAGTTTACAACTTTCAGTGTTGACAGGAGCAATGTCTTCTCATTTGGTTCCCATCATATCATTGCTTGCAGATGGCATAATGATAGTCAGTCCCATCATTTGCAGTGTAATGATAGAACATGAAGAAATAGTGGACCGTTCCCTTGCTGCAAGTCAGAGGTGACAGCTTAGATGCAGCTGCAGCTGCAGAGAGCAACTGGCAATTTGCAGCCTTTTTGCTGGCGAAGATGTTTAACAAATAGGACTGGGAAACCAGACTGTAGAGGAGAGCTTAGCTCTAGTTCAGAAAACACTTTTCTTTCCACTCCTTAGATAGTCATAAAATGGCAAAAAAAAAAAAAAAAAAAAAAATTTAAACTGAAAAAATAAATCAATAGCTAAATGACAGCCTAAAATAGATGCTGAGTCTTTATTACATGGATATCAACATTGTATTACTGCACTTAAGGAAAGAGAATTGTCTGGTGATTATCACAGCCACTCAGCCTTGTCCATTTGATCGTGTTGGGCTCACAGGAAGTACATGCAGCAGATGAATCAAGCACACATGAGGGGGCCAGCACCTTGTGAGCCCCCAGGAATATATAGGTGTTTGGCCCAAGGTTCTCCCCTCAGGGGACGCCCTGGGAAGAGCAGAGTTGGAGAAATAGATGGTGGTTTTGGTTCAGTGAGAGAAGTGCTTTGAGGTAGGCCAGAAGTCAGCTGGAAGGACAGATCTGGCTAGTCAGGAAGACTCGTCCGAGTGCTGACCTCCGAGTGGGAGGGTTGGATAAACAGTGGATGGGGATGCCTGAGGAGTCTGTGGTCCTGAGGAAATGGCTGCAGACGGCTGGGGAGGCAACGTGAGAACCAAGAACACATCGTGTGGCTAGTGTGAGGGCGAATGGTGAAGCTGAGGTCATCAGGCATGGATGGTGGAGGACTGGCTTCAGTGCTAAGCTAGAGCTTGAACCTACCTCGGAGATTCATGGGAAGCAGGAGGTGAAACTTCATGAAGATCAGAATCATTACCTGCCATGTAGGTTATTGGCAAATATGAGGTTACAAGATAGTCTTCATTAAAAAAATTTGTTTTTGATGAAGCCCGAACAAATACAAAAGTTAGTGGGTATTCTGAAGAATAGAAAGCAGCATGATGAAGGTCAAATCTTAAGTCTGAATTGTTGTTTAGAAATGAATTTGGGAAATGTGAAAAGGAACAGTTTACAGAGCATCGGAAATAAGAGACGTAAGGTTTCAGCGGACCTGGATAAGAGGAGAAAGTTGCCGAAAGTTTCCAAGATGAAGAGGGATACAAAGAGGCTGGGTTACGTGCAGCAGTGTCTCAGGTGGAAAGGCGTGCGTCGTCATCTTCTTGAGGTGGCATTTGAGCCCCTGTCCTTTTGAAAAATACTGAACCTATTTTGCAGACCTGTCTACCGCTATTATTAAAATACAGCCAAGTGACATGATAAGATTGTGTAAACTATTGATTATCAAGATACATCCATATGTATGATGAAAACCGAAATGTAAACATAAAATCCACTTTTAGATGAAGGATATTAAAGTGTATATTCATCTGAAGGACTCTATACAAGATGGAAGGCTCATTTGATGAGCTTTGTACACAGGACAGAACTGTCACATGAGATCCACTTACTCTCCTAGCAGTTTTCAAGTGTACAACACAGAATTGTTGATGAGTGACCGTGCTATGCACTAGAGCCTGAGAACTCACCACAGAGTGGATGTGCACCCCTCCACTGAGATGACCCCACGTTCCACTCCCCTCAGGCTTTGACAGCCACACTGTTTCTAGAAGCTCCGATGTTTCTGTGTTCATATATATGAGAGATTAGACTGTATTTGTCTTTCACTGTTTGACTTACTTCACTTAGCATAATGCCCTCAAGGTCCATCCATCACATGGTCTCATATGGTAAGATTTTCTTCCTTTTATGGCTAAATAATATTTCATCAAATAAATCTATATATTTTAGATTATATATTTATAAATGTATCTCTCACACACATGTCTTATCTATCTATATATCTATGTATATCTCACATCTTTATCC
Source organism: Bos mutus (assembly GCF_027580195.1). NCBI lineage: Eukaryota > Metazoa > Chordata > Mammalia > Artiodactyla > Bovidae > Bos > Bos mutus. The sequence goes on along the minus strand of NC_091643.1, from coordinate 42,367,716 downwards.
CTTCATCCCTCGATGAGTACTCAGGCTGTTTCCATGTCTTGGCTGCTGTGAACAGTGCTGTGGGAATCGTTGGATGCAGATGTCTCTTGGCGACAGTTACTTCATGTGTAAGGGTGGCACCCCCCAACTCTGGGGGTTAGAATGTTTGTGCTGTGAATCCTTCCAGACGCCATTCTATGCGTCTCATCTGGCTCCTCATGTGCATCCTTCACTATAGGCTTTATAATAGACCACTAAACGTGTTCTGCTGATGTCTTTGAGGCATTCCAGCAAACTGTTGAACCTGGTCAGAAGCACAGGTGGCAACGTGGACTTGGAATTGGTGTCTAAAGTTGGGGGAAAGTGAAAGATAGTGTTAACTGCTCAGTCGTGTTTGACTCTTTGTGACCCTATGGACTGTAGCCTGCCAGGCTCCTCTGTCCATGGGATTCTCCAGGCAAGGATACTGGAGTGGGTTGCCAGTACCTCTCCAGGGGATTTTTCCGACCCAGGGATTGAACCCATGTGTCCTGTATTGAAGGCAGATTCTTTACTGTCTGAGCCACCACAGAAGTAGGGGGAGGGCAGGCTTTTGAGGCTGAGCCCTTCACCTGTGGGATCTGAAACAGATCCAGGTAGGCAGTGTCAGAACTGAACGGATGTAGGACATCCAGCTGATGTTCAGGAATTGTGGGCTATTTGAAAAACCTTTACATATTTGGTGGCCAGAAGTGAAATATTGAAAGGACAGGCGTATTTTGTGAGTAAAAGAGAAATAAGTTTTTCCACTATACTGATATTTATAGAAAATATCAAAATGAAGCAACCATTAGTTTAGAAACTAGAGCTTTCAAAAATCCTGTGCGGCAACAAATGAAGACTGAAATACATTAAAAAAGACCACATATATCCAAGCTTTAAGAAGAAAGAGAAATTCTTCGAGTTTTGAAACATAAAAAATATAAATGCCAAAGGGCCCTTTGTTGATGCTCAGTATCTGAAACAATATAAAACTACAAAAAAATGCCCTAACATGTGCTTACTGTGTGGAAAGAGCTCTTCCTAATCATTAGTATTGCACATAAGCAGGAGGCAGGTTTTTCTCTTTTGCTCTGTGCTGACAAAGCAGGAGTTCCACTCCATCTGGAGCTCTTCCTGGCAGTGATAAACGGGAGGTCAGTCCAACATGTGACTCTGTTTAAACTTACAATAACCACAAAGTTCATAGGTTTGGGAGACAGCCACATAGATCTCCAGATACCTAGTGTTTTAATCTTGTCCTGTATCAAAACTCAATAACGTAATTTATAGCGTGGTGGAAGCTGGAAGGAAAAAATAAGTTTTACATTCTATCTTCTATTCTGGAAAAAAACATGAGGCCCAGTATCCTTTGAGATCTTCTTGAATGTTTAATGAAAAGTAAGTTTGTTTTTATAAGACAGAAACCATTTCCCTTTCAAAATGAAAATTCATGAGTTAGATGGATTGAAGTGAGAAAATCATGTCATGAATATTCATTGTAACATTAATGTTTTCGAAAACCCTTCATAAATGGGAAGATGGTTATAATTCAAAATTTGTGTGATGGGTTAGGATATAAGATATACAGTGAAATGTGTAACTTCAAATCACAGATTTTTGTCTGAGTCACAGAAGCCGCATATTTATAACTGAATTTGCAAAACTCATTCTTAAAGCTCTGAAGGACGCAGCCTCATGCTCACCCAAACCCTTCCCAAAGCTGCCACCTTTTGTTTTAACCTAAACCCAGCTTGAATCCAGTAGACTGTATCATTTATTAATTAGGATTCTTTTAAAATACTATTATTATAGTGTATACTCATTTGTTTAAAGTATGCTTTGCAACAAGCAAACAGAACACATGTACTTCAAGTTTAACCCGTCTCCGTACTCACAGCTGGTCTCATATCCAGTATAAAGGAGGGCGAAAGCAATGAAACCGCATGTAGAAAACCCTGCAGGTGGGAAAGCATGTCAGACATCAAAGTGGTTTATACCAGGGAGCAATTTACAGTCATTCTCTCTGTTCATATTAAGTTTTTCCTGACCGAACAAAAGAGTTGTAGGAATGGTGGGGAAACCTATAATGTTTGTAGCTGTGATTTAATATCCATTTTTTTAGGTTGGAGTCATCCCATTCAGTCTTTTCTTGGTTGTGAACTTCAGATGAGGAGAAAAAAAGGCAGGCACCTTAAATGTGTAGTTTGGTACCCAGCAACATAACACGTAAGCTTGAAGTGGCATAATTTCAAAGATGGAAACGTTGGCTGGGATTAATTACAAAGTTGATTGAACAAAATAAGGTAGATACATACAAACAGATCTACAGGTGTGTGTTGTGTGTGATCACATTGAAAATAGATTGTTAGGTTAATATATTTCCTGGTGTGATTCATTCTTTAGATAAAGTTTTAATGAAGTATGAAGTGAAAGTGAAAGTTGCTCAGTCATGTCCGACTCTTTGCGACCCCATGGATTATAGTCCATGAAATTCTCCAGGCCAGAATACTGGAGTGGGTAGCCTTTCCCTTCTTCAGGGGATCTTCCCAACCCAGAGACTGAACCTAGGTTTCCTGCATTGTAGGCAGATTCTTTACCAGCTGAGCCCCAAGGGAAGTGGAACGTTTCACAAAAAGCACATGAGCCATTTGTATTTAGTCTGACTGCATTATCAGAAACTGTGAAGGGCCATGGGAACTACCGCAAAGAACAAGATATTTCACATCAAACCCACATTTTATCCCCTCTCAACACAAACCTGACTGACTGTCTCAGAATAATCTAATATAAACTGCAGCCGTATAATGTCAGCCCCTTTGCCCCCACTGGGGCCACCTCTCTGAGCACCTGGAATATATCAGACGTGGAGATGATGCATCTCAGGGACACACTTCCTCCTTCCTTCTCTGTCTCCCTCACTCTGCTAATAGCTCCTCAAGTGCATAGACCATGCGCTTTTCTCCATAGCCTAAGCCTTTCCTGGCACATAATAGTTTCTCACCAAATATCTGTTCATGTGTAAAGCTTATTTCTTCACTGCTGCTGCTGCTGCTAAGTCACTTGAGTGGTGTCTGACTCTGTGCGACCCCATAGACGGCAGCCCACCACGCTCTGCCATCCCTGAGATTCTCCAGGCAAGAACACTGGAGTGTGTTGCCATTTCCTTCTCCAATGCAGGGAAGTGAAAAGTGAAAGTGATGTTGCTCAGTTGTGTCCGACTCTTTGTGACCCCATGGACTGCAGCCATGGACTGCAGTCTCCTCTGTCCATGGGATTCTCCAGGCAAGACTACTAGAGTGGGTCACCATTGCCTTCTCCGATTTCTTCACTAGAAGTTGGATTTTTAGAATTCTGTAAGCTGACATGTCTCTGAAGGATTCTTTCCATTCTCACTGATATATGGAAATCAGAAAATGAGTAGCTGAGTTCTTTATTTCCCTCAGTGGATTTCAGAGGAGCCTAATGCATCACCTGTCTGATTTGTTGTTGCTGAGTTGCTCAGTCCTGTCTGACTCTGTGACCCCATGGACTGCAGCTTGCCAGGCTCCTCTGTCCTCCACTATCTCCCAGAGTTTGCTCAAATTCATGTCCACTGAATCAGTGATGCCATCCAACCATCTCATCCTCTGTTTCCCTTTCTCCTCCTGACCTCAATCTTTCCCAGCATCAAGGTCTTTTCCAATGAATTGGCTCTTCACATTAGGTGCCCAAAGTATTGGAGCATCAGCATTTAAGTCCTTCCAGTGAATATTTCAGAGTTGATTTCTGTCTGATTAACACTGGTTCCAAATAGGAAAAGGAGTTCGTCAAGGCTGTATATTGTCACCCTGTTTATTTAACTTATATGCAGAGTACATCATGAGAAACGCTGGACTGGAAGAAACACAAGCTGGAATCAAGATTGCCGAGAGAAATATTAATAACGTCAGATATGCAGATGACACCACTCTTATGGCAGAAAGTGAAGAGGAACTCAAAAGCCTCTTGATGAAAGTGAAAGTGGAGAGTGAAAAAGTTGGCTTAAAGCTCAACATTCAGAAAACGAAGATCATGGCATCCGGTCCCATCACTTCCTGGGAAATAGATGGGGAAACAGTAGAAACAGTGTCAGACTTTATTTTTCTGGGCTCCAAAATCACTACAGATGGTGACTGCAGCCATGAAATTAAAAGACGCTTACTCCTTGGAAGGAAAGTTAGGACCAACCTAGATAGCATATTCAAAAGCAAAGACATTACTTTGCCAACAAAGGTCCATCTAGTCAAGGCTATGGTTTTTCCTGTGGTCATGTATGGATGTGAGAGTTGGACTGTGAAGAAGGCTGAGCACCGAAGAATTGATGCTTTTGAAGTGTGGTGTTGGAGAAGACTCTTGAGAGTCCCTTGGACTGCAAGGAGATCCAACCAGTCCATTCTGAAGGAGATCAGCCCTGGGATTTATTTGGAAAGAATGATGCTAAAGCTGAAACTTCAGTACTTTGGCCACCTCATGCAAAGTGTTGACTCATTGGAAAAGACTCTGATACTGGGAGGGATTGGGGGCAAGAGGAGAAGGGGATGACAGAGGATGAGATGGCTGGATGGCATCACTGACTCGATGGACATGAGTTGGTGATGGACAGGGAGGCCTGGCGTGCTGGGATTCATGGGGTCACAAAGAGTCGGACACGACTGAGCGACTGATCTGATCTGATCTGAACACTGTTTTTTAATTAATTTATTTTTAATTGAAGTAGAGCTGAAGTTCAATGTTGCATTTAATTATACCAGGTGAGAGAGGGTCCAGCAGCCACTGGTGCTTCTCATCTTTAGCCTCCACTTTCTTGTAAAACAAGATGCCTACATCTCACAGCTGTTAGCCTTAATTACAGCAACAAGGGGACTGTGGGCTGCTCTTCCCAGTGTAAACAAATATACGCATCACACCATTTTAGGTTAAATCTACTATTTTATTACATAACTCAAGGGCACAAGCTTAAGTACGCTGCTTTAAAAGAAAGATCTTAATGATGATTGGCAGGCAGTTGACTCATCAACTATTCTAACAATATTAAAGTAAAATTACATGTTTTTAATTATCCCTTGTCTCAGTATGTGATAATTACACTATCTGAGGATTTAGGGAGACAGAGATGCTGAAAACCTGTGAGTGTTTAGAATTATTGGAACAGAAAGCATGTGTTACTTAGGATGTCTCCTTCAATTAGTTCCTGCAGTTTCTGTGAGACTGAGGGGGTAAGTCACATTCCTTTCCTACAGAGCAAGGTGCTTATTAAAAATGATTATTATGACTGGCTAATGACAGTAACGAAAATTGGTTCATAGAAGTTCAAAATAAAAGCAATAATTTGGTGAGAATACTTTACTTAGTGAAAGCATCATACTCATTTAAATCTAAGCGGTTTTGGGATGTCATTAAAGAAAATAAAAATTATGAGCCTAATGACAGGAGACTCCAGATTCTGCATAGGTGCCGTCTTGCTGGCAGACCCTCCACGGCTGCCCCTAGACACACACGCCGCTCCAGCCAGATGATGGTAATGACTGACGACAGGTCTGTGCTGCGGGCTCCTGACACACTGGGCGTGAGCTGAGCACTTCGTGTATGTGAGCTCGTTAGTCTGAACGGCACTTCTTTAGACTGGCGGTCTATTATTATCCCCATTTTATAGACGAGGAGACTAATGGCTAAGGACAAGTAGTTTGTACAGGGTCAAAGTAGCTACCAAGTGACTGAGATGATTTAAAAACCCAGGGTGTCTGACTCAGAATCTGTGCTTTGTTACTCAGCTACGCTGCTGTTCAAAGGTTTGCATAAGATTTATGGTAATGACAGAAATGACTGTCCAATTAGGATTCACTTGAGACAGATGGTAAAGTGGATGGGACTCAAGATCAAGAATTGAAAACCTGGATTTTTCCAGGAAAAACAGGAGGTAGCCTCTCTGAATGACACACGTGCAGTAGTTCATAGAGGAGCGGATCGCTGTCCTCATGATTGTCATGCTGTCTGGAAGTGGACTAGCTGCCTTTACTTTAAACTGAGATCCACAGACAGCTCATGTGGGCATGATTCTTCATGTGTCTGAGCCCACCTACACTCGGCAGGGTGGCCTGAGAACAAGTATTTTTAGCAGGCTACTCAGTTAATTATTAGGCAACCAAAAGTTTGAGAAATGTGACCCTATACCATAAGCTGCTTGCTGGAAGGAGTTCCATTTTGTCAGTTACGGCCATCACCCTATTACCAGACTCAGGTTTTGCTGCTTTTTGCCTAAAAATCCAATACTGAGAGGAAAGTGTTGGGTAAAAGGAAAGATAGCTTTGTTGAGGAAGCCAGCAGTCTGGGGAAAAGGGGAACTCCCATACCAAAGAAGCAGCTGCCCCCGCCTTGCTGCTCAGGGGCAGGAGCTCTTAAAGGAGAGTGTTGGGGAGGGCGGGCACATGCAGAAATAGCACAGTCAGCTCTGACAGTCATCTTAAAATTGAGCATGTCATCGTCTGACCAGCGTTACACTGGTTGGTTTAAGTACAGTTCAATTCCAGAGTCGGTTTGTTCCTGTCTCCTTGAGGCCATTTCTCAGAGTTGTGTATGATGGAGCAGAGTATGTTATGGCCACAGTCTGGTCATCATGTAGTTAACTTTTCCACCTGGTTGGGGGCGGGGGTTCAGTATCTTTAAGACAGCTCACAGGATATGGTTCAGAATAATATCTATAGCCCTTGAGGAGGAACCAAAATGTTCTTGGCTTTAGTAACTGAAGTATTATTATTTTGTCTTGTTTTACTGTTTTCCTTTGTTTCTGCATGTTCTCCTTTTTCCGATTAAATTTATTCTCTGACTGAAGTTTTTGTACAGATAGGAAGTAGCCAGAAGATATGGAGGTGTCTGTACTGGGAACCCTAAGGGACTTCCTTTGTTGCAATCCCAGTAAATGACTTAATGTACTGTGCAGTCATTTTTGTTTTTTCATCAGATAAATTAGTGCATTCATGAATTACTGAGTTATGTGATTAGGTAATTGTAATGAGAAGCCTGACTTCGTTTTTCATGTTTGACTCATCCTAGTGAAGTGAAAGTGAAAGCCACTCAGTCGTGTCCGACTATTTGCGACCCCATGGACTCTCCAGAATACTGGAGTGGGTAGCTGTTCCCTTCTCCAGAGGATCTTCCCAACCCAGGAATCAAACCCAGGTCTTCTGCATTACAGTCTGCTCCTGTAGGAGCAGGTCTTAAATCTCACCCTTCCCTCTTCTCCTTCTGCCCTGGCTATGCACAAGCTGATGAGAAGCCTGAGGGCTCCTTCCATAATGCCAGTAGGAGATTCAGACCAAGCAAGCCCCTCACATAGGGTAGCTTGCTCCCCAGTCCCACCTCCTCACCACCATAGACAGGTAGGCCATCAAGCCAGGAAAAGGCACTGGGAACTTATATGTGCATTGCATTCTGGGTGATTTCAACTTGTGCCAGTAGCACATTCCCAAGGGAGGAGGAAAGTGGAGGGCACTCTGAGCAGGCAGTTCAGTTCAGTTCAATCTCTCAGTCGTGTCCAACTCTTTGTAACCCCATAGACTGGAGCACACTATGCTTCCCTGTCCATCACCAACTGCTGGAGTTGGCTCAAACTCATGTCCATCGAGTTGGTGATGCCATCCAGTCATCTCATCCTCTGTCATTCCCTTCTCCTGCCTTCAATCTTTCCCAGCATCAGGATCTTTTCCAGTGAGTCATTTCATCATATCAGGTGGCCAGAGTATTGGAGCTTCAGCTTCAGCATCCTTCCTTCCAATGAATATTCAGGACTGATTGATTTCATTTAGGACTGACCGGTTTGATCTCCGTGCTGTCCAAGGGACTCCCAAGAGTCTTCTCCAACACCACAGTTCAAAAGCATCAATTCTTCAGCACTCAGCTTTCTTTATGGTCCAGCTCTCACATCCTTACATGATTACTGGAAAAACCATAGCTTTGACTAGATGGACCTTTGTCGGCAAAGCAATATCTCTGCTTTTTAATACAATGTCTAGGTTTGTCACAGCTTTTCTTCCAAGGAGTATGCATCTTTTAATTTCATGGCTGCAGTCACCACATGCAGTGACTTTGGAGCCCAAGAAAATAAAGTCTCTCACTCTTTCCATTGTTTCCCCATCTATTTGCTGTGAAATGATGGGACTGGATGCCATGATTTTGGCTTTTTGAATGTTGAGTTTTAAGTCAGCCTCTTCACTCTCCTCTTTCACTTTCATCAAGAGGCTCTTTAGTTCCTCTTTGCTTTCTGCCATAAGGGTGGTGTCATCTGCATATCTGCGGTTATTGATATTTTTCCCAGCGATCTAGATTCCAGCTTGTGCTTCATCCAGCCTGACATTTCACATGATGTACTCTGGATATAAGTTAAATAAGCAGGGTAACAATATACAGCTTTAACTTTCTCCTTTCCCAATTTGGAACCAGTTCATTATTCCATGTCCAGTTCTAACTGTTGCTTCCTGACCTTCATACACATTTCTCAGGAGGCAGGTAAGGTGGTCTGGTATTTTCCATCTCTTAAAGAATTTTCCACACTTTGTTGTGATCCACACAGCCAAAGGTTTTAGTGTAATCAATGAAGCAGGAATAGATGTCTTTTTGAAACTCCCTTTCTTATTTTCTGATCCAACAGATGTTGGTAATTTGATTTCTGGTTCCTTTGCCTTTTCTAAATCCAGCTTGAACATCTAGAAATTCTAGGTTCATGTACTGTTGAAGCGTAGCTTGGAGAATTTAAGCATTACTTTGCTAGCTGTAAGATGAGTGCAATTGTGTGGTAGTTTGAACATTCTTTGGCATTGCCTTTCTTTGGAATGAAAGCTGATCTTTTCCAGTCCTATGGCCACTACTGAGTTTTCCAAATTTGCTGGCATATTGAGTGCAGCACTTTCAAAGCATCATCTTTTAGGATTTGAAATAGCTCAGCTGGAATTCCATCACCTCCACTAGCTTTGTTCATAGTGACGCTTCCTAAGGCTCACCTGACTTCACACTCCAGGATGCCTGGCTCTAGGTGAGTGATCATGGTTATCTCAGTCATGAAGATCTTTTTTGTATTGTTCTTATGTGTATTCTTGCCACTTCTTAATACCTTCTGCTTCTGTTAGGTCCATACCGTTTCTGTCCTTAATTGTGCCCATTTTACATCAAATATTCCCTTCGTATCTCTAATTTTCTTGAAGAGGTTTCTAGTCTTTCCCATTCTATTGTTTTCTTTTATTTTTTTGTATTGATTACTTAGGAAGGCTTTCTTATCTCTCCTTGCTATTCTTTGGAACTCTACATTCAGATGGATATATCTTTCCTTTTTTTCTTTGCTTTTTGCTCCTCTTCTTTTCTGAGCTATTTGTAAGGCCTCCTCAGACAACCATTTTGCCTTTTTGCATTTCTTTCTCATGGATGGTTTTGATCACTTTCTCCTGTACAATGTCATGAACCTCTGTCCATGTTTCTTCAGGCACTCTATCAGATCTAATCCCTTAAATACATTTCTCCCTTTCACTGTGTAATCATCCCAGATTTGATTTAGGTCCTATCTGAATGGTCTAGTGCTTCTCTCTATTTTCTTCAATTTAAGTCTGAATTTCATAATAAGGAGTTCATGATCTGAGCCACAATCAGCTCCCGGTTTTATTTTTGCTGACTGTGTAGAGCTTCTTCATCTTTGGCTGCAAAGAATATAATCAGTGTGATTTCAGTATTGACCATCTGGTGATGTCCATGTGTAGAGTTGTCTCTTGTGTTGTTGGAAGAGGGTGTTTGCTGTGACCAGTTCTTTCTCTTCACAAAACTCTGTTAGCCTTTACCCTGCTTCATTTTGTACTTTAAGTCCAAATTTCCTGTTACTCCAGGTATCTCTTGACTACCTACTTTTGCATTCCAGTCCCCTATGATGAAAAGGACATCTGTGTGTGTGTGTGTGTGTGTGTGTGTGTGTGTGTGTGTGTGTGTTATAGTTCTAGAAAGTCTTGTTGGTCTTCATAGAAACTTTCAACTTCAGCTTCTTTGGCTTTTGTGTTTGGGACATAGACTTGGATTTTTTTGATATTGAATGGTTTGCATTGGAAATGAATAGAGATAATTCTGTCATTTTTGAGATTGCACCCAAATACTGCATTTTGGATTCTTGTTGACTGTGAGGACTACTCCATTTCCTCTAAGGGCTTCCTACCCACTTGGTAGATATAATGGTCATCTGAGTGAATTTTCCCATTCCAGTCATTTTAGTTCACTGATGCCTAAAATATGTTGGTCACTCTTGCCATGTCCTGTTTGATCACTTCCAGTTTACCTTGATTCATGGACCTGACATTCCAGGTTCTTAGTCAATACTGTTCTTTATAGCATTGGACTTCACTTCCATCACCAGTCACATCCACAACTGGATGTTTTTTCCCTTTGTCTCTGCCTCTTCATTCTTTCTGAAGCTATTTCTCCACTCTTTTCCAGTAGCATACTGAGCAGGCACATCCCTTTCTTGTAGGAGACAAGTCAGAGCTGAACGATTCTCATGGTTGGCAGGAGGGGATGTGCCATGAAGGGAGCCATACAGAGAAGAGCTCTAGAGTCTGTTCTTGGGTCTCCCGGAGCATCTGCTCACAGAGATGTGCACCCTTGGAGGGTGGGCCCCCAGGCAGCTGTGTGTGATGAAGGTGGGCAGCCTGGGTGTCATCTGAGTTTTCACCAGCTGGAATGCACGTTGCATTTAAATGTTCCTACTGGAGCTTCTTGTCCAAGAAAGCAGACCTTCTGGGTTCACCCATCTCTAGAATTCAGGTGGCAGTTGCCTTTGTGACCTCAGCTCACATGGATTTCAGTTGTCCAGCTATTTGCTGTTTCAGGAACATGTGGTGACAGCCTGCAATCTTTCAGCACACATGAACTGAATCTTGATGTTCTTAATTGCTCTTTGGTCAAAAATATTTCCTACAAAATAGTATGCTCTGAAAATTTATGTGACTCTGTTCAATTACCTCTTGTGGAATAAGTAGTGTGTGTCCTTTATTTTTAAGTCCTTTTTAGATATTTTCCCCTGATTGTTTCTAGGATCATCTTGTCCTTGTTGATTTATAACTGAACTGTGATTTATCCTATGCATGCATGTGGATTTCCAAATCAACCAAACAATGCTAATAATCAGCAAAATAATAGCTGTTGCTTTTTTATTGTTTTGTTGTTTTGCTTTGTTTTAGATAGGGATTTTGTGAGAGGAAGACTCTGCCAGTCATTAAGAATAGTGATATTTTAATGGTTGTCCTTTGCCATTATTTCCTGGCAGCCTGGTCTCATTCTTGTGATTATGTGGTGTAGTGTGTCTTTAGGGAGTCGCCCTGCCCCGAGGCACGCAGCCCTTTCATCTTCACCACTGGCACTGGCTGGGACAGTCCGTCCTTCCCTCCCAGCATCCAGCCCCAGAGTGAAGTGAAGAACCCTGTGGACTGAAGCCCACTGTAGTGTCCATCACTCCTCCTCTCGGCCTTCCGGGAGCTGCTTTGTTTCCTGACTTGCTCAGAGTCTTTATTTTCTGCATTTTTGTTGTTGTTCTTTCTTTGAGCTATCCTTCCAGTAACTTACTTTATCTTTCCAGTAAGTTATCAGCTGGTTAGCTTCATCTAGTCTAGTGTTTAAAGCCTAATACTGGCTGTTTGATATCAGGAGTGTGGACCCATGACAAGGGAGTGGCAGGCGCCTCCCAGACTCTCAGGAGGGCATCTGTGCTTTCACCCTGCAGGCTGATGGAGTCCTGAAGGGTCATGCATGGTTCTTTTGTAATAGACAGAAATTAAGAACTATCCCTCCCTAACTCATGAAGAGTTTATTTTCCAGTGGGTTGAATAAGAGCTTACATGGACCTCTCCCCACCCACTCTGCTCCCCAACTATCTAAGTGAAACTGCAAAACTGACCGCCACCCCCACAGACACTTGGCCCACTCAGTTCTTTTGTTTCTGCTGAGTCTGTTATGTGACATTTCAGGGAAGTTCCTGAAGTGTCTTGTCCATTTTGGTCCTGACCCCACACTGTGCAGTTGGCCCCGACACATGGTGGCTCCTCACAAGCACGCCCTGTGTTGAGGGTCAGGAAAGCACTGCATACACTCCTGGCTGCTGCCCCTGAACTCCCCTTTGGGGGCTCCCTCTGGGCCTTCCCTTCCGCAGCCCCATTTTAAACCTTTTAGCTTCACAGTGCCACTCAGGAGATTACTTTGGCTTTGTTTATCGCCCTCCTCCCTTCCGTAAGCTGGATTAGGAGGCTCAGCTACCTTTGCCTTGAGACCAAGGTGGATTCTGAGGTGAGTTAGTGCCCACAAGTGCCACTGGGTCACCCCCACAGGCTGCCGGGCCCAAACACACTCCTGCCCTGCCTCGCCCCAACTGGGCATCCATTCAGAGTGCGGTGTCTGGCCCTTCTCCTTTTACTGAAGAATAACAGTCATTAAAAACACTATAAAAAATGAAAAGATTGGGTTGTACTTTAAAAATGTAATTATCATGGCATAAATGATGAAGATCCAAAATTTAGCAGTTTAATATGAACAATAACAAGGCATTCTCTAGGAAGTATAGATTCAGTTACTTTGTCAATGGGTAAGTGAGTGGCTCAGAGAAGGCGATGGCACCCCACTCCAGTACTCTTGTCTAGAAAATCCCATGGATGGAGGAGCCTGGAAGGCTGAAGGCCATGGGGTCGCTGAGGCTCAGACACGACTGAGCGACTTCACTTTTACTTTTCACTTTCATGCATTGGAGAAGGAAATGGCAACCGAATCCCAGGAACGGGGGAGCCTGGTGGGCTGCTGTCTATGGGGTCGCACAGAGTCGGACACGACTGAAGTGACTTAGCAGTAGCAGCAGCAAGTGAGTGGCTACTGTAAACTAGTCAGGAGACAGGCTCAGAGCACAGGGAGAGGAGTGTGGGAGAGACCTCTCCAAAGGCAGACAGATCACAGTTAGTGATACTTAAACTGCTGTGGAAGCCCACGTCCACTTGACCCTTTAAAAATAACCATTCATAATGTCAGCTTCAACAACAAACGTATTTCCAGAAACAGTAATTATTCCTTAAAATAATCTGTTATCATTATGAGACTTTTAGAATGTAACACTGAAAGAAAACATCTTCTGTCTGTACACACACACTCACCCCCATACACACACCCAATAGTGTAAGTAGCTTCCTTGATACTTAATTACATTAGATCATTCCCAATGGGTCCATATCATAGTAAATATTTGTTGGTAAATAAAATGGAGTTGAGATCTTTTTCTTTAAATTTAGCTGAAATTTTTTGTTTTGTAAGTCCCTAAGGAAGGCAATGGCACCCCACTCCAGTACTCTTGCTTGGAAAATCCCGTGGACGGAGGAGTCTGGTAGGCTGCAGTCCATGGGGTCGCTAAGAGTCGGACAGGACTAAGCGACTTCACTTTCACCTTTCACTCTCATGCATTGGAGAAGGAAATGGCAACCCACTCTGGTATTCTTGCCTGGAGAATCCCAGGGATGGCAGAGCCTGGCTGGCGGCTGTCTATGGGGTCGCACAGAGTCGGACACGACTGAAGCGACTTAGCAGCAGCAAGGATCTAAATTTAAGTTGTGGATATTGAAGTTGGGGACTCTATGCTTTCAATAAATCATAATAGTAAAAAAAATATTGATTGCACCAGAGATTGATTTTGTGGACAACTGCCATTTTTCTCTCAGACATGTTATTTTGAGTGGCAATTCATTTTACCGTACACAAATATATGGTAGTTTTAAACCCTATGAGTCAAAATGGATTTTTATCAACCTTTTCAATATCATTTCTGTCACAGATACATTTTTTTGAACAACAAAGTACAAAACACTTCAGGTAGATATGTTTAAAACAAAAATAATTTCCTTTAATTGCAAATATGTGACAGTCTACAATACTTGTTTTAACAGTAATTGTAGTGAAGTATATATATTTTTAACTCTTACAAATTGACTTTAATTTAGAGAAAAAAGTTAAATTCCTTGAAATAAATGATTTTGTAAATTCCTTTTGAAAAATCTCTGAATTAAATGATATATTTATTTAGCATATTACTGAGCTTTTTGAAAAAGAAAAACATGTTTTTTCTTTATTTTCTTCTAGAGGTTGAATTTCTGCAAAAATATTTAGTCTGTTGATGTCTACCCAATACCTTATTTTATCAGTTTGAATTAATAGAATTCTATTAATATGTTATGCATGTGACCGTAAGCTAGCATATGTTTTAGAACACTGATTTCAGGAAGAGCAAGCATATTAAAAGGAAATTTGGAGGTGGTAGAGTCATATTTGGGATCATGGACTCCAGAATCCACTGTGAATTCAAAATCCAGTGATATAAGCCACTTGCAAAGTAAGCGACCCATCCATAACTCAACTTCTTCATTTGTAAAATGAAAAAATTAATTGTATACTAGTTAATATTGTTTTGAAGGTCAAATGGGCTAATTTAAGTAACAAATGGAAAAGTAACTGTTGTGTAAACTCAATAATTATTAGTGATTTTGCCTCAAGATGAAGCTTTACCTTATTTCATTATTTTGGAAGCAATTCCTATTTATTAACATACATAAAGAGAAGGCAATGGCACCCCACTCCAGTACTCTTGCCTGGAAAATCCCATGGACGGAGGAGCCTGGTGGGCTGCAGTCCATGGGGTCGCTAGGAGTCAGACACAACTGAGCGACTTCACTTTCACTTTTCATGCATTGGAGAAGGAAATGGCAACCCACTCCAGTGTTCTTGCCTGGAGAATCCCAGGGACGGGGGAGCCTGATGGGCTGCCGTCTATGAGGTCGCACAGAGTTGGACACGACTGAAGTGACTTAGCAGCAGCAGCAGCAACATACATAAAGTTACGTGGTAACCATAATAATATGTGCTGCTTAAAAATAAAATGGAACAATTCCTTTTAGAAATGAAATAAGTGTCACTTAGAATACTGAAAATGCATATGAAAATAAATACCCAATTCCATCTGTACAGTATGACAGTGGTGCTGGCATTCAATACTAAAAGATACTTACAAAAAAAAAAACAACTTTAAACTATACAGAATTGTGAACTCTTCTCTAGGCCACATTCTCTAGGAATATCTTCCTTCCTTCCACAGTACATAGAATTCTTTCTAAATGCTCTGTCTTGTCTGAATGCTCTGACTGCATAAAGTCCTTTATACCACTGTGCATTCAATCTCTGTGAAAAATACCAGTAAAAGAACTTTTTTAAACTATCAGGAGGTGAAAATATATGAACA
Source organism: Bos mutus (assembly GCF_027580195.1). NCBI lineage: Eukaryota > Metazoa > Chordata > Mammalia > Artiodactyla > Bovidae > Bos > Bos mutus. The sequence continues at coordinate 42,352,415 of NC_091643.1, read as the reverse complement.
GTACAAGTAACACCACAAGCATTGCCAATGACTCAGTTAAAGTTACCAATCTATTTTGGTAAAATGCTTTTGTAAACAACAAAAATAATCAGTGCAGGCAATGGTCAAATCCATGGCCACCTCGGCTCAGTTCTCTAACAGGAGGACTTGGTTCCTCAACTCAGTTCTCTTGTCTCTAACAGGAGAGGCATGGTACTCCTGTGTAGTGCAGTCCTCATTAAAAAGTGTCCGTGTTTCCTTATTGGGATATATATGTTGGGTTAGCCAAAAATTTGCTTGAGTTTTTCATAAGATGGTACTGAATACACACACACACACACACACACACACACTCCGCACACACTCAGTATAGGTCTTTATTTTCCTTTTGCTTTTTGTAAGAAAATCAGAATTTTGTTAATTTTTCAGCATCACTGCCTCTTCAGGAAACAGCCCATATTTGCTCTTGGTTAATCCATCTCAGTCCTTCTTCTCTGAGAATGAGAAACCAAATGCTGTTAATTTAGTACTTCCTCATGGATAATGACTTCATTATCCATAAGCCCACATTGAGATGGATTTCTGCCATTGTCCTGTAAATAACTTCAGTGTTATTTTTGATAGTATGCTAAAATCCCCTTTGTTGTTGTTTAGTTGCTAAATTGAGTACGACTTTGCGACCACATGAACTGCAGCACACCAGGCTTCCTTGTCCTTCACTGTCTCCTGGAGTTTGCTGAAACTCATTTGTACTGAGTCAGTGATGCCATCCAACCACCTTATCCTCTGTCATCCCCTTCTCTTCTTGTCCTCAATCTTTCCCAGCATCAGGGTCTTTTCCAATGAGTCAGCTCTTTGCATCAGGTGGCCAAAATACTGGAGCTTCAGCGTCAGTATCAGTCCTTCCAGTGAACATTCAGGGTTGATTTCCTTTAGGATTGACTGGTTTCATCTCCTTGCTGTCCAGGGGGACTCTCAAGAGTCTTATCCAGTACTGTAGTTCAAAGGCATCAATTCTTTGGTGTTCAGCCTTCTTTATGGATCAGCTCTCGCATCCATACATGACTACTGGAAAAACCATAGCTTTGACTATACAGACCTTTGTCGGCAAAGTGATGTCTCTGCTTTTTAATGTCTCTTGCATCTCCTGCATTGGCAGGTGGATTGTTTATCACTAGCACCATCTGGGTAGGTTATAATGTCCTTAGCATTACTTATTTTGAAATATTATTTGAAATATATTCTGAAATATTCCTTAAAACTTCCATACTTCAGTATATACTTTTCCAAGTATTTTTTAAAAATATGAGGTTATCAAGTAAGCTTTATTTATTCTAGCATCAGTTTGCATGGAAACTCATGATTTTCTGGCAGGTGTGCTCCAGCAAATGTCTTTCCAGTGTGTTGCCCTTCAGAATTTGCAGCATAGAATTCAATGCTTTTATTACTCTTGTCCTCCACTGAATGGATTTGCTTACTTCATCCTGAGCACTTAGCTCCTCAGCCCTCCAGCCAGCTGCTCCCGTCTCCTGGCATTGTTCTCGATATCTCTCCTTATTTAGAACCCGAGCACCCTCTGTCCAGTATTTCTAAATCTGGTTGTTTCTTCTCTCCCCTCCTCTTCCCATTCTACCTCCTTCTCCTTCTTCCTTTTCTCCTCCTTTTTCCTCTCTTTCCTTTTTTAGGTTTTATTACAGACATGGTTAGATACATCTTCTAGACTCTCCACATTTTAGATGACTGGTAGTTTTACATGATGGGAACTTCCCAGATGGCTCAGTGGTAAAGAATCTACGTGCCAAGCAGGAGACACAGGTTTGATCCCTGGGTTGGGAAGACCACCTGGAGTAGGGAATGGTGACCCAGTGTTCTTGTCTGGGAAACCCCATGGACAGAGGAGCCTAGTGGGTTACAGTCCATGTGGTCTCAAGAGTCAGACATGACTTGGCAACTAAACAGCAGCAGCAGCAGCAATTTTACACAATATTAATGGCTAAATTTTCTCAAGCTTTCATGAGTCAAGGGCCAAGAATTTGACTGAAAGAAAGAGAAAAAGGAGACTGACTTATAACTTGAGCAGCCAGGATCTTTTACAGAAAGAAACTATAATTTTACATGTAAGACATAAACATGTATCTGATTTTTAGAAGTTTAAAAAAAATTACCATGAGCCTTTCTTCATCAATACAGATGAAGCTAAGACATTCTGAAAATGTTAGACCTTCAAAGCCAAACACAGAAAACAAGACATATTTGGGATCTGAGCTTCATCATAGGTTCTTGGGTCCCGTGTCCAGCCCTTGAGCCCAAGCTTTCTCATGTTCTTCAGCTCAGGTCCTGTTGACTGCTTGTGAGGAATCTATGGCCTACTGTCTCTGGACATTTGTGACACAGAGGGGGAACTGCTAGATCAGATGATGCCTCCACATATTTGGAGTCAAGTACAGAGAATTCTTGTTTATGACTCCTTATGTGAAGCCTGAGAGGGTAGGGAATTATGCAGAAGAAAATCTTCTTGTGTAATATCAGTGTGTTTATGACAGAAGGGTTGAGACAGCCTGGTGACATTATAGATTTTGTACCAAATGGCAAGTGATCTTGTTGACAACAGCTGGATAGCTGAGGAAGCCCAGCATTTGGGATAAGTGGAAACAAGCAAGGCTTGGTTTTTCCCAAGGACCAGAGGACAGTTGAGTAACTGGAACCCCTCTCCAAAAGAACGTGCCTGTCCATGCCGGAGACGTGGGTTTGATCCCTGGGTCCAGAGGATCCCCTGAAGAAGGACATGGCAACCCACTCCAATATTTCTTGCCTGGAGAATCCCATGGACAGAGGAGTCTGGCAGGCTGCAGTCCATAGCATTGCAAAGAGTCAGACACGACTGAATTAACTTAGTTTGCCCCAGGCCCCAGAGAGATGGTGCCAGGGATCGGAACAAGTGAGGGAACGTTCCAGTCCAGGGGGCAGTGGAAGAGAAAGATGATCACGTCCATACCAGAATTCCTTTCCCTAACAATATCTTCATGTTGCCTCAGAAAGCCTGTTCTTGTGTGGACGGCCAGAGGGAAGAAACCCTGAGGAGACTGAATATAAACCTAAAATGACCAAAAAAGCCCTGAAATCACTGGACTTGTCAGAAATGAGTGTATCAAATATTATATAAGCAGACAAAATGGGATTTAGAATAGGAATAAATCGATGGAGAAAACTATATTTACCTCATGCCCACCTTATTACATGCCCTGAAAATATACCTATGACCTTCAATAGAGAACCATTACTAATATATGTATAAGGAGTAGTTTGTTTTGTCACTTGCCTCTTCATGCTAAGAAATGGCTTTCAATTTATGGATTATAGACAGCAAAACTTGGAAGGCTAAAAGCATATTGTATGCTCAAGTTCCCCTTCATTCTTACACTGAATGTTTCAGCACAGTCTGTGCAGGGGCTGCCTTTATTTTCAGAGCCCGAATTTGTTTGCTTCAGTGTAGGTTGTACTGGGCAATTGCAGGTGCTTTATAGCCTTTCTTGGTGGTGCTGAAAATGTTTCTGATTGTTTGAAGTTTGTCCCACATAACATTTAAATATTTTGAATATTATTCATGCCTTTGAGCCTAAATATTATAAGGTGGGTAAAATTCCCCTAGCATAACATTAACATTATATTAATATATATAGATGAGAATTGCATTGGCCCTAATCAGACATAGGAAAGATTTACAAGAATAATAATATAAAATTAGGTAAGAGCTCTACAGTTTCACTGCTGTGAAATTTTCAAACTCTTGGTTAGTTTCCATCCAGCTGGGTAGAAAATGATTTTTTTTTTTAATTTTCTTTTTCACTCCAATGCATTCGCCCTAAACTGTGTAAAACACTATAATACTGAAATACAACTAATTTAAACCTAAATATAATCTTGGCTAACTTTATAAACTGGCAGTTGCCAGATGGTGCTTTAGCATTCACAGAACAGAATGCTGATTTTACTGTCGTTGAAGGCCGCAGAAAGTTTAGGCTCCTTTAAGAACCAGGGGAGTTCTGTTTAAAAAAAAAAATGTTTGAATTATATAGTAAGCAGATTCAGCAAAGTTGCTGTGCAAAATCAATGTGCAGAATCTCTGTGTCTTTTTACATGAACAGTGAACAATCTGAAAGGGAAATTAAGAAAACAGTCCCATTTACAATAGCATCATAAAGAATAACATAACTTTGGAAAAAATTTAACCAAGATAGCAAAAGATCTGTTCATAATATTTTTTTAATATAAATTTATTTATTTTAAATGGAGGCTAATTACTTTAAAATATTGTATTGGTTTTGCCATACATCAACATGAATCCGCCATGGGTGTACACATGTTCCCCATCCTAAAACCTCCTCCCACCTCCCTTCCCATACCATCCCTCTGGGTCATCCCAGTGCACCAGCCCCAAGCATCCTGCATCCTGCATCGAACCTGGACTGGCGTTTTGTTTCATATATGATATTATACATGTTTCAATGCCATTCTCCTAAATCATCCCACCCTTGCCCTCTCCCACAGAGTCCATAAGACTGTTCTATACATCTGTGTCTCTTTTGCCATCTCGCATACAGGGTTATCGTTACCATCTTTCTAAATTCCATATATATGCATTAGTATACTGTATTGGTGTTTTTCTTTCTGGCTTACTTCACTCTGTATAACAGGCTCCAGTTTCATCCACCTCATTAGAACTGATTCAAATGTATTCTTTTTAACAGCTGAGTAATACTCCATTGTCTATATGTACCATAGCTTTCTTATCCATTCATCTGCTGATGGACATCTAAGTTGCTTCCGTGTCCTGGCTATTATAAACAGTGCTGCGATGAACATTGGGGTACACGTGTCTCTTCCAATTCTGGTTTCCTTGGTGTGTATGCCCAGCAGTGGGATTGCTGGATCATAAGGCAGTTTTTTAAGTTTTTTAAGGAATTTTTAAGGAATCTCCACACTGTTCTCCATAGTGGCTGTACTAGTTTGCATTCCCACCAACAGTGTAAGAGGGTTCCCTTTTCTCCACACCCTCTCCAGCATTTATTGCTTATAGACTTTTGGATCGCAGCCATTCTGACTGGCGTGAAATGGCACCTCATTGTGGTTTTGATTTGCATTTCTCTGATAATGAGTGATGTTGAGCATCTTTTCATGTGTTTGTTAGCCATTTGTATGTCTTCTTTGGAGAAATGTCTATTTAGTTCTTTGGCCCATTTTTTGATTGGGTCATTTATTTTTCTGGAATTGAGCTGTAGGAATTGCTTGTATATTTTTGAGATTAGTTGTTTGTCAGTTGCTTCATTTGCTATTATTTTCTCCCATTCTGAAGGCTATCTTTTCACCTTGCTAATAGTTTCCTTTGTTGAGCAGAAGCTTTTAATTTTAATTAGTTCCCATTTGTTTATTTGTGCTTTTATTTTCAATATTCTGGGAGGTGGGGTCATAGAGGATCCTGCTGTGATGTATGTTGGAGAGTGTTTTGCCTATGTTCTCCTCTAGGAGTTTTATAGATTCTGGTCTTACATTTAGATCTTTAATCCATTTTGAGTTTATTTTTGTGTATGGTGTTAGAAAGTGCTCTAGTTTCAGTCTTTTACAAGTGGTTGATCAGTTTTCCCAGCACCATTTGTTAAAGAGATTGTCTTTTCTCCATTGTATATTTTTGCCTCCTTTGTCAAAGATAAGGTATCCATATGTGCGTGGATTTATCTCTGGGCTTTCTATTTTGTTCCATTGATCTATATTTCTGTCTTTGTGCCAGTACCATACTGTCTTGATGACTGTGGCTTTGTAGTAGAGCCTGAAGTCAGGCAGGTTGATTCTTCCAGTTCCATTCTTCTTTCTCAAGATTACTTTGGCTATTCGAGGTTTTTTGTATTTCCATACAAATTGTGAAATTATTTGTTCTAGCTCTGTGAAAAATACCATTGGTAGCTTGATAGGGATTGCATTGAATCTATAGATTGCTTTGGGTAGTATACTCATTTTCACTATATGAATCTTCTGATCCACGAACACGGTATATTTCTCCATCTATTAGTGTCCTCTTTGATTTCTTTCACCAGTGTTTTATAGTTTTCTATATATAGGAATATATATATTCTTTTGTTTCTTTAGGTAGATATATTCCTAAGTATTTTATTCTTTTCGTTGCAATGGTGGTTGGAATTGTTTCCTTAATTTCTCTTTCTGTTTTCTCATTATTAGTGTATAGGAATGCCAGGGATTTCTGTGTGTTGATTTTATATCCTGCAGCTTTACTATATTCATTGATTAGCTCTAGTAATTTTCTGGTGGAGTCTTTAGGGTTTTCTATGTAGAGGATCATGTCAACTGCAAACAGTGACAGTTTTACTTGTTCTTCTCCAATTTGGATTCCTTTTATTTCTTTTTCTGCTCTGATTGCTGTGGCCAAAACTACCAAAACTATGTTGAATAGGACTCTGTGAGAGAGGGCGAGGGTGGGATGATTTGGGAGAATGGCACTGAAACATGTATAATATCATATGTGAAATGAATCGCCAGTCCAGGTTTGATGCATGATACAGGATGCTCGGGGCTGGTGCACTGGGATGACCCAGAGGGATGGGATGGGGAGGGAGGAGGGAGAGGGGTTCAGGATGGGGAACATATGTATATACACCCGTGACAGATTCATGCAAAACCAATACAATATTGTAAAGTAATTAGCCTCCAATTAAAATAAATACATTTATATTAAAAAAAGAATACTGAAGAGCAACATCATAAAATTTCAGAGAAAATACTTATATTGAATTTACATATCTATATCCAGCCTAAATATCAATCAAGTATTAGAGCAAAAAAGATACTGTTTAAATTATTCAATGACTCAAAGTTTACCACACACAAATCCTTCCTGGAAGAATTACAAGAAGATGCATTGCAGCAAAATAAAACAAAGTAAGATCCAAGACTATTGGAAGATAGCAATAGTGCACAAAGAAATTGGTAAAGTTTATAGTTGAGTCTATGGACATGAGTTTGAGCAAGCTCTGGGAGGTGGTGAAGGACAGGGAAGCCTGGGATGCTGCAGTCCATGGGGTCGCAAAGAGTCAGTGACTGAACAACAACAAATCGTTGAGTCTAAATAATTGAAATCAAGAGGAATAGAATCCCAATGGATAACAATACAGGAGGTGGCAGGGGATGGGGGAGAAGAGGTAGAGAAGCAAATAATAGGGAGATCTCAATTAATTCAGGACACCAAAAGAAAAATCTAATCAATATTTTCAGAGTAAATACAAACAGAATTTTTAGTGTTTTAACTGCCAAAATACTGAAGAGAAAATATGTATGTAAATGTGGAGGGAAAAGTTCTAGAGGGACACACACTGTTGAGGATGAGTCCCTGTTGGGAAGATACAGGAAGTGAGCGAGGCGTTGGTCTGAGGGGTTTCAGCTTTATCTGTAGCATGCTCATTTTACAAGAATGTATTCATGTGCTCTTGTGATGTTTAACTAAATGAAGTAAATAAATATAAAGCACAGAGAGAATGATAAATATCATCATTGCCCCAGAGATAATAAATTTTAACTCCACAAAAAAAAGAGGTTAGTAACATACATATGATAGAATAAAATGCAACTGTATAAAGTAAGTTGTAATTCTATACTTTTTAAAATATTATACAGAAATATATTCAAGATATTTTCTGAGTGAATACAAAGTAGTTACAAATAGGATGCAAAGAATGAACTTCTTTATAGAAAAGAACATGATATGTATGTATATAACATGTAAGCGATTTTCAATTTATTGATACTAATGTAAAGACATCCTCTTTAATTCCATTCTCCATGAATTCTGTGGCTAAACCTGAGCAGAAGCTAAACTCACCTGAAGAAAAAAATCAAGTGTTTCTGAGCATATGTACTGAGTGTATATGATGAGTGCATGCAGAGCACATACTTCATCTGGTCTCCTGGAATTGCCTGGTGGTCTCATTATTTACTCTGATCCTCATATCATGTCATAAGTTTTAAAATGAAAATATTTAACTGTTTTCGCCTCTTCACCTTTGGCAGATAACTTTGCTTCTGAGTTACTGAAAAAGGAAACTTTCTTAAGTTCTCATCAATAAATCGATCAGTCTGCCTACCTTGTCTTTCCCTTTTTCACAATGAACTGTTGGTTCTTCTAAGTTAAATTTTATCACAGGGTCCTGTGCTTTTTCATCTGCTCCAGATTGTTCCAGAAATTGCTTATTTTTCTCACACCTTTTGTCTTCCTCTCTAGTGAAGCCATTCCTTCCAGAATTAATAGATCAGTTTCCAAAATCCTAATTCTGCCCAAATCTTTGAGTTACCTGTCTCAGTCTCCAAGCCTTCACTTTTCATTTTCTCTTGGTGCTTTCCAGTCACACATTCATCTCCATTGAAACAGACATCTACGGCTGATGAAGTGAATGATTTCTACACATCACTCCTCCACTTTGTGAGCGGGCAGTTAATCTCCCTCTTGTCGGATCCTTCATCAGTGTCACGTCAGCAGTTGTCGCCTCCAAACTCCCCTTCCTCAGACTCTTTCTAAACTTGACTTTCGGGAAAATACACACACTTGATGTTCTTCCTCCTGCACTTATTCCTTTTCAGTGGATGTTCATGGAGTTGCCTTTTTTCCCTCAATTTCTGGATGGTGGCTCATCCTGGGGACCATTTCTCAGAATGCCTCTCTGCTCGATTTTCTGAAGACCCCATTTGGGCACAGAATCTACCTTCTGAATCTGGAGTCCTAGAGTATTAGTGGGTGAAATTTTCCCGGTGTGTGAGCCTTGTCCCGTGGGGATGAGTAGAACTCAGAGCTGTACAGGCGTGACCTCCTGAGCATCATCCTGGACACGTTCCTGCCACTGTCCACATTTCTCTTGTGAAGATGAGAGTCTTGTTTCATGTCCACAGAGTCACAGACAGTTATAGCACATCAGTGCCAAACCCCAGACAGACCTTGATTTTCAGCCAGAAGTTAGAATTTTTTGTAGACTTCTAAATTAGAAAACTCATATGTGGTGCACAGTTTTATTTCAGACAATAACATTTTCTGCAATAAAATGTACTTATCAGTAAATATAACTTCTTTCTTTTTTATTTTAAATCTTTAATTATTGTGAGTCAAACTGAGTTATTCATAATTTTACAAACAACATAATGTTTGGCATGTTTTTGTAATTTAAAGTGGCAATTTAGGTGGAAAGGAAACACTTCTCTTTATTTTTCATTTTAGTGTGTAAGTGCACAATTAATCTTGGTTTGGGTTTATATGACTGTTTAGCACTAATGCTTCCCCATCCATTTACACATTTAACTCAACATGTATTCTGTAATTTTTATTTTTACTTTTTTTTTGGTTAGAAATTTAGCCCTTGTGCAAAATAAAGGAAGTAATTACTTTTTGTCAGAATGTTATGATCCGGTAGCTCTGTGGTCACAAAGCAGACTTACTCACCAACCTGTTTGTCTTCTCTTCCTAGGTTATTTCACTTATTTGGAGCAGACTCACTATTACCCTTCTAATTTTAGCAGAAGGTTTGGACATTTCTGAGGTGTTTAAATGAGATGTGTTATTTGAAAAAATGCACAAGTGAAAAGCTCTGTAAACTCTCTCCTTTGATACGTTGCCGTTTAAATGGCTAATTTTATTAATGTGCACTGGGAACTTGGCCGCGCGCAACTGGTCATTAGTGACAGTACCGCTTTACTCAGCACAGTGGGAATCCCAGCTGCAATGAGAAAAAGCCTTTCCAAAGTGCCTCTTCAGAAAGAGGCTCAAAGTGCGCTCATAAATGCTTCAACTTCTTTGTGGATGTAATCTGTACTTTGGAGAACACTAGGCTTCACCTTTTTATGATTACCACAGTGGAAAAGTAGAGAATTTGTTGCTATAGATATTTGGACAAATAATTTTGTAAAGAGTTTTTCATAGTGTGACAGCATATGTGTATATTGCAGTAAAAATTAACTGGTCCCTGTACTCAAGTAATCCAGGGCTCATGTTAATGGACTATGAAGCTTTTATATGAAGAAGTATGTGACATCAAAGACAAGTAACATATTATCACATCACTGGAACATTGATAGTAACTAAAGAATCCACTGTGGTAAAAATTTTGCCTGACCCTCATGGAAACAAGACTGAATTGAAATAGTCCAAAGTGTGAAATAAGAATTAAAGCACATTAAACTACTTTCTCTTGTTCTGCTAGAATTCTCCTACCTTTCCTAGGTGCCTATGATCTTCATTAGGGAAAAAAGCACCTTTATTTTCATATATCAAAAAATCAGGAATCAGCCTCTGATGTACATGTGCTGGAAGCATGTGCTTGTGTGTGAAGTTGTGTGGAGGGGAGAGAGTGGGTCAGAATGGGCAGGCGAAGAAGCTGGACTGCAGTCCAGGTTGATGGTCTCCAGGGAGCCCAGGGTAGATGACCCTGCAGAGGTGGCCCAGCCTGGTCCTTTAGATCTCCACTGACCTTTCATGATACATAGCTGCCAGGGAGGATCGCAGTCTTTGGAGAGGCAGTTGTTTTCAGCTGAGGTGGTATCTGGGAATGTTTGGGAAAGCCCCAAAGATCTTGCTCTTCAGACTTTCAACTGATGGAAGGCCCACTCATGTTACAGCAGCTAGTCAGCTTTACCCAAAGTCTATTTATTGTAAATAGTAGTCATTCATGGGAGCACGGTTTGACTTAACAGCTGGTCACTGTGGCCTCCCTAAGTTGGCTCCTAGAATTACCCACCGCAGGCATTGTTGTGCCTTCTTTGTGGTGAGAGGTGCGTGGTTCAGTCATTTCTCCCTTACTTTTGATGATGTGCTCCAGCATTCCCCTGATGGGAACACCTGAGTTTTACCATTGTGCAGCACTCGAAGTATGAATAGGGTGAGCGTCCTACCCTGTGGGACACGTCTGTCTTACCGCAGCCTCCAGAGTGTTTCTCTGATCTGTTAGCACGGTCATCAGTTCCGTGAATTCACACACTATTCAGGAGGATGATCAGGAAATTTAGGTCTCTCCCAGACAACGACGTGGGTTGGATATTAAACCCAGCCTGAGGCAAAACTCAAAATGTGTACTGTTGTTTTATCCATGTGGATGTGAACTCAGTCTCACCTCTTCCTCTCACCGCAGCCACGTTATCTGGGGGAATGGGCTTAAGGAGAGACAGGGCAGGCGTGGGAGCTGCCCCTGCCTAGGTGTGCAGACCTCTGTCCTGCTGCCACGCTCCCAGCCCCACAGGTGTTTTGCAGGATGCTGACTGATTTGAGTGGCAGCGTGACGGTCATCACCACCAATACCCTTTATGCCTGCAAGAGTGACTCTGATTTACACAGTGTGCAAGGGAAAGAACGTTGCTGCTGATTTACAGTCTTGGCTACTCCGGGATCGGGAGGGTGAGTTATAGAGGTCTTCTCTATACAGTAGCTTCTAAGCCACCAGGTGGAAAACCCAATGTGGAAACGATGACATATTCAAAAACAGCTATTCTGTTTATTCACATAGGAATTGAAGAACCAGCTGCTGGGCAGACCTGTGAGCTGCGAGGCGTGTGGCAGAGGGAGCCTAGCTGGCACTTCAGCTGTGCCTGGCTCCCAGATGCACCCCGTGCAAAGGGAGGAGTGCAGCGGTCCCAGGTGTCTGAATGTGAGTGACGGCACAGACCAGTGTGTCTGATGGTGCCCTGAGGAATTATCAGTGTCCCTTTTCCCTGGGGCCATTAACTTTTGTTTGGGCATATTCCCCTGTCCTCCAAGAAATGATTTGAATCCTATACTGTTCATGAATTTTGAAATTTTATAGTATATCTGATTATCATCATGTAAACAAAAATATTAGAGCAAGAAAATAGCTAGATTTCTTGTTTCTCTGACGTTTAAATAATGTTTTTAATCTGCCATATCTTATAGCTAGACTAATGTAGATCACATAGAATGCATTTGATAACTGTGATATTTTAAGACCTTAAATTGTTAGGAGATACATTTAGCTAGACTGTCAACTTGAAAGATTTAAATAGTCCTTAAATAATATAATAAATACTTAAAATCATCATGAAATATTGAAATATTTAAGATTAAGGCATTCATATAAGACAAGATTTGTCTCGTCACCAAAAAAAGAAAATCTTTTTTTTCATGGGATTTCCCAGTGATGGGGAAAAAAATCCTCAGACATGCAGTTCATCTGCATTTAAGTTCTCCAGGAAATTTCTCTGCAGTAAAAGCAAGCAGTTCTGAAGAGGCCACCATTTGTATATCATTTTCCCAAGAAATTAGTGAATTGTCCCCTTAAAAATATATAAAATGTCAAATGTATTCCTACTGAATAAACAGCAGGGGTGGGGGTGTAGAATCCCATATTTCAAAAGATGCCTTCAAACTACATTTTAAAACTGAACTAGATTTGTAAATCTTGGAGACATTTATTTACTACTTTCGAGGGAACCAAATCTGTGATTTTGCATACAAAACCTTACAACTTGTCTCAAGTTGGCTGTCATTCCAAAATATCAGATTTAATGGCAATTTCCTCATTAGAGGACGTTTCCTTACTTTAGAACAAGAGTTTCTGCTTTTTTTTTCCCTTGTAGAACTAGCAACAAATGTATTCTATGAAATATAGTTACAGTATTTTTAGCATATATAAAAGCATTCAAAATAATATATTTTTTTGCTCAAAGTTTGAGATGTAAGTTATTAAGAATCCTTGTGGTATTAAAATGGGGCTTCCCAGCTGGTGCTAGTGGTGAAGAACCCTTCTGCCAATGCAGGAGACAGAAGGGACGCGGGTTGGATCCCTGGGTTGGGAAGATCCCTCAGAGGAGGGCATGGCAGCCCATTCCAGTATTCTTGCCTGGAGAATCCCATGGATGGGGGAGCATGGCAGGCTGCAGTCCACAGGGTCGCAAAAGAGTTGGACAGGATTTAAGTGACCTAGCGTGGATGCATGTGGTATTGAAATATTCTTACCTATGCTGTGAAATCTAACCTTTTCTTGGAAACAGCATCTACTGTTTTGTATAGCGTCTCCAGTTATTTCATTAGAAACAAATGAAGATGGCTGGGTGATCTGGGGCTTTAGTATCATGAGTGACTTTACAAGCAGAGAGATCTTCTGTGGTTTTTTTTAGCTGTGTACCTCAGTGCTTTCTTTCAAGAATTCCAGAGCCCAGTGACTATCATAAGGATCATTATAAACTTACTGTTGGGTAGAAAGTGAAAAGCACGCCGCACTGTAGAGGGGGTTGAGGCAATCTTTTTTAACCTAGGATTCTCTACTTTTTCTTGAATATGCGTCCCAAAGGAAAATATACGTCAAATCAAAGTCAGTGGAAGCACAAGGATTCACAGGAGGAGAACCTTAATTGCAGGGGGATTCAGCGCTGCCTCCAGGCATGTTTGCATTGAGCTTGATAATGATTGGGTGAGAAACAGGAGCTAGAGACACTTAAGGAACAGTGAACGACCTGGAAACAGGCCTCAGTTCAGTTAAGGGGAGTAACAAGTTACTACATTTTTATTTACTTATGTGAGTCTTTATACATTGCTGTTAAAGATTGCCGTATCCCAGAAAAATCGCAGCATTGTAGAGGGGAAAAGTCAAACCAGCAGAAGCGATAAGAGGGTTGCAGGGGCCTCATGTACTGTAGTCCAGCTTCCTGCTGGGTGCCAACATTTTGTGCTATGGATCCTGTCAAGTGACTGCGCCTGTGTTTACAATCACTGCTGGACACACACTTTTGTTTAGACATATTTTCTAGATTGGAAATAAGAGATACTCTTATGCATAAATAGAAAGCTGTAATCCTTGTGCCATACAATTGATCTTCTGTTTCTCCTTCCTTGCCTTCTTCTGGAGGCCATGCATCTCTAAATGTTCAAGCCATTCTTTAAAGGATGTGAATGTGGTACAGGCGGTTACACTCCACCTGGACTCCTCATCCACGAGGACTCGCTACCCGGCTGGGGGTGCTGGCGGCACAGTTCCACTCTCAGCCTGGCAGCGTTTCCTCGACTGCTCAGAGGTGCCTATCCCACAGCCTCTCACGTCTGATGTTGGTTAGTGTGGACGTGTGAAGGAGTGGCCCATGGCACCTGCGTGCAATTATAAAAGACCACTATGAATTCCAGAACGTCCAGAGGGTTTGCTTCAGGTTATGACTGGACCTGGACTCAGCCCAGCTGCTGCTGCTGCCAGGGGACCTGAGCCATGAGGAGTTGGGGGAGTATAGTAAAACATGGGACCCTTTAGGCTAGAGAGATGGGCCAGAAATGTGGTTATTATCAAGTTTTTTCCACCAGAAGTAAAAAAAAAAAAAAAGAAAGAAAAAAAAAAAAGCCTGACAGATGATCCAGAAGCTAATGGCAGTCCCTGAATTAAAATCAGACCAAATACCACAAAATATATGAACAGAGTGCAAAAAAACATGAAACGTGAGCTTTCAAGACACTGGACACCAGGCAATAGAGATCAGTGATCTCAGAGAGATGGGAAAGATATCGGGGCTGTGAGGTTGCCCCAGGAGCCGTCCTGAGTGAGGCTCCAGTCATAGAGCAGGGAGAGGGGGAACCCGGCAGAGCTGAGAGTCCAGAGAGATCAGGGCAACGGAAGTTCCCAGAACCGAGCACAGGGAGCGAGAGGTTCAGGGAGAAAGGAGCGTGCGGGTCTGCAGACGGCCCTCTGGAGCGCTCAGCTGCAGCAGCAAGCACACACAGAAGAGAAGAATACCGAGAGCTGGAGCAAGAACCTGCTGAAGACTTGAGTGGCATCAGTGCTCACTCGGCAAGAGCACGGGGCTCCCTTGCCACATTGTTGTTCAATTGCTCAGTCATGTCTGACTCTTTGAGACTGCATGGATGGCAGCACACCAGGTTTCCCTGTCCTTCACCATCTATCTTCTGGAGACTAACTCATGTCCCTTGTGTCAGTGATGCCATCTAAACAACTCATCCTCTGTCACTCCCTTCTGCTTTTGCCTTCAATCTTTCCCAGCATCAGGATCTTCTCCAATGAGTTGGCTCTTCCCATCAGGTAGCCAAAATTTTGACGCTTCAGCTTCAGCACCAGTCCTTCTAATGAATATTCAGGATTGATTTCTTTTAGGATTGGCTGGTTTGATCTCCTTGCAGTCCAAGGAACTCTCAAGAGCCTTCTCAACACCATAGTTCAAAAGCATCTATACTTCGGTGCTCAGCCTTCTTTATGGCCCAGCTGTCACATCCGTACATGACTACTGGAAAAACCACAGCTTTGACTGTACAGACCTTTGTTGGCAAAGTGATTTCTCTGCTCTTTAATATGCTATCTATGTTTGTCATAGCTTTTCTTCAACGAGCAAGCGTCTTTTAATTTCATGGCTGCAGTCACCATCTGAAGCGATTTTGGAGCCCCAGAAGATAAAGTCTGTCACTGTTTCCATTGTTCCCCATGGAGTGATGGGACCAGATGTTATGATCTTAGTGTTTTGAATGTTGAATTTTAGGCCAGCTTTTTCACTCTCCTCTTTCACTTTCATCAAGAGGCTCTGTAGTTCCTCTTCCCTTAGAAGAAATGGAGTAGCCCTCATAGTCAGCAGAGTCTGCCACACTGGAGCCTGCTTAATTTGTGAGGCATTGAGTAGGCTGTGCAGACCAGCCTTGGCTCTGGTCATGGGGAATGATTACCCCAGAGTGCATTCTGCTCTGGTAATACCTAAAGAGATGTTAAAAGTGATAACAGCAAGGATCAAACTCATTTCTAGTAGTTTAAATATATTCTCTAACAAGGCTCAAGAATATTTATAGGGATAACAAAATATACAGCCAAGAACAAAGTAAAGTTCACAATAATTGACGTTATGAAATTACCAGGCATGCAAAGAAGCAGAAACTATAATCTTTAAATAAGAGGGAAAAAATCAAAACCTAGAATTCATACAGATGTGATTTAGCAAAAAAGAATATTAAAATAATGACTATAATTGTACCTCACATATTTTGAAATGAGACAGAATCATGGAAAAAAAACATATTCAAATCACAATTCAAAAGAGTAAAAAACAATATCTGCTATAAAAGTATTCTAGTTAGGATTTTTGACAAATTAAATGTTGAAGGGGAAGATATTATTGAATATGAACACAAAGCAAAAGAAACTGCTGAAAAGTAAACACAAATCAGATAATTTTTCAAATGAAAGTGGTACATTTCTTATAATTGATGAACCTACATTGATTTGTCTTGGTCACCAAAGTCCATGGTTACACTAAGGCTCACTCTTGATGCTGTCCGTTCTCTGGGTTTGGACAAATGAACAACGACACGTGTCTGCCATTAGAGTGTCACACAGGGTAGACTCACTGCCCTAAAGTCCTCTGTGCTCCACTAGCATTTCCCACCCCTGAACTCCCCATGAACCCCTGGTCGCCACTGATCCTTTTACTGTCTCCATGGTTCTGCCTTTTCCAGAATGTCATAGAGTTGGAATCACAGAGTATGGAGCCATCTCTGATTGCCTTTTCTTTCTTAGGAACATGCATTTGAGTTTCCTTCATGTCTCTTCATGACTTGATGGCTCATTTATTTTTAGCTCTGGGTAACATTCCATTGTCTGGATGCTTGTTTTTAAATGGTGTAGCATATATGAAAATAAATAATAATATAATTGAAAGGTAATGAAGGATCCTAGCAAAACCCTGAAAATCAATATAGCCAAAAATATAACCCATGAATAAAAAAAATGTCTCTCTGATTTATTCTAGAGAATAGCCTAAAAGAATTTTATTTAATAAAATGGCCTTATGGAAGCCAGGAACCTACTGACAAAAATGGGAGTAAGACTTTGGATCCTTCCTTTGGACAAATGACTGTTGGCAAATTCCTGTGGACAAATGCTTGCTATTTCATTTCCTAGTTTCATCTTCCAAAAAGAGAATTGCTATTGTAGTTATATTATTCAGACAGAGTTATTGGGGTAAACAAAATTGTACTTAAGATTTAGGGGTTTAGACCTTAAGTAGGCACAGCAGGCATGAAGAACTCATATCAGCCCTTCACTGAGACCCCGGCTCATCCATGCACAGTGACTGAGTGGTGGTGAGCAGACAGGTGTTCCTTTCCTGGGGCAGAAATGTTCCCACAGTGGAGGGGCCACAGTGCAGGGACAGTGCCCAGCTGTCTACCACTGTCCACTGCTTCTACAGTGAAAGGGCTTCCAAAAGTCTGCTGAATGCATGAAGTTCACGATAAAGGTTACATTTTCAACCTTCCTTCTGAGTATCAGTCCGTGGAGCCAGTTTCTGGTCCCTGGGACATGCACAGAGGGGACAGTTTTTTCCTGGGAAGCGTCCTTAGAGGGGAGGGCATCCTTAGAGGGGAGGGTAGTTCCTCTCTCTGCTTTCTGTTTTGTTACTGCTGGGATTGGACTTGATGGCTGGAGCTGGAGCAAGCATCTCAGACCATAAAGTCCCCTTGATAACAAAAGGCATAGACATAATAGGGCAAAAACAAAAGGTGAGATGCCATACTCAGCCAGGCACGAAGTCTCACACCATTACAAGTCTGTTTCTTACAGCTCACTATAACCCTAACCATCAGCCAGGCACGAAGTCTCACACCGTTACAAGTCTGTTTCTTACAGCTCAGTATAACCCTAACCAGTCAGCAAAAGATGGTTGGGGGAATGAATCAGGTGTGGAAAGGAAATGACCCTTGAGTGTGTGATATGCAAGCCTATCTGATACAAAGTGAGAACAGCATGTGGGCTTTGGAGAGAGATCTGGATGTACATTACAGTCTTTGTTTCTGTCTTCCTGTAAATATCAATGAAGGGGTCACATTTCATGTAGGGTGAGGAGGCTGTAAAGAGAATATGGAATAAAACTGATGAATGTGATCAACAGAGGCGATTTCAGAAAGTAGGTGAGATAGCTGATCAGAGAGGCTGGGGTCAGCCAGGAAGTCGGTTGTCCCAGAAGCCAAAGCAGGAGCAATTAGGGGAGACAAGCAATGACCCTGGGGAAAGCAGTTTCTGCGAGATGTTGGGGACAAAGCAGGATTGCTGTCTGCATACAACTGTGGAAAGCACATATACAGATGTACCGAGTGCCCGCAAAGTCTAAGACATGTGGCCAGAGAGATGAGCGCATGTGTGGAATGGAATGTAGCACAGAAAAGGATTCTGTTCTTTCACATTTTTTTCTTTTAAGAATGAGATAGAGCTGAGTCTATTTAAAACCTGATTGAAAGGACCTACATAAAGGGAAAGAGAAAAAGTGGAAATTAAAGAAAAGAATAGGGCATAATAAATGATTGTCTGCATTAAAATACTCCATAACCTACTCTGAACCCGTGCGATTGGCACTGCATACCACAGTCTGCAAATACAGAGTTTCTTATAAGTAAGGCTTAACAATTACATGTATTTGTTTTTCTAAAAACCCCATAGAAGTGTCCTAAGGCAAAAAGAGTCAAATCATTTTATATATGCAATCTTGTGATATAGAAATACGAAATAAATTGTAAAATGGCAATAGTGAAGAATTGTGTTAAATCATCAGTCTTCAATGGAGTAGCATAAAGGAACAAAACATATAGATTTAGGCTGTAATTAAAATTTCATGACGTCCAGTGGGGAACTGAAACCACTAAGACAATGTAGAGGTTTTTTTTTTAATCCAAAACCTCACAGGTATCCTCTAAGTTTCCAAAGGAGATAGACTGTTTTTTAACCAGAGAATATAATTTTCAGTAGGAGCGCTGGGGCCAAGTCTGCAGCTTGCTGATAAGAAGGACAATGAGTGCAATGCAGCTAAAAGTGGTTCTGGGAATGTGAACTACTTACACTGAACACAATATAAAATCTCAGACTATGTCAGCACATCATAAGAAAATTATTTCAGAATGTATATACAGAGGAATTTAGGAAATAAGGTTGATGTAATAGGGGAACTAACAAAATTCAGAAATGTAGAATAAGGTTCAAGTATCTTAAAGTGATGCCTCTATTGTCCAAATATTGCCATTGGTATGAAATAACTTGAAGAAATAGTATGACTGTGAAATTGGAAATGAAATAAAGTCTTTCCTTTTTATAAGGTAAATATATTCAAAAAGGAAGGTATATTTAACAACATGAGGAGTGAGTTCCCGGGAAAAGTTAGATGTTCAGATTAAACACAAGATGGTGTCATAAAAATCATTCTAAGTTTAAAATGCGATTACTCAGCCAGTATGGGACCTACATTTACTCATGGCTTCCTTAGAGCAGGTTAAACTAACACTTGGGAAGTATGCAGTCTTGAGACATTTCAGTGTCCAACACAAGTAGTAGATAGATACGCTTCAACTAAGTCCCAGAAACTTAACCTGGATAACTATGCCGCTAAAGTATGGACAGTTTCAGAAATAAGAGTGAGTTTCATGAAGGAAGATGTCTAATTATTATTTATTATCAGGAGGAAAATCTCTTTTCTCATTCCTTATTTGAACTTGTGTTCAAGTTTATGTACCCACATGAAATGAGACACTATTTTATGTCTGAAACTGTTGGTTTCAAGAGCTAACTGGTGAACACAGATTTACAAATTTTACTTGTTAAATTATGTCATCCAGAATTATAGAGTAAGGACCTATAAAATTTTTCTTTCTTATAGAAGATGCTGGAAAATCTTGACAAAATCAACATTTTCAGGTTATCTGGAAAGTAACTAACCAAAGGCTTATATTTTGGGGAACAGTTTTTTTTTTCAAGGCTGACTGAATCTAAGTTTAAAAAAAGTGATTTTTTCACCATTTTAATGTTCTTTATTTCTATACCCTCCTCCAGCAACATGGTATACTTAAAAACAAGTTTCCTCTTAATAATGGTTAAAGCTAGAAATTTAGTTGATTTCTCTCTGGAACCTGTGGAGACTGAAAAGTAGTGGGATGACATAATCAAAGAACTGAAAGAAAATGCTAGTCAACAGAGAATTTTATGTCCAGCAGAAAAGCCTTTTAACACATGTATACCTGTGGCGGATTCATTTTGATATTTGGCAAAACTAATACAATTTGTAAAGTTTAAAAATAAAATAAAATTTAAAAAAAATGAAGGAAATATAAGAACATTCTTTATACAGGATCCAGGAAGATGCAGACATTACCTGTTAGAACCAAGAGAACTTGTCACTACAGGAAACACTGCAAACAGCCCTTCAGACAGAAATAGAGGGCACCAGACAGTGACTCAAATCCACACCAAGTGACAAAGAGCAGTTGTAAAAAGCTTGCATGGGTCAAAATGTTTTTCCTCTTTTCTGATTTAAAATACAACTGAACAAAACAGTAATTGTGAAACTGTCATGGTACGAATATGATATATAAGGATATAATTTGTGAGGCAATAGCCTCACAAAGGAAGGTAGAGGAAACATAAACCATTCTCCATGTAGGAGAATTTTTGTAAATCACTGAAACATATTTGGTATCCACCCAAAATGGACTGTTGGAAATTAAAATGCTAGGTGTAAACCCAGAGTGACCAGTTAAAAATTAACTAAAAATTATAAATTATAAAGGGAAACCAAGAATATTAAATTGGTATACTAGAAAAAAAAAAACATTTAGCACACAAGTAGGCAGTAATAGAGAAAGAGGAGCCACAGGAATAGAGAAAAATGGAAAACAAACAGCAAAATGGCAACTGTAAACAATACCTTATCAGTGAATATATTAAATGCAAATGGGCTAAACACTGTATCAGAAGAGGTAAGCAGATGGATTGAAAAAAAATGACTCAGAAAACAAAAGAAGCTAAAGGCAAAGGAGAAAAGGAAAGATATACCCATCTGGATACAGAGTTCCAAAGAATAGCAAGGAGAGATAAGAAATCCTAAGTGATCAGTGCAAAGAAATAGAGGAAAATAATAGAATGAGAAAGACTAGAGATCTCTTTAAGAAAGAGATACCAAGGGAACATTTCATGCAAAGATGGGCACAGTTAAGGACAGAAATGGTATGGACCCAACAGAAGCAGAAGGTATTAAAAAGAGGTGGCAAGAATACACAGAAGAACTATACAGAAAAGATCTTAATGACCCAGATAACCATGATGGTGTGGTCACTCACCTAGAGCCAGACATCCTGGAATGTGAAGTCAAGTAGGCCTTAGGAAGCATCACAACAAACAAAGCTAGTGGAGGGGATGGAATTCCAGTTGAGCTATTTCAAATCCTAAAAGATGATGCTGTTAAAATGCCGCACTCAATATGCCAGCAAATTTGGAAAATTTGGCAGTGGCCACAGGACTGGAAAAGGTCTGTTTTCATTCTAATCCCAAAGAAAGGCAATGCCAAAGAATGTTCAAACTACTGCACAATTGCACTCATTTCACATGCTAGCAAAGTAATGCACAAAATTCTCCAAGTGAGGCTTCAACAGTATATGAACTGAGAACTTCCAGAGGTACAAGCAAGATTAAGAAAAGACAGAGGAACCAGAGATCAAGTTGCCAACATCTGCTGAATTATAGAAAAAAAGAGTTCCAGAAAAACATCTGCTTCTGCTTCATTGACTAAAGCCTTTGTGTGGGTCACATGTGGGAAATTCTTAAAAGAGTTGGGAATACCAGACCACCTTACCTGCCTTCTGAGAAACATGTATGCAGATCAAGAAGCAATAGCTAGAACCTGACATGGAACAGCAGAGTGTTTCCAAATTGGGAAAGGAGTACTTCAAGTCTGTACATCATCACCCTGCTTGTTTAACTTATTTGCAGAGTACATCATGCAAAATGCTGGGCTCAATGAAGCATAAGCTGGAATCAAGATTACCAGGAGAAATATCAACAATCTCAGATATGCAGATGATACCACCCTTATGGGAGAAAGCAAAGAAGAACTAAAGAGCCTCTTGATGAAGGTAAAAGAAGAGAATGAAAAAGCTTGCTTAAAGCTCAACATTCAAAAAACTAAGATCATGGCATTTGGTCTCATCACTTCATGGCAAATAGAGGGGAAAACAAATGAAACAGTGAGAGACTTTATTTTCTTAAGCTCCATAGTCACTGCAGATGGTGATTGCAGACACGAATTTCAAAGATGCTTGCTCCTTGGAAGAACAGCTATGACAAACCTAGACAGCATATTAAAAAGCAGACACATTACTTTGCTGACAAAGGTTCGTCTAGTCAAAGCTATGGTTTTTCCAGTAGTCATGTGTGGATGTGAGAGTTGGACCATAAAGAAGGCTGAGTGCTGAAGAATTGATGCTTTTGAACTATGGTGCTGGAGAAGGCTCTTGAGAGTTCCTTGGACTGCAAGGAGATCAAACCAGTCCATCCTAAAGGAAATCAGTCCTGAATATCCATTGGAAGGACTGATGCTGAAGCTGAACCTCCAATACCTTGGCCACCTGATGCAAAGAGGTGACTCATTAGAAAAGACCCCGATGCTGGAAAAGATTTAAGGCAGGAGGAGAAGGGGACGACAGAGGATGAGATGGTTGGATGGCATCACTGACTGGATGGACATGAATTTGAGCAAGCTCTGGGAGTTGGTGATTGACCAGGAAGCCTGGCATGCTGCATTCCATGGGGTCACGAAGACGTGAATGAGTGACTAAACAACAGCAACTATAATCTGTTTAAAAGATGCATATTTTAGATTCAAAAACACAGCTAGAAAGAGAGAATAAAGGTGTAAAATAAACTCCACAGATGGAAACTCCAGAAGAACTGGAAGTGGCCATGTTGGTACCAGCCACAGTAGACTGCAGTCCAAGACAAAACCTGACCCTGTAGAAAAGGATGGACATTTTATAAGGATAAAAGACTCAGTCTCTCAAGTGGAGATAACAATTATAAACACAAGCACTGCTGAGGGAAATTTATAGCTCCAAATAGCTCTATTAAAAAGACTTCCCTTGTGGCTTAGATGGTAAAGCATCTGCCTACAATGTGGGAGACCCAGGTTCGATCCCTGGGTTGGGAAGATCCTCTGGAGAAGGAAATGGCAACCCACTCTAGTATTCCTGTCTGGAAAATCCCATGGGTAGAGGAGCCTGGTGGGCTATAGTCCATGGGGTCACAAAGAGTCGGACATGACTGAGTGACTAAACTCAACTCAGAACTCGTCATTAACCTACTCTAGCACCTTAAGAACCTAGGAAAACAAAAACTGAAACCAAAATAAGAATAAGGAAGAGTTAGAAATGCAAATCCTCAGGCCCCAGCCCCAACCCAGAGGGTCAGAACCTCTCAGATGGGGCCCAGCAAAGCCTTCAGGTGCTTCTGCTCCGCAGTCCCACGTGAGAAGCCCTGCTTTAAAGGCCCAGTTTCCTGTTAGCTTCAGCAGTCATGGCATTATTTCACCTTATCACATGCTGTGCATTGGGAAGTGGTGGCTCAGAGTTTCTGCTTTATAACTGAGGAAGCCAAGGCTCTGGTTTTGTGATGTGCCTAGATGGATGAGCTGGGTTTTGGCTGACACTGGGTCTGCCGGTCCACTGTTCTGGGTGCTGTAAGTCAGGGTCTCAGAGATAGATGTAGAGCGATACTCGCTGAGTCTGGCAGACCCCAGCATTCACCAGAAGCCCCACGTTTTCTGTTAATTCTGTGTATGTTATTAGTTTTCGTCCAGTAAGTTTGTTTCCTAAGAAAAGGATTAGATAAGTGATATATCCATAGACACATAACCACTGAGTATTAAATCACTACATATGAGATATTGAATTTTGATTAGAAGCTGCAAATTATTCTAAATAATTCCCTACTTTTATTATTCCTTGTGATTGTCTGTATTAGCATAGCAGCTTAGTTGGTATAAAAGAATTCAGCACTCAGTTGCTTAAAAAATAGAAATTTCTTTTTCTCTCAGGACACATTGCCGATGAATGCTCTTCAGGCTGTAGGTTTCCTTCTCTGGTTCAAGGCAACTGCTCTGAAAAATCCTCAGCCACTCCCAGCTAGTAGAAAGAAAGAAGGGGCAAGACCTATATATGTATTCCTTTATCAGTGATCTAACCCAGGAGCGGTCGTCATATCCATCCTGCTCAAATTTCATTGACAGGAATTTTCATAGGGCCACAACCAGTTGCCAAATAGACCATGAGATGTGGTTTCCAGCAGGGGGTGTGTCCTGAGCTGAAACTCAGAAGTGGGTGGATGGTAGTGGAGATGTAGCCGTCTCTAACATGGTTTGCATGTCTTAGGTTCTAATTTTACTCTCAGAATTCTGAACATGTTCAAATGTTGTTTACTAAGTACATACACCTCTGAGAAATTTTCAGATAATTATAATAAATCTAGAGGACAGTATCAGAAGTATGAAAATCATTATTTCCAAACATTTTATGAAAGTGTGGATGAGGTTTAAAAGAGTATGTGTTTGACAGGATTAATTCTGGTTGAGAAAAAGAAGAAGAGGAAGGAAAGAAAGGATCAGAAAACAGATACATCTACACAGAAGCCACATAGAAGAGAGAAAAGATATTCCAACAAGGGAATTTGCACTAATATAATTTTAGTTTTAGACAAATAGCATTACATACATCATTATTTAACTTTGTGTGTGTTAGTTGTTCACTTGTGTCTGACTCTTTGTAACCCCATGGACTGTAGCCCGCCAGGCTTCCCTCTGTCCTTTGGACAGCAAGGAGATCAAACCAGTCAATCCTAAAGGAAATCAACCCTGAATATTCACTGGAAGGACTGGTGCTGAAGTTCTAATACTTTGGCCACCTGGTGTGAAGAGCCAACTCATTGGAAAAGACCCTGATGCTGGGAAAGATTGAAGGTAGGAGGAGAAGCAGGCAGCAGAGGATGAGATGATTGGATGGCATCACTGACTCAATGAACATGAGTTTGAACAAACTTCATGTAATAGGGAAGCCTGGCATGCTGAGGTTCATGGGGTTGCAAAGAGTTGGATTGACTTAGCGACTGAACAGCAAGGCTCCTCTGTCTGTGGGATTCTCCAGGCAGGGATACTGGAGTGGGTTGCCATTTCCTTTGCCAGGGTATCTTCTCAACTCAGGGATCGAACAGTTCTCTGGCTTTGCAGGTGGATTCTTCACCGTCTGAACCACCAGGGAAGCCCCTGTGTAAGTTTATAACATTTCAAATACATGTCTGCAACAGCATTATTTTTTTTTAATAACGTATTGAGAACACTAAAGCCAATTGAAGTGAACTGTTAAACCAGTCAAAATTTGTATATATAATCTGCCTCATTGTAAAGATATAGCAATAACTACCAAAATGAGATTATATAGGTAACACTGCATTGAATAAACATTTATTAAGCATTTACCACTTATAGAGTTCAGATTACTGAGACACTCCATTAAGATGTAGTTTGTTTAAAATCTCAATACTTAAGGTAGATAAAGAATGTACAAAATGCAAATCATGAATCCAGATAAGCAGTAAAAAATATGAGAAAAAAGGTTTAAAGCTCGAGCATTAAGCAAAGCTCCAGAAATCCTTCGTAAAAAAAATCAAGAACATAATTTAAATGAAGCATGGGCCCTGGTAGGGAAGCAGTGGACCTTCAGTTTGGAAAAGTATGTTGTATTTAGAAGAGTCTTGGCAATTTTTGTGTGAATAATACATATGCTATTTATTAAGCATTAGGGCATATGCGAGTTTTCAAGAAGCAGAGTAACATGAATAAGGTTGTGTTACAGGTTATCTTCAATGGAGAAATACTTATGGGAACTGTGCATGCCAAAATCATGTGCAGAGCAGTTGCAATTTTCCAAAGAAATACTAAGAAGCGCCTGACTGACATGAGAGCAGTAGACATGGGACGGTGGAGGTGGTTCTTAACGTGAGTCTTGGGGTGTGGATGGGGTGCTGATGGAACCACCGAGTTTCTCTTCCAAGGGATAGATGTGGTGGAGGGAAAGAAGACAGAGATTCAGGGCCAACAGCCTTTCATTGGAATGAGTCCATTAAACCATATGTGGCCGTCAAGAGAAACAATATGATTTTTGGAAGTGTTTGGAATATGAGTTTTGAAATATGACTTGGGGATGTGGTAAAATTTCACACCTTAATATCAGAAATGTGAAACTGGAGATGAGCAGACAGGTTGGAGATGGAGGTGGAAGCTAGCAAAGAAGTAACTGGTGAGTCCATGAGTGAGGAGGAAGCTGGATGGGGCGTGGGGTTCCCAGTAAAGGAGAGCTGACACAGAAAAGTTAGCAGCATCTTAGAGTGCGGAGGGGGCAGGTGGTAGTTTAGAAGAAGAATTACAGCAAAAGAGACAAAACGGGGATCCAAGACACAGAGGAGAGCCAGCACCCTGCGGTGTTAGAGAAGAAGCGAAAATCCTCTGAGAAAAAAAGGTGATCACAGTGGATGCCTCCAGTATTAAGGAGGCTGAAGACAGAGAAGAGGCTGTGATAATTACCACCTGCTGTTTGAAGAGAAGGGTCTCCCTGGAGATGTGTGGGTGGGACCCTGTTCATCATTCTCCCTTGCAAATGCTGGTGAAGCGGATTAGCCAAATGCAGATGGAACGTTTGAGAGTAAATCAATTCAAGAAAAAAAAATGTTATTTGAGGGAAAATCAGGATTGATGGCGGAGAAGGCAATGGCACCCCACTCCAGTACTCTTGCCCGGAAAATCCCATGGACGGAGGAGCCTGGTGGGCTGCAGTCCATGGGGTCGCTGGGAGTCGGACATGACTGAGCGACTTCACTTTCACTTTTCACTTTCATGCATTGGAGAAAGAAATGGCAACCCGCTCCAGTGTTCTTGCCTGGAGAATCCCAGGGATGGTGGAGCCTGATGGGCTGCTGTCTATGGGGTCGCACAGAGTCGGACACGACTGAAGCGACTTAGCAGCAGCAGTAGCAGCAGCAGGACTGATGGATGTAGCCTTCATTTTTTTTCCCTTTGAAATAGAGTATCTTAAATTAAAAAAAAATCTTAACAGAGAATGCTATATTCTCTTAAAAATATATTTTTTTAATATACTGGAAAGGCTGTTAGGTGGAAGATGCTAGACAGTGAGGACATCGGTCTGCAGATCCATGTCAGAAAAAGAGATAGCTGAGGCTCTGCATTACAAAAATGAAGAACAATTTGAGGATGAAAATTTAGAAGAAGGAGAGGAAGAAGAGAGGTCAGGTACGTGGAAGCAGCCAAGTGGAAATTCTTCAGCGTGCAGAGGCTGCAGACAATTAGTTAGCATCACTGCTTGTGTTGCTTCGACGGCTCTTTCTCACGCCCTGTCCTTCAGTCCGTGACATCACGCACCACTGCCCTGCCTGAAGTCAAGGGCTCACCTGCTTTCAGATTAGTGAAACACAGCACTCCATGGGATTGAGAGGTACATGATGTGAGCTATTTAAGAAGATGCTTGGGTCTTTAGGAGATCTTATGAATGTAAATTTTAAATGAACCTCTTGGATGTCAGATGCCTGGAAATGGGATTCTTTCCAGATGAGTTCACGTTCACTCAGATGGAGTTCAAGAACAAAGAGACTCAGTTAATGCTGTGGATTTCCACTGCTTGTTCTTGATAGACACTAGTGAATGCAACTGCAAGTTAGACTATGGGAAGTTAAGAATATCAGAATTCTGGGGAGGATGAAAAGATTGATAGCAAATGATCTAAAGGGCAGTGGGACCTGCTGTGGTGGTGAGAGACAGTTTTCTGCTCAAGGGAAACTTTCTTTTTTTTTGGTCTCTTTAAGGCTGTGAATTAAAAGACAACCTATTGGTTTAAAATTCATAAGCTATTGGCTACTTTCTACATGTTACCAAGGTGTTTTCCCGGTGTGAGTCCCAAATAATGAGCTCTATATAGAGAATATTATCAAAAGCCTCATTTTACTGATAAACAGCAATGATCCCGCAGGTTAAGCCACTCATCCCGTGTCACACCACCTCATAGTGACAAGGGCAGGACTCACTCTCTTCTTGTGAGAGCCTTACTTTGGGCTATAACATAAATGCGCTCCATTCTAAACCATGGAATCCAGTCTGTAAGTTCAAAAACTACATTAAAAGGTTAATTCACGTCTCACAATTGATACCTACTCCTCTTTACCGTAAATTGAATCAGTGGTTAATATCTTTACAAGTCTGTGTGTCGTAAAGAATTGCTATTTTGTTCTTCATGCTGTTCAATAAGATACTTCAGGAGATTAAAAGAATGAGGGTGGATGATACACAGTGACTTTTCATGGTTGTATTTTATGCATTTCCTTTAACACATTCCAAATAAAATTTTAAGCTTTGTTTGTGTGTAGTCTGCCTCGAAAACCAGCATGGAGGTTTGTGATAATAAAACATTTTCTTTGAAGTAGTTTGTCTTTACTTCCTTGTGAACTTCAGAGTATTTAGATTCTTTAGATTTAAAAAAAATCATTAAAATACAAAGAATGAACCATATTTTCTACTGAAAGCCTATAAAAACCCCCTGAGGAGATCTTTAAAAATTTGACAGATTAAATTTATTTGAATTCTGTTTAGTATTCATCATATTCACTCTTACACGGCAGCATAGCATAGATTAGGTTTCAAATCCCAGCCCTGCATATTAACTGTGTGATCTTGGGCAAGTTCCTTAACTTTCTACACTTCAGCTTCTTCATCTTAAATGGGGATGATAATTATACTTATTTCTAAGGGTTCCTATGAGAATTAAATGAATTAATCAAAGCAAAACATTTGGAATAATGTCTGGTAATGAAAAGATAAATCGGTTGATCTAAACCTAACCAAAACTGACACAGACATCAAAATTACCAGTAAAATATAGTCAGTAAATATATTTGTACTCTATATGTCAAAAAATAGGTAGAGTCATGAAAAGTATTCTTTAAACTCAGATAAAAAACAGATTGGTTGAGACTAATGGTAAATTAGGCATTTCAGTATGTGAATTTGGCAGATTCACCAATCTGCCACAGAAGATATGGCAGTGAAAACTATCTAAAATGGAACAGATGGTGAAAATGTAAGTGAGTGAAAATTCAAAATAGCCTCAGTAAAAAGTGAAACGATTTGAGTTGCTTAATACATGTGTTGTTGAAGTCTACAACAAAGAGAAGAGAGGAGAGGGCAGAAAGAGTATTTGCAAATATAAAGATCAGTTATTTTATAAATTAGATTAATGCAAAAGAAGCACAAAAAAAGTGTCAGAATCAAATTGATTAAAATATGAAATAAGAAAACACATAAGCTAAACTTGTCAAAATTAAAGACTGCCTTCAAAAAAACACTCTTAAGAGAATGATAAAGTGAGAAACAGACTTGCAAAAACCATATCTTCTATAGAAACTGTACCCAGGATATGTAACAGACTCTTATTTCAAAAGAGAAGAAAAGAAGGAAAGAGATAAGAGAAAGAAGATTGCACAGAACCCAATAGAATGTGCACAAAGTATGTAATCTGCAGACACTTCACTGAAGATGCTCAACATTTGTCAGAATTAGGGAAACAAGAATGAAGACGGTCATGAGAATCCACTGCATTCCCACTATCTTGAGTATGTTTTATTTTTTTTAAGAAAAAAAAAGAAAGAAATGTGACCTCATTACGTGCTGGAAGGGTGTGGAGCCATAGAAACTCTCATACATTGCAAGTTTGAATGTAAAATGGTTCAGCCACTTTGGAAACTATTAGCTTCCTATAGGTACGAACATGGCTCACTCTGAGACCCAACAATCCCACAACTAGAAATTTATCTGAAAGAAATGAAAATGTGTCCACACAGAGACCTGTCATTTAATATGTAGAGCAGTTTCATTTATTGTACCTTGCTGCTGCTGCTGCTGCTGCGTCACTTCAGTCGTGTCCGACTCTGTGTGACCCCATAGATGGCAGCCCACCAGGCTCCCCCGTCCCTGGGATTCTCCAGGCAAGAACACTGGAGTGGGTTGCAATTTCCTTCTCCATTATTGTACCTTAGGAACAGCCAAATAATCTTAATTTGAATTAAATTTAAAATTTCATTTTGGAAGGTGACGTTTCAGAGAGTTGACAAATCCAAGAATTCTTTAAACATCCTCTATAATTTAGGTGTATTACAGGTTAATGTGAAGTAGTGACACCCAGTGGCCACTTAGTTAAAATGCAGAAATGCAGGGAAACAGCATGTAGATTTGAATGATTTTTATTTGGAACTGTGGTATAATTTCAAAGACAAATCAGACTCTTTCTATTGTTTATTTCATAGAATACTTTATTTATTATTCGTCTGTTACAGTTTTCTATTAACTGAACAAATTGCATACGCTTATTTTGTCTTTTATGTTTCATATTGACATTTCAGAATAGCTTCCTACAAAATCTAGCATACTCAGCCATTCAAAATTCTATTTTGTTTGATTCTGTTCTGTACAACTTCTCCCAAATAACTCTTTCTATCCCCACTGATCAAAATGAACTTCCTAGAACACTTTCTATTTGCCAGATTGTCAGGGCTGTTCACCTATGAAACACATGAGTTCTTAATCCAGCAGAGTTGATGAGCTGCCGCAGTCACATGACTTCATCTGCTTTCCCTGATTCTAGCTCCAGGGCACTAAAAGCAAGTAGAAACTCTGAACTGAATACATCCCCTTTGAACATTTGTTTTCAACTCTAGCTTTGAATAGATCCAGTTAGTACCTACAGAAACATTTTGTTTCACCTGTGCAATGAACATAGATGAAATTATTATCCACCATTCAGTTTCTCTCCAAAAAGAGAGAAACACTTTTCTATCTTTAACATTTGCATGACAGTATACTTTTGGAGATTTTTTTTTTTCTTCTCAGGTAGATAACAAGTTAGGAGAAGAAAGAGTTATTGTTACAGAATCCCGTTGATTCTTCTATAAGAAAATGTCACAGACTTACTCCCTAATGTCATGGGTCTGCTACAAAATATTCTGGCCATTATATAACTAAAACCTTGGAAATATGAAAGTAACCTACCAAAGGAGGTTAATCATTAGTCAGTATGAGTTGTAAACTATTGAACCCTTTGTAAATACACTAGCTAAAATGCTAACATGTTTTAACACTCAATAGAGACACTCATTTTTAAATAACTGGGTTTAATTAGATTAACTCTTTTGAAGTTGGGTTTTAACTGTGTAGGGTGAAATATATCTTTATCATCTTTAAGTAGACCTGGCAAGAATTATAAATAAATTCTAGGTATAAAATTTATGCTTTTAATGTTCTGGTAAAGTCGTTCCTTGTGTTATTCATATGTTACTGTGCAATGTGCATTTTGCATATAAGAAATTAAATAATAGAGGAAAGAAGAATTTAATAATCTGTTTTTACTAAGATGTTATTCCTTTTGATCATTTGAATTATGTTGCTTTAATATGCCTTTTTGGCTTTCTAGATCCATTTTAAAGATGACCAAATGCACATTGAACACAGTAGATCGTTTTTACAGAGGGTCTTAGTGGGACACTAACAGGCAGCGTGCCCCTTTCTCTGACCTCAACCGGGACTGTGGGGCGGGGCGGGGCTACTCCAGTTTTCAGACTGGTGTGCACATGTGCAAATGAACCCAAAGGCCTACTAAGTTCTCAAAGTTTGGTTTGGAGGTTACACATAAATGTTAGTGAGTAGATGAACTGGTATTATCCACAGATAATAAACAATAGCTAGAGTTGCTTTATGGAACACTTTAGGCTTAGTTACAAACACAGATGTGGGCTTAAGGGGGAATTTGTTGAAGCAAGTCTTGAACCGTTGCTTTATGTTTACTGTAAGTTTAGTGTTCATTTATAAGGATTTTCAGAAAATTGCTAACATAAAGTCATTATGTCAGCTTTAAGATCATGTAATATATACATTAAACATCCTAAAATCATCACATGGGCACGGGCCCTGCATCCAGTTCATCAGGACCTGACTCTGCTCTGACCAGCTCAGTGGGTGCCCCAGATTCAACAGACTCAACAAAGCACAAACTGGTAGGGCGCCTGTCCGGTCCCACTGAAGTCCTGACAGTCCTTTTAAGAATCAAGAAAGTCACTTGATGACCATGAACACTTTTCCCTGCATAAATCAGCCGACTTCTTGGTTTTAGTGAGCCTTTTTCTGTCTTCTCTGGCAAAACGCCTAACCTTAGTTTGGAAAGAATCGAAGAAATACTCTTCAGACAGTTCCAGCGTGGGGAGCTGGGTCTTACATGACTCTGACTAATTACACAGAGCCCGCCAGGCAAGTGGCTGACCTCCGCCCAGTACACAGGCACACAGACAAGCTTTCTGACCCAAGGCTGGAGGCACAGCAGGCTAGCAATGCCATCCATGGCAGAGGAAATGAATTTGCCTGCCCGATTTGCTGTTCCACTGCAATATCCCGCTAGGTCTGCTCAGCCAGTTCTTTCGTAAGCTGTGGTTTGAGGAATGCACACAGATGAGTATGTCTAAAAAGGGGGAAAAAATGAGGACACGTTTCCACTTTTCCCCTCATTTGGTCAAAGTGGAGTTTCTTTGACTTTTCAAAGGGGCGGATGTGTGTGCAGTTCTCCAGTTCTCAACACCACAACCACTGCACTCTCTAGTATGAGTTTAGCAGAGCTGTGTCACCCTTGTATTTGCACACTTACTGTGTCCAGTAAAGCATGACAGGAGTTTAATTTGCAGAGCTGTTGCGTTTCCAGGTAATGGGAGCTCTTCTTTCTGGTGCTATTTAAAAGATATCCATTTCATAAGAGCTGGTGGCCTGCCAGTGATCTTGGGAAAATTTTCTCCTGCTCTTGTTTGTGGGCCAGTTCCTTAGTTGCACACTGCTGTTATTTTTTACCGTGGAAATCTTCGACCTTTGCTCAAGGGTAAAAGGCAGCCTTGGGAAGGGAACTGGAGGAAATGAGCGCGCCCGTGCATTCCCCTCCTGCGACAGCCATGGCCTCCACTGTGGGGGCCCCCACTCTCCGCCCCCCACCCACGGAGGCCCTTTCCGCACACAGAGCGTGGGGCCAGCGGCTGGATCTCCTGACTTGGAAAACAGGCTGGATCTCCTGGGTTGGAAAACAGGCCCAACCCAGGCAGACAGGAAAGCTGCTGAACGAGAAGCAGTTCCTGACAACCCCAGTGTGCTTCCAGGGCACACTTTCCTTTCAGACACGGGGGGGCTCTAGGAAGAAGGGCGGTGCTGCTGGTGGGGAGGGAACAGGCCCCTCTCTTGCGGACGGAGTGGGCGCATTGTGGGACGAGGCTGAGGAGGGTGTTATGGTTAATCTGCCACTGTGCTTGGCTTGTTTGGACTAAAATCCCTTGTTGTCTTCTTTTTTTTTTTGTTAATAATCTTTTTTATTTTTATTTTTTAGCAACAAGGGAGCCTATGTTAGGATCAGAACCTTCACAAGAAACAGAAACAATTTAGTTTAATTCAATATTGTTATCTAAATGTTTTGTGGGAAGTTTCAAGCAGAATTCAAAACAAAGGGAATAATATTATTAACCTTCTAAGTACTCAGCATCCAGCTCTAATCATTATCAAGAGTTCATCAAACTTGTTTACATACCCAGCTCCATCACACACTTTTTCTTGTGAGTATTTCAAAACAAATCTTGTATTTACATTATACCATCACAACCACAAATATTTCAGTATGTAAAGCTAATAGATAAGAACTTTCTTTTTGGTGGAGCCACAATTCCATCATCTCAGCTAACACAATTCAAAGTAATTCCTTAGTATATACAGGAATAAAACTACCATATGACCCAGCAATCCCACTACTGGGCATACACCATGAGAAAACCATAATTGAAAAAGACACGTGCACCCCAATGTTCATCGCAGCACTGTTTACAATAGCCAGGACATGGAAGGAACCCAGATGTACATCAACAGGTGAATGGATAAAGAAGCTGTAGGTACATACAATGGAATTTGTGATACATTGGAATATCACTCAGCCATCAAAAGGAACAAATCTTAGTCAGTTCTAATCAGAAGGATGAATCTAGAGCCCGCCATACAGAGTGAAGCAAGTCAGAAAGAGGAAAAACAAATATATTAATGCATATATATGGAATCTAGAAAAACGGTACTGAGGAATCTGTTTGCAGGGCAGGAATAGAGACTCGGACACAGAGAACAGACCCACGGACACAGCAGGGGCAGGAGAGAGTGCTTCTGGGGTAAATTCGGCTCTGGGATGAACCGAGAGAGTAACAATGAAATACGTATACTACCATATGCAAAACAGATAGCCAGTTGGGAATGTGCTCTATAAAGCTCAAAGAGCTCAAAAGCAGTGCTCTGTGACAACCCAGAGGGGTGGGATGGATGGGAGGTGAGAGGGGGGCTCAAGAGGGAGGGGACACACGCATACCTATGACTGACCCACACCGATGCATGGGAGAGACCAAAACAATAAATGTAAAGCAGTCCAAGTGAAAATAAATTTTTTAAAAAAGTAATTTCTTATTATCATTCAATACCCAGTCTGTGCTCAAATTTTCCAGATTATCTTAAAAATCTTTATTTCTATTTGGTTGTTTTGAATCAAGATACAAAGAAACCCACACCCTACACTCTTCTTAGTCCCCATTAATCTATTGTAGTTCCTACCCCCACCCACCTTTTTTTACACCATTTATTGAAGAAACCGTCTCTTCTTGTGTGATTGTACTTTGCTTAATGCCTGCGAGGTGGTGGTGGTTGGTTTCCCCCAGGCAGAGTCAACAAAGGCTGGGAGAGTTTCGCTGGAGGTGTGAATTACTCAAGAATTATGGGATTTGTTCCCTAACAAGACAGATATTTAGACTGTGACTAAAGAAAATTCCTCTGGGAATTAAAGATACCCCCTCCCCCCACCCAGTCCCACCATTAAAGATGTATGCCTTTAGGTGAAGCAATTAACCTCAGTATTCTCAGATGTAGAACAACAGGCTTAGAAAAGTGACTTCATCAATCCAACCCAGAGAGAAAAGGACAGCTGTTCTCACTAAATAAAAAAATACGCATTTTCACCTTTAAACTTATAATCCACTGTCCCAAATAAGTGACCTCCCCTTCCCCCAGACACAGTGGTATCCTCTATGAGGTAGAAGTATCACCCTGCCCTCCTTCTCCAGAGTCAGAGGCCTCAGAGAAATGCCCCCGCTGCTGGACTCCAGGGCTTGGCCTGGCTGCAGAGCAGCTCTGGGCGGGCCCTGTGGGGCATCAGCTGCTGCGGCTCTGAGAGTCCTGAAAGGCGTGACGCTCCTGTTCCCCTGGGGCTGCACGGCTCTGCTGGAAAGCCCCATGCTCCTGGCTGTTCTGGCCGCCAAGACCTAATTAGGAGTTAAAAGTTCAGTGTAGCTAATAACTTGATCTGTGACCACCTCTCAGCCCCCATGGCAAGGCTTGCTCCCTAACACCTCCTCCTGCTCTCTGTTTTCCCCCGTGTTTTATTCCCATCAGAACAGGAAGTAAAAATACAGGATAAAATTTAATAAACTGGTGTTTGCACTCTGGCATCTTCATTTATATCTCCAGTCGTATTTCCTCTTTCACATGAGCAGCTAATCTCATTTGTCCCCGCCCTCCATGTCCCATTAAGTTTATCACACCAAGTTGATCGTATAATTTTCTGAGCATTATTCTTCTTTCCTTCTTACTTGCATGACACTGTGTTCAGATCTGTTTGGAATCATGGCCTTGTACCTTGGGTTCCGAGTCTGCCTCAGGACTGTTGGTTTATTAAGGTCATGTTATTTATCTTTGCTCTTGATACTTCTCTTGACACATCAGAGAGTAATGTGGGCAAAATTAGGTATATATCTCAGTTTTTGTGTGTTTTTATGTTTATCTCTAGCATTGTTGTTGTTCAGTTGCTCAGTTGTGTCCCACCCTTTGAGATCCCATCGACTGTAGCCCATAAGGTTTCCCTGTTCTTCACCATCTCCTGGAGCTTGCTCAAACTCGTGTCTGTTGAGTCCATGATGCCATCCACTCATTTAATGGCTGGATGTCTGTCGTCCCCTTCTCCTGCCCTCAATCTTTCCCAGCAACAGGGTCTTTTCTAATGAGTCAGCTCTTCGCATCAGGTGGCCAAAGTATTGGAGCTTCAGCTTCAGCATCAGTCCTTCCAGTGAATATTCAGGGTTGATTTCCTTTAGGATTGATTGGTTTGATTTCCTTGCAGTCCAAGAGACTCTCAAGAGTCTTCTCCAACACCACAGTTCAAAAGCATCAATTCTTTGGCGCTCAGCTTTCTTTATGGTCCAACTCTCATATCCATACATGAGTACTGGAAAATCCATAGCTTTGACTATATGGACCTTTATCGCCAAAGTAATGTCTCTGCTTTTTAATATGTTTTCTAGGTTGGTCATAGCTTTTCTTCCAAGGAGCAAACATTTTGTAATTTCATGTCTGCAGTCACCATTTGCAGTGATTTTGGAGCCCCAGAAAATAAAGTCTGTCACTGTTTCTATTGTTTCCCCATCTATTTGCCATGAAGTGATGGGTCTGGATGCCATGATCTTCATTTTTTGAATGTTGAGTTTTAAGCCACTTTTTCATTCTCCTCTTTCACTTTCATCAAGAGGCTCGTTAATTCCTCTCTGCTTTCTGCCATAAGGGTGGTGTCATCTGCATATCTGAGGTTATTGATATATCTCCAGGCAATCTTGATTCCCGCTTGTGCTTCATTCAGCTCAGCATTTTGCATGAATGAGTTCCAAAATTTCGATCCAGTAAAAACACAGAAATAAGAATATGGTTGAGTACAGAAGTAACCAATATGAACTGAGCACAAAAAATCAAGTAGGCAACTAGAAAAATTATATTTGAGTCTATCCATCAGGCTTTAAATGTCAAAATAAAGTCTCTCTGGAAGCCCAGTAGTCAGTGTACTAATCTCTAGATTTCACCTAATAATAGAGCAACCCAACAAAGTACAAATTATTTCTTGCTGCAGTGAATAAAAAAAAAAAATAATGCCATGATCTTCCGAAGAATTTAGAAATTAGACCCCATTTATTTTGGGTATAGAGGAAATAATTATGGAAGATTAGCAAGGCAAGGCATGGTTTTTAATTTTTTGCATCTGTTTCCTTACATTTTTTAATAAGCTGGGTTCTTATTGGTATTATTTACATACTTCTTTTATTTGTACTTAGAGGGGTCTTGACATATGTATACAGAGGTATAACTGATACTTTAATCAAGATGCAGAATATTTCTGTCCCTCCAGGGAGTCTTCTTAATGCTCTTTTGTAATTAACCTTTCTCTGCCCCCTGGGCCTTCATAACTACTAATCTGGTCACTGGTTTTGCAGTTCCTAGATGTTGTAAATGGGCTCAGACAGACTGTGTCTGACCCCCTCCATCAGTCCTTGTTGTAATCTTTCATATAATTCTGTTCATTTTCACTGTTGACTGTAGGCCACAATCTGATAATTTGCTCAGTAATTTGGACATTACATTTCCTCCCTCAGTATTTGACCCTTATGAGTAAAAAGCTATATGAACATTTGCAAACCATCTGTAGACAGTGTTTTTATTTTCCTTGGGTAGATATCTAGGAGTAGGGCTGCTAATTTAATACGAAGCCGCCAAGCTGATTTTGAGGGTGGTAAAGCATTTGTATGACTTAATGGGAAAGGACAGAGTTCTGGTTGCTCCACATCTGTACCAGCATTTGTGCTCTTAGTGTCCGCGTTGTTTTGTTCACTTTTTCTTGTTGTCGTTCTTAGCTCTTCTAGCAGGTGTGAAGTAGTATTTCATTTGTGGTTTTAGTTGGAATTTCCCTGTTGGATAAAGGTGTGGAGCATCTTTTTGTGTGCTTCTTTAGCTATTTCGGTTTTTGTTTGGTGACACATCTCTTCAAATGATATGCCCACCCCCCTTATTTATTTGATTTTGTGGTTCTCTTTTTTATTGGATTCTGATCATTCAGTTAGTATTTTTGAATTGATATTTAATTTGATATTGGTTTTAAAATAATTTCTCCCAGAGCATATTTGTCTATTTTCTTAACAGGATCTTT
This sequence comes from Bos mutus, assembly GCF_027580195.1. Lineage (NCBI taxonomy): Eukaryota > Metazoa > Chordata > Mammalia > Artiodactyla > Bovidae > Bos > Bos mutus. Next base: position 42,314,479 of record NC_091643.1, on the reverse strand, counting down.
CAAAGACAGACAATGTAATTTTAAGTCTCATTTTTTCTTTTATGATATTTTATAATTTTTTTGTGTGTACTCTTTAAAAAATGTGTGTGTAACTCAAGATTGCAAAGAAATTCTCCTATGTTTTGACACAGATTTTTAAACTTTTAGGTATGTATGATCCATAAGATGATCTAGTTCAAGTTAGTCTTGTATAAGCTGTGAGGAAAGGGTTGTTGTTGTTTGTTGTTCAGTCACAAGTCATGTGTGACTCTTTGTGACACTATAGACCCCATAGACCCCATAGACCAGGACAGGGAAGCCTCCACTGTCTCCCAGAGTTTGCTCAAATTCATGTCCATTGGATTGGTGATGCCATCCAACCATCTCATACTCTGCCGCCCCCTTCTCCTGTCCTCAATCTTGCCCACCATGAAGATCTTTTCCAGTGAGTCAGCTCTTTGTATCAGGTGGCCAAACTGCTGGAGCTTCAGAGAAAAGGGTGTTTTCAAATTTGATTATTTCATTTTTTATACCCACATCACTTATTGCAAAGACTGTCCTTTCTCTAATGAATTGCATTGGTAACATTGACCAAAAATGAACTGAATAAGAGTTTGCATATTTCTGTAATTTTGATTCTATTCCATTCATGTCTATCCAACACCAATACTCCATCTTGGTTAGTGTAGTGTTGTTATAGTACAGTCTTAAAATAGGCTATGTTGGCTCTTTCAGGATGTTTATTTTTCCATGTAAATTATATCATTTGTTTTTCATTTGCTCAAAATTTCAGCTGAATGTTTGACTAGGAGATGGGAAGTATAGACTAACTTGAGGATAACGGTCATATTAAAATAGTCTTCAGATCCATAAACAAAATGTATCTCTGAATTTATTTGTCTTATCTAATTTATCTCATTAATAATTTTCATCATATGAAACTCATATATTTACTTAGATTTATCCCTATGCATTTCATGTTTTTTGATTATATTGTGTCATTATTTCTTATATTCAATATCAAAGTATTTATTGCTAGTGAAGATAGAACAGTGGGGCTTTTTTCTCTTTGACTCTGCAACCTTGCTAAATTCAGTTATTGTTACAGTTTTAGGAGATATTTTGCATATTCCTTGGGATTTTCTATATTAACAAAAATAAGTTATTTCTGAAAAAGTCTATTTTATAATTTAAACAGTCTCAGTTTATTTTCTCCTTATCTACTGGCTGGAAAATCTGGTACAATTTGAATAGAAGTGATGAGAGTGGAAAACATTAAGATTCCCAGTTTGGGGGGAAAGCTTTCAGTTGTTCACTATTAATTATGATATTTACTATTGATTTTGTGTGCATACATTTATGAAATTGGATGACTTTCCTAAGATTTTTATATGAATGGATGTTGATTTTATTAAGAGACTTTTCAGCATTTGTTGAGGTGATTTTATTTTCTTAGATACAAGAATTAATTTGTATTAAATTTGCTAATAGAATGAAAAATAGCAATGTTGAAAAAAGCTCACCTTTATGGAATAAACCCCTAATTGGTCATGTATAATTTTAGTATATATATGGCTGGATTTGATTTGATAATATTTTGTTAAGGACATTTACATATATGATTATGAGTGAAATTATCTGAAGTTTTCTTTTTTTGTAGAATCTTTGTCTGGTTTTGATATAAGGGTAATTCTGGTCTCATAAATTAGTTGAGAGATACTCTATTCTCTTCTATTTTCTGGAAGAATTTAAATAAAATTGGTAGTATTTGCCTGTAAAGTAGTAGGTAGAATCAGCAGCTAAGCTACCTGGGACTGGAGTTTGCTTTGAAAGAAGGTTTTTCACTAAAACTTCATTTATTCACTGTATTTTGGGTTCTTTATTGTGTCTTTAGAGTAGTTTGAAGACTGTGAAGATTGTGTCTGTAGAGTAATTTGTTCATTTTTCCACGGTACTATCACTCTATGTACGTAGGGAATGTACTCGTGGCTTATCTTTAGGCTGATGCTGGTAGTTTGTAGTTCCCATCTTTTTTCTCTACTAGACTCACTCACTGTTAGTTTTGTTTTCTCTGTTGCTTTTCTGTCTCACTGAATTTTGCCCTTTTTGGCTTTCCTATCTAGTGTTACAATGTGGAAGCTTAGACTATTGTTTCAAGGCTTTTTTTTCTTTATAATCGTGATGGTTAATTTTATACGTCAATTTGACTGGATCCCAGGGTGACCAGATATTTGGATAAACATTGTTTCTGGATGTGTCTGTGAGAGTGTTTCCAGATGAAATTAGTGTTTTGTCTGTGGATCATAAAGTACCTCACCTCCCTGGTGTGGATTCAGTTCAGTTCAGTTGCTCAGTCATATCTGACTCTTTGCGACCCCATGAACTGCAGCACGCCAGGCTTCCCTGTCCATCACCAACTCCCAGAGCTTACTCAAACTCATGTCTGTCGAGTCAGTGATGCCATCCAGCCATCTCATCTTCTGTCGTCCCCTTCCCCTCCTGCCTTCAATCTTTCCCAGCAACAGGATCTTTTCTAATGAGTCAGCTCATCGCATCAGGTGGCCAAGGTTTTGGAGTTTCAGCTTCAGCATCAGTCCTTCTGATGAATATTTAAGACTGATTTCCTTTAGGATTGACTGGTTTGATTTCCTTGCAGTCCAAGGGATTCTCAAGAGTCTTCTCCAACACCACAGTTCAAAAGCATCAATTCTTCAGTGCTCAGCTTTCTTTACAGTACAACTCTCACAATCATACATGACTACTGGAAAAACTGTAACTTTGACTATATGGACCTTTGTTGGCAAAGCAGTATCTCTGCTTTTTAATATGCTGTCTAGGTTTGTCATAGCTTTTCTTCCAAGGAGCAAGTGTCTTTTAATTTCATGGCTGCACTCAGCATCCGCAGCGATTTTGGAGCCCCTAGTGTGGGGAGCATCTTCTAATCCAGGAAATGTCTAAATACAACAGAAAGACAGGAAAAGGAAGAGAACTCAGCCTTTTCTGCCCGATTTCTTGAGCGAGGACATTGAATTCCTCTTATACAACTTGCTTCTGGTTCTCAGGCCTCCCCTCTGGACTGAATCCCACCTCTGGCTTCATGGGGCTCCAGCTTGCAGAGAGCAGATTGTGGGAGTTCTCAGTCTCCACAATAGTGGGACTCAACTCGTTTTTATTAAATCTCTTCATATATATCCCTACTGGTTCTATTTAACCAGAGAACCTTGACTAATACAAACACTGAATGCTGTGAATTTCCCTCTAAGCACTGCTTTGGCTATGTCTTAAAAATTTTGATTCTTTGTGTTTTCCTTTTTATTCAATTTTATTCACTTAGAAGTATTTCCTAATATACCATGTACTGTTTAATTTACAGTGATATCCCAGATATTTTTCTGTAACTGGCTCCTAAATTCATTCCTTTTGGACAAAGACTATATATTATATGATTGCCTTTTTTTTTCCCTATCCTGGTAAAAGTTCAATGTGCATGTGAGAAAAATGTGTACTATGCTCCTCTTCAGTGAGTTGTTATAAAAATGTCAATCAGTTGAAGTTGGTTAATAGGATCATTCAGACTGATTTTCTGCCTGCTTGTTTTATTAATTACTGAAAGATGTCTGTTGAATTATCCAACTTTAATTATAGATTTGTCTTTTTCTTTTTTTTTTTTTTACTGGGTATTTTATTTTTATTTTTATTATTTTTTTTGACAGCTTTAATTTTTCAGCACTTTATTTTTTTTATTTGATAAATTTAATGCCTTTTATTGCTATACCTCATTTTACTGTGCTTTGCTTTAGTGAGCTTTATAGATACTTTTTTTTTTTTTTTCCTTGTTAATTTTCTGTTTAGTTGATCTATCCATAAGTGTGAGTGGGGTATTAAAGTCTCCCACTATTATTGTGTTATTGTTAATGTCTCCTTTCATACTTGTTAGGATTTGTCTTACATACTCATGTGCTCCCATGTTGGGTGCATATATATTTATAATTGTTATATCTTCTTCTTGGATTGATCCTTTGATCATTATGTAGTGACCTTCTTTGTCTCTTTTCACAGCCTTTGTTTTAAAGTCTACTTTATCTGATACTGAGTATTGTGACTCCTGCTTTCTTTTGGTCCCAATTTGCATGGAAAATCTTTTTCCAACCCTTCACTTTCAGTCTGTATGTGTCCCCTGTTTTGAGGTGGGTCTCATGTAGACAACATATTATAGGGTCTTGTTTTTGTATCCATTCAGCCAGTCTTTGTCTTTTTTGTGGGGCATTCAACCCATTTACGTTTAAGGTAATTACTAATAAGTATGATCCCGTTGCCATTTACTTTATTGTTTTGGGTTGAGTTTATACACCATTTTTGTGTTTCCTGTCTAGAGAATATCCTTTAGTATTTGTTGGAGAGCTGGTTTGGTGGTGCAGAATTCTCTCAGCTTTTGCTTGTCTGAAAAGCTTTTGATTTCTCCTTCATACTTGAATGAGATCCTTGCTGGGTACAATAATCTGGGCTGTAGGTTATTTTCTTTCATCATTTTAAGTATGTCTTGCCATTCCCTCCTGGCTTGAAGAGTTTCTATTGAAAGATCAGCTGTTATCCTTATGGGAATTCCCTTGTGTGTTATTTGTTGTTTTTCCCTTGCTGCTTTTAATATTTGTTCTTTGTGTTTGATCTTTGTTAATTTGATTAATATGTGTCTTGGGGTGTTTCTCCTTGGGTTTATCCTGTTTGGGACTCTCTGGGTTTCTTGGACTTGGGTGATTATTTCCTTCCCCAGTTTAGGGAAGTTTTCAACTATTATCTCCTCAAGTATTTTCTCATGGTCTTTCTTTTTGTCTTCTTCTTCTGGAACCCCTATGATTCGAATGTTGTAGCGTTTAATATTGTCCTGGAGGTCTCTGAGATTGTCCTCATTTCTTTTAATTCGTTTTTCTTTTATCCTCTCTGATTCATTTATTTCTACCATTCTATCTTCTAATTCACTAATCCTATCTTCTGCCTCTGTTATTCTACTATTTGTTGGCTCCAGAGTGTTTTTAATTTCATTTATTGCATTATTCATTATATATTGACTCTTTTTATTTCTTCTAGGTCCTTGTTAAACCTTTCTTGCATCTTCTCAATCCTTGTCTCCAGGCTATTTATCTGTGATTCCATTTTAATTTCAAGATTTTGGATCAATTTCACTATCATTATTTGGAATTCTTTATCAGGTAGATTCCCTATCTCTTCCTCTTTTGTTTGGTTTTGGTGGGCATTTATCCTGTTCCTTTATCTGCTGGGTATTTCTCTGTCTCTTCATCTTGTTTAAATTGCTGAGTTTGGGAGTCCTTTCTGTATTCTGGCAGTTTGTGGAGTTCTCTTTATTGTGGCGTTTCCTGGCTGTGTGTGGGTATGTAGAGGTGGCTTGTCAAGGTTTCCTGGTTAGGGAAGCTTGTGTCGGTGTTCTGGTGGGTGGAGCTGTATTTCTTCTCTTTGTTCAGTCGCTATGGGGAGGGAGGGAGGGATGCTGCAAACAAATGACACTGGCGTCGCGCCGCAGTGCCTCAGCCACCACACTGGGTCTGCCCCTGCTCACGGCGCGTGTAGCCTCCCTGCCCACACTGCTCAGGCTCTAGGTTGTTCCACCGGGAACAATCCGAGGCTGGCCCTGGGTTGCATACACCTCCCAGGTCCAAGCCGCTCAGGTTCAGGCACTCAGGTAGTCCTCAGAGGCGCAGACTCAGTTGGGGCTGCGTTTTGTGCTCTTCCCAGGTCCGAGCAGCTCAGGTGATGAGGTGTTTGGCGAGCGCCAATGCTGCGACTTATCGCCTCCCCGCCACTTGGTTATCTGGGTGTAAAACCGGCGCACCTTCTCAGGCAGATGTTGACCGTCCAGACCCCCAATAAGTTTTAGTTAGCAAAGAAGCCAGTTTTATAGATAATGTCTCTCTGGGGCTGCGATTGCCCCCTTGCGGCTCTGGCTGCCTGTCACCAGAGGGGGAAGGTTTGCAGCCGGCTACCTCTGTTTAGTCCTTTGTTCCGTGCGCGGGCTGGCGGTGTCTTAGGTTAGGGCTGGCTTTTCGCATGGTAGATATCCCACAGTCTGGTTTGCTAGCCCAAATTATTTCGCTCAGATAGTGCTCAGGGTATTCAGGCCAGATTCTTACTCTGAGCGATGCAGCCCGCGCCGCGCCTCCCTGCCCAGCCCCCGCTTGCTAATGGCGGATGCAGGCGTCTGCGCTGCTTCTCCGCCGGAGGAGTTACCATAGGGCTCGCAATCTGCGAGTTTTAATTGTTTATTTATTTTTTCTCCCTGTTATGTTGTCCTCTGTGCTTCCAAAGCTCAGCACGGATTCGGCAGTGAGAAGGTTTCCTGGTGTTTGGAAACTTCTCTCTTTTTAAGACTCCCTTCCCGGGACGGAACTCCGTCCCTCCCTCTTTTGTCTCTTTTATTGTCTTTAATATTTTTTCCTACCTCCTTTCGAGGAGTTGGGTTGCTTTTCTGGGTGCCTGATGTCCTCTGCCGGCATTCAGAAGTTGTTTTGTGGAATTTACTCGACGTTTAAATGCTCTTTTGATGAATTTGTGGGGGAGAAAGTGTTTTCCCCGTCCTACTCCTCCGCCATCTTGGCGCCTTCCCCCTGTCTTTTTCTACTTTCAGTTCTATTAGTTTTTGCTTTGATTATTAAATGCTGTGTTGTTTCATGCTTGCACCTTTAGGATTGCTGTGTCTCCTTATTTAGTTTTCTCTGTACCTCTGATAATTCCTTATTTGGAACTCTATTTTGTCTCGTATGAATGTAGCCACTCTAGCTGTCCTTTGATTAGTATTTACATGCAATGTTTTCCATACATTTATTTATAGCATGTCTACATGTTTAATGCAGTGTGAATGTCACAGATAGCACATAATTGGATATTAAATTGTCACTCAAACAAAAACCTAAAAAAAAAACCAACAACAACAACAACAAAAAACTTTGCTTTTTAATTAATTATAAATTGTCAAAGTGTATCAATGTAATTATTGATATGTTTGGATATAAATCTACCACTGCTTGTTGCTTTCAGTTCTTCTCATCTCTCTCCTTGTTTTGACTCTTTTTTCTTCTTTTCCACTGCCTCCTGTAGATATATACTTTCTCATGATTTTATTTCATCTTCACTTTGGAATTAAAGGCCAAGGAGTGATGATGGGCAGAAGACACGAGTCCTCAGAAGACAGAGGCTGGTGTTAGTAGTTGCCATTAGTCCCATCCTGCAGAAATCCTGATGGAGACAGTGGGTTTTCCCTAAGTTAGATAAGCTCTGATGCCAGTCACACCCCATCTGTGGGCATGGAGACCCCACCTGATATCTGCTCACAAGTGAAATTCAACAAATTCTCTTTATATTATTGGGGGGGAAAAGTCCTAAGTAAGATGTTAGAACTAGCTCAAGTAGCAACCACGGTATGAAGCTTCCTCAGATTACATTGTGAACACTGAGTTCTCGCTGTTCTCATGTTCACATCCAGCCTGCCCATCAGGCACTGGCACTGCCTGTGCTGTGTCAGGGAGCTGTCACAGAGGCAGTCTGACACCGTTAGCTACTGGTATTGCAGGCACACAGTATGTCCATGGTCAAGTACCGTTTCAGTTTAGTGATCATGAACAGAAGCAAGATCCATGAACAGATGTGAGATATATTAGCAAAAAAATTATAGTTGATCTTTTCTTCAGACTTTAAACCATCACGCAATAGGATCTGAAGTATTTATTTAAAACAAAATAGTTGTATGAACTTTACTAGGCACAGACTCTGTGCTACCCATAGAAAAGAATTAAATTGAGTACATAACTTTGAGAAATAATTAATCTTTTTGTCTTTCTCCTCTGCCTATAGACAGACAGGCAGACAAGTACATGATAGATGGATAGATAACTATCCATTAAAATGACTAGATGACTTCAGACTTATTGTGGAGGTTTAGTAGTTTAACTACTAATTCTGTAAGTATATTCAGTTCAGTTCAGTTCAGTCGCTCAGTCATGTTCGACTCTTTGTGACCCCATGAATCGCAGCACGCCAGGCCTCCCTGTCCGTCACCAACTCCCGGAGTTCACTCAGACTCACGTCCATCAAGTCAGTGATGCCATCCAGCCATCTCATCCTCTGTCGTCCCCTTCTCCTCCTGCCCCCAATCCCTCCCAGCATCAGAGTCTTTTCCAATGAGTCAACTCTTTGTGTGAGGTGGCCAAAGTACTGGAGTTTCAGCTTTAGCATCATTCCCTCCAAAGAAATCCTAGGGCTGATCTCCTTCAGAATGGACTGGTTGGATCTCCTTGCAGTCTAAGGGACTCTCAAGAGTCTTCTCCAACACCACAGTTCAAAAGGATCAATTCTTTGGCACTCAGCTTTCTTCACAGTCCAACTCTCACATCCATACATGACCACTGGAAAAACCATAGCCTTGAACTAGATGGACCTTTGTTGGCAAAGTAATGCCTCTGCTTTTGAATATGCTATCTAGGTTGGTCATAACTTTCCTTCCAAGGAGTAAGCGTCTTTTAATTTCATGGCTGCAGTCACCATCTGTAGTGATTTTGGAGCCCAGAAAAATAAAGTCTGACACTGTTTCCACTGTTTCCCCATCTATTTCCCATGAAGTGATGGGACCGGATGCCATGATCTTCATTTTCTGAATGTTGAGCTTTAAGCCAAGTTTTTCACTCTCCACTTTCACTTTCATCAAGAGGCTTTTGAGTTCCTCTTCACTTTCTGCCATAAGGGTGGTGTCATCTGCATATCTGAGGTGATTGATATTTCTCCCGGCAATCTTGATTCCAGCTTGTGTTTCTTCCAGTCCAGCGTTTCTCATGATGTACTCTGCATATAAATTAAATAAGCAGGGTGACAATATATAGCCTTGACGTACTCCTTTTCCTATTTGGAACCAGTCTGTTGTTTCATGTCCAGTTCTAACTGTTGCTTCCTGACCTGCATACAAATTTCTCAAGAAGCAGGTCAGGTGGTCTGGTATTCCCATCTCTTTCAGAATTTCCCACAGTTTATTGTGATCCACACAGTCAAAGGCTTTGGCATAGTCAATAAAGCAGAAATTTTTTCTGAAACTCTCTTGCTTTTTCCATGATCCAGCAGATGTTGGCAATTTGATCTCTGGTTCCTCTGCCTTTTCTAAAACCAGCTTGAACATCAGGAATTAGTGCTCCTTTAATGTAATCTGTTCATGAAACCTGATACAATATGTGCATATCTGTTAATTTTTTTTTACTTTTATTTATTTGGCTGTGCAGATCTTCATTGCTGCGTGCAGAATCTAGCTCCCTAACCAGAGACTGAACCTGGGTCTGAACATTGGGAGTGCAGAGTCCTAACCACTGGACCCACAGGGACACCCTCGTAAGTGCAGATCTTGATTAGAAGAGTTAACGAGTACATACATTTATGAGAGTATCCAGAGAATGTGTGCAGAGTATGTAGATGAGCCATTATGCTTTCCTGTACACAGACCAGTACTAAACAATTGAATAGATAGAAAGTTCTCCATTTAATGAATTAGATGCTTTTTGATTACTGACGTTATACTGAAAATCAATCAAATATTATACTAATTTATATGTAGAAAAACCTAATTTATATTGTTACATTTTACCATCAAGAAAGAGTGAAAAAGTAAGCATTAGGTAGAAAAAAGAGGAAACTATTGAAAAAGTGGCCCCTAACACATTATTTTCCTAGCATTAACACATGGGAAAAAATGGAAACTGGAAATAAAGTCCTCTATTTCTGGCAGAAGGCTGAAGACCATATCAGAAATACTCAAAAATGTCATGGATGATATACAAGTGAAGAAACCTAATCTAACTGAATTCCACATGGTTTTTCTTATTAATATATCATGGCGATGAAGTATGTGATTATATGACTATAATACTTCAGCCAAGATGAGAGTTTTAATAAGGTTTTAATACTTGCTTCAATTATTCATAAATGTCAGTGGTAAATGTCTCTTTTCTCTATGGAGCTCAATGTTTTTAATATCAAAACCACAATATTTTAAAGGTATTTCTCAAATGGATTAAAATGAAAAGAACATATAAATATAATTTGAGAACTAGAATAAAGACTTAATTTTGTAACATTAAATTGAAATTTAGAAATCTGTTTGGAACAAAGATACTAAACCTTTCACTGCCAGGGCTAAAGAAACACAGCATTCATGAAGCAGTGCAGAGCATTCTCTTATTGTGTGAAGAAGTATTTATTCATGGTGATAAAACTGATGGTTATCAGTGGACTCATTCTTTTTAATCTAGCGTCTATAGGATTTTGACACATACATACTTCTCTCATCAAGCGATAGACCAAGGAGACTATACTCAGATCCAATATGGAAGAATTGTTTAAAATATGATCATCACACTTTAAGGAAACTATTAGAGGCTCTCTACCAATAACCATAGACCAGATATTTTCAAACACATAGAGCAGAGGCTGTTCCCAGGTCCTAGGGATCAGTTCTGTTTCTCTTGCCGAGTTTCCCACAGGACACATACAGAGTAATTTCTCATCCTTGACCTGATGAGAAACTGGCAACCTTTATTGATTAACTAGCTGCCTTTCAAATGTGGTGTATATTGTTAGCAGAAGTTCTCATGTTGTTCAGTTGCTCAGTCATGTCAGACTCTTTGTGACCCATGGACTGCAGCATGCCAAGCTTCCCAGTCCTTTACTATCTCCCAGAGTTTGCTTAAACTCATGTCCATTGAGTCCATGGTGCCATCCAATCATCTCGTTAACATGAAGTCCAACAAAATGTCATTCACATTGGAGGCATATTCCAGCATGCTTAGCTTAAAGTTAGGTTTCCCTTTAACTTTACCAATTGGCAAGTCCGTAAATGTTTTCAACTTTGTCTCCCAAGAGATAACTCTTGTTGACAAGAATTTGTAAACAAACCTTTCTAAGCCCTCTTTAAAAAAACATGCTAATTATTGTTTGTCAGGTCAGTTTGACGGTCCTCAACTGTAGTGTAAATGGGATTATCCTGTAGGGTGTTCAGATAACACACTGCTCAGGTTTGCATATGGAGTCAGTCTGGCTGCTGTGTCCGTGAAGACAGTTTCACTCAGACATGGCTTCGCCCTCCACCGTGCAGCCATGCATTTAGGGAATGCGGCCCTAAAATACTCAGAATCTGACCCCTAAGAGCAGGTTTTCTGGTCCTGAGTCTGGCCTGTGATGGAGAGCGGAAGAGTCTGCAGTTCTGAGGCAGAACATGAAGGAGCCCGTGGCCTCTGCTGAGTGGAGGGAAAGTGTCTGACAGTCCTCGGGGAGTTGGGTAATGCCAGCCAGTGCCAGGAGTGGTGTTGACTGGCTTCAGCAGAGTCATCACACGTGGGGCCGACTCTGCAGCGGAAACTATGCCCTGCCCGAGCTGTGACAGCCCTCGCATCGGCCTTGCTGCCCACACCCGTGCCACCTCTGGAGGGTGCAGTGTCTCCTGGGCCTGCTGTCCCCTTCGCTTCACCTTCCCTTCCCTCCAGCTGTCATCACTCTGGGGCCCCGGGGCCAGTGGGCGGACGCTGCTACCTGCCGGGTACACTTGTTCTAACTACCAGCCCAAATTTGTGACCCTTCCACACAGAAGGTCTTCATCGCTGCTTGGACTTGGACCAGACTCTCAGGTGTCTTATGATCACTCTTTTCCTGTGTTTGACTTTGGAAACCTAGAGCAATGTCATGAACACTTTCTCCAAGTTTTCCTGGAACAAACGTATATCCAGTTACTAGGGAACTTGTACACCTGGGAAAAAGTGCCTGGGCCTTTTAGGGATGTTAAATATTTGAAACAGGTTGATTGATTCCTGGCCATGCAAAGTCAAATTTGGGGATAACAGGGGCAGAGACAAATGAAGGTTGGTTCCCGGTTTGTGGACCTCGGCAGTCCCAGCAGGCATAAAGGCACGTTTTGTCCTAGTCCGACATGGGCGTGCATCCTTGTGATACTGTGACAAGCTGGGGATGACCTGTGCCATGTCCCAGCAAGAAGGGGCTCTGAGACGCATGAGGCCAAGAACATAACCAGAGGGACCCCACCATCCCCTCTTCTAGTCTGTGTCCTTTCCTTGGACAACTCCTGTTGCCCACGCTGCCTCAGTCAGGGTTCAGTTAGGAAAACAGAGAACACTAGGAATTTCAAGCAGAAGGACTGAACACAAGGGTTGGTTTTCAGAGGTGTTTGAAGGCTTGAAAACCTGAAAAAGAATGTCACTAAGGTAACCCATAACTTTTATGCACAGTACATAATGAGAAACGCTGGACTGGATGAAGCACAAGCTGGAATCAAGATTGCCAGGAGAAATATCAATAACCTCAGATATGCAGATGACACCACCCTTATGGCAGAAAGTGAAGAAGAACTAAAGAGCCTCTTGATGAAAGTGAAAGAGGAGAGTGAAAAAGTTGCCTTAAAACTCAACATTCAAAAAACTAAGATCATGGCATCTGGTCCCATCAATTCATGGGAAAGAGATGGGGAAACAGTGGAAACAGTGTCAGACTTTATTTTTGGGGTCTCCAAAATCACTGCAGATGGTGATTGCAGCCATGAAATTAAAAGACGCTTACTCCTTGGAAGGAAAGTTATGACCAACCTAGATAGCATATTCAAAAGCAAAGACATTACTTTGCCAACAAAGGTCTGTCTAGTCAAGGCTATGGTTTTTCCTGTAGTCATGTATGGATGTGAGAGTTGGACTGTCAAGAAAGCTGAGCACCGAAGAATTGATGCTTTTGAACTGTGGTGTTGGAGAAAACTCTTGAGAGTCCCTTGGACTGCAAGGAGATCCAACCAGTCCACCCTAAAGGAGATCAGTCCTGTGTTCATTGGAAGGACTGATGTTGAAGCTAATACTCCAATACTTTGGCCACCTGATGCAAAGAGCTGACTTATTGGAAAAGACCCTGATGCTGGGAAGGATTGGGGGCAGGAGGAGAAGGGGACAACAGAGGATGATATGGCTGGATGGCATCACCGACTGGATGGGCATGAGTTTGAGTAGACTCAGGGAGTTGGTGATGGACAGGGAGGCCTGGCATGCTGTGATTCATGGGGTCACAAAGAGTCGAACACGACAGAGCAACTGAGCTGAACTGAACTTAAGGTAACCCAAAGTAGTTAAATGCAGGAAGACGCTTCTCTGTGGTTTGGGGAAGAGTTGGGACCAAGGAGGCCTCAGACAGGAAAGTCTTCTTCAGATGAGGCACCGCCTCCCGCGAGGGATGGAACCGGGTCTTCCCGCAGCTTCAGGAGCTCCGAGGAGCGAGGGGGGAGTCCGCGCCGCTGCACTCAGGTGCCCAGGTGCTGCAGGTCCAGGGCTCCGTGTGCCCCGGCCAAGTCCTGAGCCTCTGTACTGAGTTCAGTTCACTGTAGCTACTCTTGGAGCCATCGGCTTCTGCCGGGGTGATTCTGGAGAAACCCGGATGTGGGGAAGAGCGGCCCTTCCCCCACTCTCTGCCAGAGGACGCCTCCTGGAGCGTGGTGTGCAGAGTTCACGCTTCAGCAGCTCAGAGTAGGGCGGCCCTGCAGCTCAGGGGGGCAGGTGTATATCCATCAGTAGGCAACCAGAATTGTGCTTTGGATGGCACTCTGTGTATTGTGTGGAGGATGGTGGAAAGATCAGTCGTAGAGTTATTACAGTGATGAATCCAACTACCAGAGGAAAGTTAGTGGGGGAAATGTGCAAACTTGGGAATGTTTTTGATAAAATCATATGAGAAGTAATATTTTGGCAGGCAAGCTCTTAAACAGGCTAAGTGCAGGATAACAGATTGCATACATATTGCCTCTTGCAACCTATTAATGAAAGATGGTGATACTGAAGAATTGTCTTTGTCATTTTTACAATGAAGGAAATTTGAATCATCTCCCCACGGTGAAGCCAGCACATTACTGTTTGCTAACTAGGCTGGTTGATGGATTTCTCTGCATTAGGAATTCCTCAGCGGGCAGTGAGGAAAAGCACTGCTCATGGAGGATGAGCATGCAGTCCTGAGCTCACTCAGAGCTGAGCTGTGTCCAGCCTTGCATTCAGGCCTGTACACACATGCCGCCTCAGAGGAGTGGGCACCACTGACATGTTTTCACAAGGAATGGAAAGAATTTATCACAGAACATTCAGAACCTAAGAATGTGACTCAATAAGAGTAACTGAAATGCTTTGAGCCCTTATTATGTAGAATGCTTCATGCTAAGTACTTTAGGTACACTGTTTTATTTAATTCTCCCTCTTACACTCTAGCCGCTATGATTAGGCATAATTCAGACATCAGAGCGAAGCTCAGAAAGTTTCAGTAACTTGTCCATAATCACACATACTTTAAGCTTCAGAACCAGAACTTGAACCTGGATTGATGCCAATGTCATAGATCTAAGCACCACAAGACCTTCTGCAGACTGTTGCAAAAATCTACTCATACCTCCCTATACTCACACCATTGCGTACCCCATCTGACACTGACTCTGTGACTTGCATTGGCCTTTAGGATGATAATGCATGTCACAAAAGTAAAGACAAACAGTCCTGCCCAGTGGGGCCTGCCTCTTTACTTTGGAAGTACACAAAAAAGCCTTAAATAAAAGGTGCATCATTTGCATGTCTAAGAATTTATGCTAAGGAAAGAAACTAGGATTTCCAAGGTTATAATCATAAGGGGTTCATCCTTGTGTTTTTCCATTAGGGAAGTATCAGAAAACAAAACAAAGGCCAAACACAAAGGAACTGGTTGAACAAAACTTGCCAAATCTATACAACAAAATACTGTTTAATCATTAAACTTTTTGTGGTAGAAAGTATTTAATAAAATATAGTTATTTGCAATATTGCAATTCAATATTTGCATATTGAATAAAACATAGGTTTAAAAATAAAACAGTTTGTGCCCAAATATCAGATGTGTATTATATCCTGAAATTACCTTTCGAAGAGTTGTTTACCAGTTCCACTTAAAAACTTCTCACGTGTATGTTGCTCTGTGAATCACGTCATATTTTGAAGCACCCATGGGTAAGATGTTATAATGAACATTGAAAATTTAAATGCTTCTGGAAGTTAGGGGAGAGAAACACATGTGCACAAAATGCAAACACACACACACACACGCACACACACACACACAGAGTAACATAGATTTGGTAGATATTTCTGGTTGTATGTTGTTTTTCAGTCGCTCAGTCAGGTCCAACTCTTTGTGACCTCATGGACTGCAGCATGCCAGGCTTCCCTGTTCTTCACCATCTCTCGGAGTTTGCTCAAATTCACATCCATTGAGTCGGTGATGCAATCCAACCATCTCATCCTCTGTTGGCCCCTTCTCCTCCTGCCTTCAGTCTTTCCCAGTATCAGGGTCTTTTCCAATGAAGTCAGCTCTTTGCATCAGGTGGCCAAAGTATTGGAGCTTCAGCTTCAGCATCAATCCTTCCAATGAATATTTAGGGTTGATTTCCTTTAGGATTGACTGGTTTGATCTTGCAGTCCAAGGGACTCTCAAGAGTCTTCTCCAACACCACAGTTCTAAAGCATCAATTTTTTAGCCTTCTGAAGCCTTCTTTATGGTCTGACTCTCATATCCCTACATGACTACTGGAAAAACCATAGCTTTGACTATATGGTTGTAAGACCGTGGGTTAAATAGAACTTATTGCCATTGTAAACTGGACTTCTAAAGATCCCCTGAAGGAAGATGGATGACTGCAGTGTGGAGGTCTGGAGACCATGCACATCTGCAGTGGTGTGAGAGGAAGCAGGTGCTAATGTTGTATGAATAGAACCTTCTGAGTTGAGATACATTTTCCAGTGACAATATCTTATGCATTCAAAAAGTGATAGAGTTTTAAGATTTTAGATGGATGCAAAGGTGATGTATGCTAGAAGACAGTGTTAGGTGATTCAGAAAGTAGTTGTCAAAGTGATGAATGCATGAATATCAAAAATACATGTGGAGATTTTGAATAAAATAGTTCCATGAAACCTAAGAGTGGAAATATTTAATATTTATAAATTATTTGTTCTATATAATGTGACAAATTGTGTATGGGTAACTAAATTAAATATTGAATAATATCATGACAATTTCTGTTACATATACATGTAAATATTTATCTATATATTTATATAGGGGCTTTAGGATTGCCCTAGTGGCTCAGTGGGTAAAAATATCTGTCTGCAATGTAGGAGACCTAGGTTAGATCCCTGGTTTGGAAAGAGCCCCTGGAGAAGGTAATGGCTACCCACCCAGTATTATTGCCTGGAGAATCCCGTGGGCAGAGGAGCCTGGAGGGCTACAGTCTATGTGGTCACAAAGAGTCAGATGCGACTAAGCAACCAACACTTTCACTTTCCTGTATATTTAAGTTCCCCATCATATTTTTAGGTAGATTTCCTTCTGAAGTGCACCTTGCCAGTAGTATTCAAGGTGGTCTTATTACTGGTATTCACAGTATGACATACTAAGTTATAATATACATGCATTATTATAAATATACACAAGCTCACAGGAAAAAATAGAAATTGAAATTTTTAGATTGGATATATTGAGTTAAAGTGGTTATCATACTAGAAATGGGATCATGGGAGTGTTTTATTCTCCTAGGCATTATTTGTGTGTGTGTGTGTGTGTGTGTGTGTGTGTGTGAGTTTTAGGATTTAATGGGAGGAGGAAGTGGAGGTGCTTATACTTTATCAACTTTTCTGTAATACTGTGTGTGCTAATCCAATTCAGTCTTGTCCAACTCTTTGTAACCCTATGGACTGTAGTGCACCAGGCTCCTCTGTCTGTAGGATTCTCCAGGCAGGAATATTGGAGGGTAGCCATGCCCTCCTCCAGGGTATTTTTCTGACCCAGGAATCGAACCTGTATCTCCTGAGGCTCCTGCATTGCTGGTGGATTCTTTACCCCTGAGCCACTGGGGAAGCGCCAATAAATACTGTATTAGTAAGTAAAAAATTTCCTTAGATATAATGAACATACGTAGTTGTGTCATAAAACTTGTATAGTGCTGTTATCTTCCACCTTTGAAGTGACTGGACAGATCATCAATGGGCCAGAGATTGCCTGGGCTGAGAGGAGATGGGAGGGCATCTCAATGGAGACGTGGCAGGAGCCCCAGCCCAAACATCGGGGGGACAAACTGTCCTCTCCCTGCTGTTTTAACTAGCCAGGGTTCTCCAGAGACACAGAGCTGATGGGAGGAGAAGTAGCAGGAGCTGTGTGTTCATCTAGAGAGATTTGTTTTAAGGAACTGCTCTTGCGATTGTGAGGTCAATGTCCAGAGTCATTCTGGAGACCCAGAGAAGAGTTATAGTTCAACTCCAAAGGCAGTCTGCTGGCAGAATTTCTTCTGGCTAAAGCTCAGCCTTTCTTCACTGAAGTCCTCAACCAGTTTTGAGTCCCACCCACATCATGGAAGGTATTCTACTGTACTCAAAATCTACTCATTTAAATGTTAATCACACTCAAAATACCCTACAGAAATATCCTGATTTCCCAGGTGGTACTAGTGGTAAAGAACACTCCTGCGAGTATAGGAGACACAAGAGATGTGGGTTCAATCCCTGGGTTGGAAAGATCCCCTGGAGTAGGAAGTACTCACCCACTCCAGTGTTCTTGCCTGGAAAATCCCATGGACAGAGGAGCCTGGCAGGTTACAGTCCATGGGGATGCAAGGAATTGGACACCTGCAGCCATGAAATTAAAAGACACTTACTCCTTGGAAGGAAAGTATGACCAACCTAGATAGCACATTCAAAAGCAGAGACATTACTTTGCCAACAAAGGTCCATCTAATCAGGGCTATGGTTTTTCCTGTGGTCATGTATGGATGTGAGAGTTGGACTGTGAAGAAGGCTGAGTGCCGAAGAATTGATGCTTTTGAACTGTGGTGTTGGAGAAGACTCTTGAGAGTCCCTTGGTCTGCAAGGAGATCCAACCAGTCCATTCTGAAGGAGATCAGCCCTGGGATTTCTTTGGAGGGAATGATGCTAAAGCTGAAACTCCAGTACTTTGGCCACCTCACACAAAGAGTTGACTCATTGGAAAAGACTCTGATGCTAGGAGGGATTGGGGGCAGGAGGAGAAGGGGATGACAGAGGATGAGATGGCTGGATGGAATCACTGACTCGATGGACGTGAGTCTGAATGAACTCCGGGAGTTTGTGATGGACAGGGAGTCCTGGCATGCTGCGATTCATGGGGTCGCAAAGAGTCAGACACGACTGAGCGACTGAACTGAACTGAGCAACTAACAGTTTCGCTTTTTGCTTCAGACAACAGCAGCACACCTCCACCCTGTGTCTCCTCCACACTTTAGTGTGTTTTTTGTCTTTTCATGTTTGATGCTCAGATTTTCTGCTGACCAACCTCTAATTCAGTATTTCTCTTTTAGCTTTATCTAATCTGTTATTAAATATCTCACTGAGACCTTATTTTAAGTTATTGTTTTTCTGTCTTAGATTTCTATTTGGTTCTCCTTTTTTGGTTTGTTTTCAGTTCATTTCTGAAAGTTTCAATATTTTATTTCTTTAAATATGTTAAGCATGGGTGTAATGAAGTCTGATCACTTCAAGATATGGGTCTATTGTTTATTGCTATTGTCCACCATTTTATTTTTTAACTTTCAATGTTGTATAATTCCTTATATGCCTGGTTATTTTTTGGTTGCATGCTGTTCATTGTATGTGGAAGTTTTAGGGCTAACTTAAGGCATGGGAAAACATTATCCTTCTCAAAAAAGTATTTAAGTTTGCTTCTACCTGAAACAAAAGGACACGGGGTGGAGGCTCCTTAAGATTAGGGACTGCCATGGGGAGGACACTCAGGAGCTTGTTTACCATTGAATTAACGCGTCTCTTCACCTCCCTTTCTTATTTTAATCAGTTCTTGCCTGTCATTACAAGAATGCTTAGATTGCTCAGATAATTATCACCAATTATCTTAATAAATAATAGCAACATGAAATTTTGTATTGCGTATTTGTGGGTTAGAAGCTAATTTCTAAATGTAACCATATGGGACATGCATGCAAATAATTAATGCATTTTGATTACTTGTAATTTTGTATTAAAATGACTCACACATTTGAAGCATCCTTAAAAGGATATTTTCAATTAAATTTGGAGATAATGAAAACTTCTTCACATGGGTCAGCATTATTAATGTGTAATTTGCTGTAGCATCTCTCATAATATAGTATACCCTAACAGCTATTATTCAATGATAAACCGTGGCAACATAATTTTAGAATGCTGTTAAAGTGGTAAGTCGTTTTTTGCCTCTTAAGTGTTGATTGACAGTACTATTTTCTTATGCTCCAAGGTCAGTTACAATTTATCTTTTTTCTTTGCCAATAGTTGTAGAATTTAGTGACAGTAAGATGTCCTCTATAGATAGCAGAGGGTCTTTAAACTTATATAGTAGTAAGTTGAGGGTTACTTTGTAACATGAAAGTGATTAGATAGTATTAGAGCAACTTGGAAAGTAGTCTAAGAATCTACAGCTTCAAATATGCTTCGATGTTTCCATCTACTTCCAAGACTCCACCCAGATACTGTATGTACTTTTTATTAATCTTTGAAAAAACTAAGCCTCTATAATTCAGCCTTGGAGGTATAGCCATTATTTTGGTGACATTTCTACTTTTTCAACATACATCAGTGCTTGGTTTTGGCCATTAGTGCTACACTGCTGATAGGTCTTTCGGGACTTGGGGGTCAGTGTGATCAGGGTATCTAATGACCTCAGAGTCTTACACAATGACCACAAGCCCTTATATTCTTAATTGATCTGCCCTTGTTTATATACTCAAGCCAGTTTCCTTCCCGAGGTGATTGCCGCCAAGGGATCTTTGCTAATACTTTCTTCCAGCTCTGTGTGTGATATGACCTGAGGCTTGACTCTGCGTCTTTGTATTCAGCCATCTGCCAGAGATGGCAAAACAAAATGAGAACCTGATTGATTTGTCCCTGGTCAGTCAATTAAGAACTTTTTATATTGAATGCATTGCACAATATCAGTAAAACGAAAATGTAGGAGTGCTGATTAAATTTGTTCAGTTGCAGAATTTAGAGACCGGCCAGTCTGTTAATCCTTCACCAAACATTTATTTGCTAAATAGAATCTAGCAAGCATAGTGAATGGCTTCCTGCTGCCTGAGAAAAGAAACAAAATGTTTCATTCACTTATTATTAGACTGATGGGGAGCCTTTACTATTGGTAAACAGTGAGTAGGAGTTGGCAGATGGGAGTATTAGCAGAATGAGGTTTGTTTGAATTGATTTATAGTGGCGTAGGCATAAACAGATGTAAGCAGTTTAGCCGACAACAGTAAATCCCATGGAGGTCACAATAAAGCATCGATGTACTTAGCTGTAATTATGGCTGCCTGAAATAAATGTAGATACAGAAGCGCAACTTGGAAAGCTAGAATAACTTCCTGTGTCACCTGAAACACAGCATAATCCAGGATAAGAAAGCATCCCCGTGAAGAAACTGGTTTAAATATTGTTTAGAAAAATATAATCATTTATAATATCTTTGGTAATGATTGATGGGCTTCCCAGGTGGCCCTAGTGGTTGAAGAAGCTGCCTGCCAATGCAGGAGACAGTAAGACTCCATCCATGGGTTTGAAAGATCCCTTGGAGGAAGGCATAGCAACCCACTACAGTATTTGTGTCTGGAGAATCCCACGGACAGAGGAACCTGGCAGGCAATAGTCCAAAGGGTTGCAAAGAGTCGGACACAACTGAAGTGACCTAGCACAAATGCACAGTGATTGATAATAAAAGGTAAATAGCCCTCTTGCCAAAGAAAACTACTGGGCCCATGAAAGATTAGCCAGAAAAAAGACTATCATTTGATTGCCCAAATGCAGCAGATTCTGAGGTCTGTGAGGCAGTCTTCCATGTCTTATTTTTGACACAGAGTTAAGTATCCATCTCAAGTTTCAGGCCTCTGTGTGTGTCACAGATAAAGGCTGACTTTTCTGGGCTCCTGACATTTGACCTGCGTTAATGCTCGGTGCTGTGCAGATCAGCCTTAGGATCTCAGTGACTCAAAACACTGGGAGTTAAATTGGAATACATATGCAAACATATGTGGTTCTAAAGAAGGCTACAGATGAACTGGAAGTAAAATAGTTGTTTCAGAGGTGTGTACATGCATTCAAATGCCAGGGAAAATCTCTTCGTTGTTATCAAAATTATCCTGAGGCTGCATTTTGAACAAAAAGAAACTTGGTGTACTTTCTCTTGGGTTGGGTCTTCTTCCCAAACGTTCGACAAAAGACAACAAAAAGTCTGCAAAATATAGATGATTCTCCTAAAAGCACTGGGAGAGGGTGAGGGTGCTCTGTCTGCCTTTAGGTAACCGATGTCAGAGACAAAGGGATAGAACATGAGCAAGTAGAGATCTACTGATATTGCTTCACTGGAATGCTCTCAGGTAATCTAATGTGTGCATGCTCAGTCGTTCAGTCATGTCTGACTCTCTGTGACTTGATGGACTGCAGCCCACCAGCCTCCTCTCTCCATGGAATTTTCCCAGGCAAGGATACTGGGGTTGGTTACTATTTCCTCCTCCAAAAAATCTTCCCAACCCAGGGATCCAACCCACGTCTCCTGCATCTCCTGGATTGACAGGCAGATTCTTTACCACTGAGCCACCTGAGAAGCCCAGGTAACCTGATATCAGTCTGTATTTTCATCCAGTACAGATCTGTCTCCCCAGTGTCAGTGTGGTTGAACAGCCTTGGACTTCTGCATTGTTTCCTGCAAGATGACAACCATGCTTTGCCCTCTGGTTCATGAATCCTACATGGGCAGAATCGAGTATCATACATCTTTCTGAATGTTAAACAAAAATGTGTCTAGAGGAAAGAAATGTATTTTGGCAGAATAATCTCTGCCTACATTGCTTCTAATTTGCAAAATAATTGCTTAAATATATGGAAAGAACCACCAGCTCTGAAAATATGTCATTTCCATGTCTTTGAAAATGTTGGACTTTTTGGCTTGAAGGTCGTGAAAAGCTTAACTGGCAGGAGCTTCAGGGAAAGAGGAGGCTCTAGTGAGCCTCCAGAGTTGTCCTGGGGACGCCAGCGGCTGCTGTGACGCTGTGCCCAAAGTGGGCTGGCGGGTCTGATGCGCCGTCTTGTCTCCATGCAGTTCCGTTTGTCTTCACTGGTCTCTCCTGACCAGCGCTTTCCTGGCTTCCAGCACTCATGGTGGAAATAATTGATCTTGCGAATACCTGACAATCTAATCACCCAAGGAAAGAAAAGAATAACCTCTCTCAGATGCAGCCTCCCACCTCTAGGCTGAACAACAAAGCAAAAATGGGTTACGTTATAGGAATGTTAAGATCCTGTGAATGGGGCAAAATTTACATTAAAAAAAAAAAAAAAGTGTTTTTCATGTTGGTGCGGCCTGGGGAGTTTTTTGTGGCACCAGCATCTGCACCTTGGAATCAGATATTAAGTGTGTGGTTAACAGCTATATCTGTACGCTCAGTTTGTAGCTGTCGGTGACCTGGAATGATTCAGTATGAATGTGTTTTCTTGCTTCTGCGTCTTCCTCAGCTCCAGATTTGGACTTTGTCAATTACAGCAGAGGATCACTGGATTCTGGTCATCTTCCACCTGCCCTTCATGACTACTTCTGAGAAAAATTACAAATCTCATTTCTGGAGGGTTAATTGTTTATGTAACCATCCCTATTTTTGCTCCTCTCTATTTATTTTTGCAAAATATTTTACGTAGTATTTTCCCACAGTAATTCAGTCCAATTCAATGAACTTGCCACACTGTGTAGAACACTGGTGATGTTCTATCAAGTATTGTAGCTTGGGAGGAGGATAATTTCTGTCACCAGTGAATTTAAAGGCATTTATCAAGACAGACTTTTATGAGGTAGATGGTGATATTAAAACCTTGTATTGGTAGATTTAAAGTTATGAATTTTGATTAGAACAAAGTAATTCTTAATAAAAAGCTCTATCGAGGAGAGAGTCTGCTGGAATAGATGGATTTTTATGGAATGTGCTGTAAGGAAGTATACCTTGGACTTGGCCATGTAAAGATACTGTAGGTGGTAATCGCTCATGGACTAAACTATGGAGCAGTCTTGGTAAAAAGCCTAGGTTAATGGAAGGAATTGAAAAAGATGAAAATGAGTAGACGGCTAGGGTAGAATTATAGAGAACACTGAACATAACTCTTATGATCTTCATCCTTCAGGCTAGAGGAAGCCCACTGAATTTTATGAGCATAGAAATCTGTACTATAAAGTGTTTGCTGCTTCCAGAATATCTCTAAAGTATCAATGACTTACAGCAACAAGTGTTTATTAGTTGGACCTTCAGGTCACACATAACTCCTCTACTCACCTTGATTTGCAAATCCTGGCTCCAGAAGTCAGATCAGATCAGATCAGTCACTCACTCGTGTCCGACTCTTTGCGACCCCATGACTCGCAGCACACCAGGCCTCCCTGTCCATCACAAACTCCCGGAGTTCACTGAGACTGACGTCCATCGAGTCAGTGATGCCATCCAGCCAGCTCATCCTCTGTTGTCCCCTTCTCCTCCTGCCCCCAATCCCTCCCAGCATCAGAGTCTTTTCCAATGATTCAACTCTTTGCATGAGGTGGCCAAAGTACTGAAGTTTCAGCTTCAGCAGCATTCCTTCCAAAGAAATCCCAGGGCTGATCTCCTTCAGAATGGACTGGTTGGATCTCCTTGCAGTCCAAGGGACTCGAAAGAGTCTTCTCCAACACCACACTTCAAAAGCATCAATTCTTCGGCGCTCAGCCTTCTTCACAGTCCAACTCTCACATCCATACATGACCACAGGAAAAACCATAGCCTTGACTAGATGAACCTTTGTTGGCAAAGTAATGTCTCTGCTTTTGAATATGCTATCTAGGTTGGTCATAACTTTCCTTCCAAGCAGTAAGCGTCTTTTAATTTCATGGCTGCAGTCACCATCTGTAGTGATTTTGGAGCCAGAAGTCAAGGCAGATTCATTTAGGTGACCAACAGCTACCTGCCTTTTTAACAGAGGGATCTAAAGAACAGGAGAGGTAAGAAAAACACACAGTACCTCTTAAGGCCTTAGTGGGAAACTCGAGTACGCAGCTTCTGTCCACTTCCACTGACCAAAGCAAGTCATGTGGCAGAGTCCGATGCCAATGGGGTGGAAAACATTCTTTACTCTAGTCGGCATGATGCAGAGTCACATGTCAGAGGACATGCATGAGAGCCAGGGCGAGCATGAAGAACTGGGAACAGTAGCCCAGTCCCCGCATGCACTGTGTGTGGGGCAGCCTCAGGAACGTGTCTGACCCATTGGGTGGAGCAGAGCAGCACTGGGGAGCCAGTGACCATATTGCAGCTGAGAGTTATACTTTTTGAACAACTTCTTCAATTTATTTCAGTTCTTGAACTCAGGTTTTGTAATACCTTGTTATTCATTGTCAGTCATATCCTTGTCAAAATATATGAGGGACCTGAGACCTTCCCCTGCTGAGCACTCACTGTAGTGGAGTTTTGGGGGTGCTGGCAGAGGCGGGAGGCTGGCGGTGCAGAGGCAGGAACCTGATGCTAGGGCTCAGCCCGTGCCATCAGGCCCAGTGTGTATGTAGATGAACATGTATGCAAAATATCCATTAGGTCAAAAACTTAATAGTTTTCAGATTGTCTGTATTAAAAATTTGCTTGTTTTATTGGTTGTTAACAGAGTTGTGTAGATTGCCTTTTTTTCCCTTCTCTTTTAGTCTTTCAACTTTGCTTCACATATATTGAAGTTATGGTACAATATGTAGATACATTTTAAATTGTGATGTCTTCCTGGTGGGCTGATCTTCTTGTCCTGAAATGCACTCTTAATCTTCAGAAGCATTCCTTGCCTTCCAGTCTGATATTACTAACATACCCTTGCTTTGCTTTGTTTTGTTTAGGGTTCTTTTTAGGTCTATCTTTTTCATACTTTTATTTTCAGCATGCTGTGTCCTCATATTTAAGGCATGTTGCTTGTTAGTAGCATGTATTGACTTCTATATTGTATTCAACTTGATAATCTTTGTCTTTTAACTGGATAGTTGAACCATTGGCATTTAATATAGTTACTGGAATATTTGATTTCTAGTTATGATTTTAATTTTGCCTATTTATCTCACATATTTAAATTTTTCTTTTTCTGTCCTTTTGCATTAGTTTATTTCTTAATTTCCACTTTTCCTTTTATTAGCTCATTAGTGATGTGCAATATATTATGGATATTTATTTAAATCCTTAAAGTATAAGGCTGACGTTACTTTGGCCTCAATAGTCAGTCATAGTGTCCTGCTCTGTCTTCATCCTGACGTGGATACACCCTGGGATTCTCCTTCAGAGCCGCAGCGTTAGGAGCCCTCACGCACCCACCCGGCCACACCTGCTCGCAGACTTAGAGCTCCCAGCCTTCTGACGGTATCAGCTTCCCTGGACCCACTCAGCTCAGCTTGAGGATTGAGCACTTGCCTGAGACTGCCCCGCGGGGCACAGAGCTATAACGACGGGGCCTCGGAGCCCTTGCTGCCCGGGGACTCCCAACTCCAGTCCTACCTCTCCAGTCCAGGAGATTTCCAAGGCTCTGCAGACGTGTTTATTCTTAGAAGCCTCTCTCTGCAGAGCCTCAACTCGGCGAGAGGCTGGTGAGAACGGCGGGTCTCACAGTAAGCACGCGTCTGTATAGTTCTCATCTATGACTTGGGCACTTGAGAACTGGTTGCCCTAAGAGATATCACTGCTTTCCAAGAAGGTTTTTGTTTTTGTAGACTCTCTGGATTATCTGTTTGTTCTCAGCAGGCCTGTTATTTACCGTAAGCCAGAGCTCTGTGTCTGTGTTGTGTGCGTGCCTGTGTGCAGTTGTGTTACATCAGAATCCGTTCCAAATTTTTAATTCATAATGTGGCTTTCTCCTTGTTTTTCTTTCACTGAACAGACACATACATCATATACACATATAATACAAAAAAAAAAACACCTCACATATACATTATAATTATAAACTCAAAAGTGAAGAAGTTCAGTCACGTGTGACGCTGCGATCCCATGGACTGTAGCCTACCAGGCTCCTCAATCCATGGAATTTTCCAGGCAAGAGTACTGGAGTGGGTTGCCATTTCCTTCTCCAGCAGATCTTCCCGACTTGGGGATCGAACTTAGGTCTCCTGCATTAGGGCAGACTCTTTACCCTCTTAGCTATGAGGGAAGCCCATAAACTCAAAGCAACCGTGAATCATTGAGTACATAAATAAGACGTTGTGCATGAGAATACAGAATGAGTGGATGTGTTTTGTGGCTGTCAATTTTTCCTTCAACTTTAATGTTTGACTCCAATAATAACATATCAGGTGCTTGGTAGGTGTCCTAACGTCACCACTTTCCATGAGAGAAGGGATCAAAATTAAATGTTAATCACCAAAGTGATAAAAGTGACAATCTCTGAATTCTTTCCATAAGATCTGTGAGTTACTGTTATTGGAAAATCGATACTATGACCAAATATCCCGGTCACTGCATAGGGCTGAACTAAGAAGTGTGAGCTCTAAACATATCGTGGCCCTTCTCAGCTCCAATCCACTCCCTCTTCCTGTTTTTGCCATTCCACCTAAAGCTGTGCTCACTGTGCTCAGCCTGAGTCTGACTTTGTCCATGTTGACAACTGGGTGCTTTTCTGAAATGTACATTGGGAATGATAGATGGTTTTCATGCTTTGTTGGTACCCTAAGATCAAGCATTTGGTCCTTTTGGCCTGAATATTCTGAAGGTTATGACTCTTTGGCAGAAATTCTGGTAAAGAACCTGCATGCCAGTGCAGGAGATGTAGGAGAGGCAGGTTCAGTCCCTGGGTTGGGAAGATCCTGTGGAGGAGGGTAGGGCAACCCACTCTAGTGTTCTTGCCTGGGAAATCCCATGGACAGAGGAGCCCGGCGGGCTACAGTCCATGGGGTTGCAAAGAGTTGGATGTGACTGAAGTGACTGCAGCACACACGCACACGGGGGAATAGTGATGACGCCAGGAAAACATGACTCTGACAGCCTGGTCTTCACACGTGTCCGCGCGTCAGCCCACGGGGTGCCTGCCTCACCCGTTATAGTGCGTGTGCGACCCCGCACTGCAGGGCTGCCAGGCACGCCTGCCCCTGCGAGACTGGCTTCCCCCTGGGGCATCCCTGGACTGCAGGATGCCTGTGGTACAGGATGGGTTTTGCTGTGGGAGCCACTGGGGAAAAGATGACCCTATTTACATGGGGATGGCGATGAAGAGATTTTTCATCTGCGAAAATATGCAATTTAAATACATATTTATCAAAAGAGATTGGGCACTAATGTGAAGGTCCTTAATAGTTAGATGAATATGTGTTCCACTCTTTAAATGTTGGCTTAAAGCAGAAAAGAATTGCTGAAGGAAATGATAGAGTAAGCCTGTTACACTTCTTTCTGGTCATATTTGGAAATGAAAATAAACCCAAATATGTATTCCTCAGTTGCCACATTTCAAACCAATTCAAATGTGTAAAGGAAAAAAAATATCCGAAACTATTTCATCATAATTTTAACAAACAAAAAAATTAAGAAAAGAGAGAGGATAAAGATATTAGGAAAGTTTTATGGTTGTTGGCTCATAAAAACATGTATAAAGTATTATGTTGATAGCAAATCTCAGAAACCCACTTCAAGGAATGTTGTTCTTGCTATTTTATTGTGATATAATAGGTCATATCATTACTTGCAGATTTCCTCTTTGTGATCACTAAAATAATAAAACAAGTTTTTGCTGAAAATTATAGTGTTTTGTAATGTCTTCTTTCTTTGTCTTTTGTGGTGTATGTTTTCCCTGAAAGAAGTATTGGAAGGGGTTTTAATGTTTACCAAAAGATACTGTTTCTTTTTCAATATCGTCTTTATTAGAGTGAAATGTATTTTATGGCATATCTTATTATTTCGTACAAATTACATTACAACTCTTCTTTCTTCTTGGAATGAATTTCCAGATCTGATTTGTAATAAATACAAGGAACAAGTTACGAGTGAAAACTGGACATCTGCTTCCTGCATGTTTCCTCCCGATGCAGATTTTAGAACAGAGAATCAGGAGACAGATTTCCTTGTTCAAACCCAGGGTCCACCACAACCTTCCTGTGCGACCAGAGGTGTGTTGTTTAGCCCACGTGCACGGCCTGCTCCCCGTGAGGGTTCAGATCATCACAGTGTAAGTCACAGAATTTTGTGGAGCGAGAGAAGTGAACGTATGCGGGGGCCCCTGGCACAGTGCCTGTGACGCTTTGCTCAGTGTCTGCTTTCGCTTTCGCCACTGCCCACAGGCTGATGTTGGGTTTCACAGGGAGAGCGTGCTGAGCCCACGGGCTGCGCTGGCAGCCGCAGGAAGGCCGGTTCAGACAGGCTTCAGTCGCTTTCTTCAAGGGAACCCGGTGGGTCTAGTGCACAGCCGCGTCCTCCTCTGTCATAACGGCGGGAACAGAAGACGCCTTTGGGACAGAGTGACCCTTCCCTCTGTCACGTCGCCACTGCGCATTGCCTGTGTCTGTGCTTTGCAAGGCTGCTATTTTCATAAAGATGGATTATTTATGTTTACAATTGATTTATCATAGTTATTTTTAAAGGAGTATTCTAAAAGCTCTCCTTTTTAACTCCTAATATGGTAAAGCTCAGTGTGTTTAACACACATAATACAAAGCTCTTTGGATCTTCAGTGACGTTTACTTCTGTGAGAGGCCCTGGGAGCAGGATGCGTGGGCCCTGTGGCTCTGTGACAGTCTGCCCGTGGGCAGCCCTTCTGTTACTGTAAAGTGTTCTGAGGTGTCCTCCAGGGTGTGCAGCCTGCTGGAGCATGTGTTTGGGGGTTTGGCAGAGGGCCTGTCTGTGCTTGATCTGTGGTCCCCAAAGGAGATGTGGATTCACCTCCACTTAGGTTCAGTTGTGGACACTTTTTTGTTGCTTCTGATACCAAATTAGGTATCAATGCAGAATGCCACACACAGAGCAGGCAGGCAAATGCAGGTATACCTTATTTCAATGATCTTTGCAGATATTTGTGTTTTTTTACAAATTTAAGTTTTGTGGCAACTCTGTGTTGTAAGAAGATGGTTAACCTTTTTATTAATAAAGTACTTTTAATTAGGGCATATGCATCGGTTAGACATAATGTTATTGTACACTTACTAGACTATAGTATAAACATAACTTTTTATGCACTGGGAAACCAAAAATTCACTTGACTTGCTTTATTGTGAGGATCTCAAATAAGTCTCCATGGTATGGTATGCCTGTGTGAAATTCCCTACCCCCTTATAATGCACTCAGCATTTATGGAATGCTGGCTGCAGAACACCACGTGGGTGGCAGGCTGTATGGGATGCTGGGGAGGCGGACGGGCTTGTGAGTTTCAGAAAGACTGAGAGATCAGTTCAGGTTCCACCCATAGATGCATCATCTGTCTCACCGCACACCATCTTGGTTTTACTGATAAGTGTCCATACCCTGTTTTTATGTTTGTACAAAGAGGAGTCTTGATAGAAAATAATGTCTGTTCCAACTGAAACAACTGAGTTACAATTCTGAGGGCAGAATTAAGTGGAAAAAAAAGAGCACATTTGAAGTTGTGAGAAAAATTGAATTAAGTATGTATGTGTGTGTGTGACTCTATTCTTCCCCTGCACGTAGCTTCATCTATACCATTCTTCTGGATTCCACATACATGTGTTAATGTGGGGTATCTGTTTTTCTCTTTCTGACTTACTTCATTCTGTATGACAGACTCTTGGTCCATCCACATATCTACAAATGACAGTTTCCTTCCTTTTTATGGCTATGTAACATGGCTTTGGGATTTGTACTACATCTTATTTATTCATCTGTCTCTTGTTGGGCATTTAGGGTGATTCCATGTCCTTGCTGTTGTAAATGGTGCTGCTGTGAACACTGGGGTACATGTGTTATGGGTGTATGTGCAGGAGTGGGATTATGGGTCATGTGGCAGCTTTATTTTTAGTTTTTTAGAGAATCTCCATACCGTTCTTCACAGTGGCTGTTTCAATTTATATTCCCACCAACATGTAAGAGGGCTCCCTTCTCTCCACGCCCTCTCCAGCATTTATTGTTTGTATATTTTTTTGATGATGGCTATTCTGATCAGTGTAAGGTGATACCTCATTGTAGTTTTGATTAGCATTTCTCTAATAATTAGTGATGTTGAGCATCTTTTCATGTGTCTCTTGGCCATCTGTATTTCTTCTTTGGATAAATGTCTGTTTAGGTCTTCTGCCCATTTTTTTTATTGGATTGGTTGATTTTTTTGATAGGGATTTTAGGATTGACATATATACAGTATCATGTGTAAAACAGATAGCTAGTGGGAACGTATTATACAGTGCAGGGAGGTCAGGTTGGTGCTCTGTGATGACCTAAAGTGGAATCCAGGGGAAGGTGAGAGGTTCAAGAGGGAGGGGTGTATGTACACATACAGCTGGCTCGTTTCATGGTACTGCAGAAACACACCATGGTAAAGCAATTAGACTCCAATTAAAAAGTATGTGTTAGAAATGTTCACTATGTTGGCACCTCATTGAGACCATTTTCTGAAGAGATGTGAATATCAAATATTCCCATGTGATTTTCTGACTGTTTCCAAAATTCCACCTTGAGTAAGTGTTGATGGCATATCTATTGTGCTTTGAGAGGTTCCTTGAAGAGCAGTCTCATGTCATTGAACAATTTTTTTCTCTAGACAGGATTTTTTCAAAATCTCCCAACAGATTTGTCTGCCGGCCACTTTAGAACTCTGGCTGTCATGGTGCTCAGTCAGGACAGGATTCAGCCTGTTTTTGACAACCTGCCTGTCCTACTCTGTCCCCTTCCATTTCCAGTCAGATTGCAATCGCTTCTCGTAAAGATGTGATGGATCACTCACATATTTAATTTTAAATTCATGCCATAAGAGTTGAAACTAAGTGTTAAAATCACAAGAAAAGCAAACATTTCATTATCAGTTCTCTTCTAGTCACAAATTCAATGATCAAATTATTTACTTATCTGTTACAGGCATTCCTAAAAGTATCTCCATCAGGTCTTTGAAGCACAACTCCTTTGCAGAAAAATTTTCATTTTAGTGTTCTCTTGTTTAGAAGGAGAAGGTATTTTGCATCAATATTGCTAAGTTAGTGCTCGCGTAAGACAGTGGAAATTACTGACTGATTGATCAAGAGAGTTTCATATGGATCCTGAGAGAGTTGTTCTCTTCAGTGCTAATCAACCAGAGGATGTTTACGAAACACTTCCTGTGAGAGAAGACATCACTGCTAGGGGAGCCATAAAGGAAATTGGGAGGCACATGACATAGCGTTTGACCTCCAAAGGCTTACCAAACTGTCACAGCCATAAGCCCCCAAACCATAAACTCATAAATATAACTAAAAATGAAAACACATAAATCAAGGAACAAAGAAAGGATAGCTAATATGTGCCAAAAATATCGACAGAAGTCATCCGTGAAGAAAAATATTAATAGTAAAAGTCAGGATGTTAGTAAATGTGGTTGTGTTGAGGGGTGAGGGGGGCAGCCAGTGGGCGCTGTCCATGGTATGCAAAGACTGTCCCACCAGCTGGTCCTTCCTTGTTATATCCCCATGTCATTCGGCTTCATCTTGATGGTAACTGTACATGTAACAGAAAGATGTGGTGAACTCAATTCCTGTGGCTTCTGAAAACAGCACAGATAGCAAATAAATGGCATTTTGGGGACTAATGGCCTTAAAGAGAGTTGACCTCAGCCTTAACATTCCTAATAGACACTTGTCTGAATAGCTTCCTTTTGCAAGCCTTATTTAAGTGATTTCAAACCCTTTTAAGCGAACAATGCAAAGAAATAGAGGAAAACAATAGAATGGGAAAGACTAGAAATTTCTTCAAGAAAATTAGAGATACCAAGGGAACATATCATGCATGCAAAGATAGGCATAATAAAGGACAGAAACAATATGGACCTAACAGAAGAAGAAATTAAGAAGAGGTGGCAAGAATACACAGAAGAACTATACAAAAAAGATCTTAATGATCCAGATAACCATGATGGTGTGATCACTTACCTAGGGTCAGACATCCTGGAATGTGAAGTCAAGTTGCCCTTAGGAAGCCTCACTACAAATAAAGCTAGTGGAGGTACTGGAATTCCAACGGAGTTATTTCAAATCCTAAAAGATGATTCTATGAAAGTGCTGCACTGAATATGCCAGCAAATTTGGAAAACTCAGCCACAGAACTGGAAAAGGTCAGTTTTCATTCCAATCCCAAAGAAGGGCAATGCCAAAGAGTGTTCAAACTACCACACAATTGCACTCCATTTGCATGCTAGCAAAGTAAAGCTAAAAATCCTTCAAGCTAGACTTCAACCCCATGACAGTGGGCCCAGTGGCCAGGACTGGATCATACTGACTGCTGGCCTGAATCTGTGCCCCTTCCCCTGAGGACCAGCCAGACCCCAGTCCTGAAGAAGTCCTCCTATCCGCCCACTGCAGCTGCCTGCTACCAGCTTCCACTGAGGCCCTCAGATACCAGTAGCCTTACCTTCCTCCGCCTCCACTGGGGCCCCGCGGACACCGGGAGCCCTGCTCTGCTGCACTGGGAACATGTTCCCACCCCTCTCTGCTGTGGCGTTGCCACAGCCCCCCAGCCTCTGGGTAAAGGGCCTTTGCCTGCTGTCTTTGACAGGTCTTGTTTTAATCCCTTAACATAGATGGGTCACATCACGTCTTCTGGCTTTATATCAACACCTCCACAAGGGTGTCTCCAGTGGCACCAATTCCTGATCTGTTTCCATGGAAACATGAGTGCTATGGAACTCCGTGCTGTCAATGTGCACCTCACGGGGGCAAGACCCAGCAGCGGGTGTGTCCTGTCAGGAAAGCAGCTGGCGGACCACCTCCTGGGTGTGAAGGGGGAGCCTCACCTTGGGGGGCCGCCGCTGACTTCTGGTTTAACGCTGGTGGGGTCGGGGGAGCCTTCCCCGAGCACGCACATCCCTGGTGCACGTCCTGTGGCAGCACAGCCTGACCCTGACCTTAGTCAACAGAGTCTCATTGTGATGGTTATTAGAAGAGCTGCCCTCCCTTGGGTGTCACTGACTGTCCCAATGGGGACAGTCAGTCTTGGGCTGTCATATGAACTAGAGTAACCATCAGATGAAAGAAAGGATAAGGCTGGACCAGGTCCCCTCCGAGCTGGCTTGTGAAATTAAAGAGCTCATCCTAGAGGATCTTTACATTTTGGATCGTAGATGGGATGGTTGCTTGGCAAAGCTTACCATTACAGGAGTGGGATCACCTGTCTTGAAGATTCAGTTCATAGCCACAGTAAAGAATCTGGACTCAAAAAATCGGGCAAAACCCTGGACAAGGTTGCCCATTTAGGCAGTGCCACCCGGTGGCTAAATGAGGAACCGCACCCGCGGGTTGATGAGATACGTTCTTGACAGGATGCTGATGGGGAGGCCTGATTTGGGGCCTGGGGACCACCCAAAGAGGAGAGGGGTCCTGGAGACTCCAGTAATTAGGTAAAAAAGTTACAAGATACATCCACGTTCCATAATGAGTTTGGGGAACAGTTTAATCCCATTTGTACGCAAATTCTCCTTTGAGGAGTGTTTTTCCAACTAATTATTAGCACTTGAGAGTTTCTTCCTATAAAGGCTGTTCTGACTATGCATACGACTTGACAATATGAGTTTAAAAAGCACAGTAAAAGGCATGCAACTTAATGACCAGATCCTGTCGTGTGAATTTTGTTGATAATTTTCAGTGCTGTACAAACTTTGTTTCTTGGTCAAAACTCACCTGCGGGTGATGTGTTACCCTTTTACACAGAACTACATTCAATGTGCTCGTATTTTCATATGAATTATTGCTCATGTATTTGTGAATGGTTTCTTGTAATACCCATGTCAGTTTTGCTATCAGGATTATCCTAGTCTCATACAACTAGTTGGGGAGTGCTGTTTTTTTCTGACGCATTTGACAACATTTGGTATTATTTTTAATATATATATTTTTGAAAGAACCTACCAAGGAAGCCATTTGAGTTTAGACTATTGTGAACAGGTTTCGTGACTATGATTTCAGTTTCTTTAATAGGTAGAGATATTCATATTTTTCTATTCCTTCTTGAATCACTTTTGATAAATTATTGTTTTTGAGGACATTACCCATTTCATCTAAATTTTCCTAATTTTTTGTCATAATTTTTATGGTGTCATCCTGCTGTTGTTTAAAGCTATGTGATTTCTGGAAGTCTGCTTTTTTATTTTCTGATGTTCATAATTTGTATTTTCTACTTGTCTTGATCAGGCTTCCTGGGACTTAATCAAGTTTACATATTTTCAGTGCTTAATGAATTCTAAACTATTTTTTAAAATTTCTTTTTCCCATTGTATTGATCTCTGATTTTATGTTACTTTTTTCCTCCTGTGTTTTTGGACTTCAGTTCAGTCACAACCAAACTGAACTGTGTCCGACTGTTTGCG
Source organism: Bos mutus (assembly GCF_027580195.1). Taxonomy (NCBI): domain Eukaryota; kingdom Metazoa; phylum Chordata; class Mammalia; order Artiodactyla; family Bovidae; genus Bos; species Bos mutus. The sequence continues at coordinate 42,279,890 of NC_091643.1, read as the reverse complement.
ACCCCATGGACTGCAGCTCGTCAGGCTTCCCTGTCCAGCATCAACTCCTGATACTTGCTCAAACTCATGTCTGTCAATTTGGTGATGCCATCCCACCATATCATCCTGTCATCCCCTTCTCCTCCTGTCTTTTGGACTTAATTTGCTTATTTTTTAGGTTCTTCAGTTAGAAGCTTAGTTTGTTCATTTTACATCCCTCTTCTTAAGGAGGCATTTAAAGCTCTGTTTTGTTTCTTTTTTTTCTTCTAAACCTGCTTTACCTGCATCCCAGCATTTTCATAGGTTGTGTTTATTGTTGGGATCAAAATATTTTATATATCCTTATGAATTATTCTTTGGTTGGTGGGTTATTCTAAAGTTTATTGCTTCATTTCTTAATAAAACATTGTAATTTATTTCTAAAGTAATTCCCCATGATAAGAGATTATTCTTTGCGAATTCTGCATTTCAAAATTCATTGAGTTGTTAAATGACTCACTATAAAGTTAATATTCCATGAACCCTTGAAATAAAAATTCATTGTACAGTTGTTTGTAGTGTTCTGTAAAGTTCAAGAAGACCAAGTTGGTTGAAAGTATTGTATTTTTTATTTATCCCTTTTACCAGTTACTGGAACAGAAGTTTTTTTAACTCTCCAACTATTTTTGTGAATTTATCCATTTTTCTTTTTAGTTTTATAAATTTGTATTTATTTGAAGCACCATTTTAGGTGCATATGTATTTAGGACTTTTAACCCTATGATAACCTGATAATCACCTGTGAGATGATAGACTATTTGATTCTGAAAATGTCCGACTCTCTGCAACCCCAGGGACTGTAGCCCACCAGGCTCCTCCATTCATGGGATTCTCCAGGCAAGAGTACTGGAGTGGGTTGCCATTTCCTTCTCCAGGAGATCTTCCCAACCCAGGAATTGAACCCCAGTCTCCCGCATTGTAGGCAGCCGCTTTACCATCTGAGCCACCAGGGAGGTCTCTTAAAATGTAGTCTTCATGAAAAGTGAATTTCTAACCAGATTTAGTGCCAATAGTCCATGTTAGCAAGACACACCAATATAATTGACATTCTGATAAATATAAATGTAACTTTTATTAATAGTTATTATATGAACTGCCAGTATTGTTAAGTCTAATGCCACACCATACATCTGTATCTCTTCAAAGTGTGTTTCTCATAAACAGCTTATACATGTGTTTGGCTCTTTCATCCAGTCTGACAACACTGCCTTTCAACAGGACCTTTCTTTCTTCTCTGCTGATTGCATCTATGATAAGGTTGAAAGTTCGTCTTGACATGTTTTCTATTTATCCCATCCCTTCTCCATTTCTCTGCTTTTCTACTCCTGCCTTCTGTTGGTACCTTTTATCTCTCGGTTGACTTGTTTGCTCCCTGAGGTCTCCTGACTGTTACCCTCCAGTCGAAGCTGTGCCCTTGGAGCAGGGTGGCGGTGGGAGCGGGCGGGCGGGGAGCAGAGTCCTTCTGCAGTGAGCAGCCTCCCGTGTTTAGTACAGCAGGTGGCCCAGTCTCAGGGGGTTAAATCTGCCTTGTTTCTCCTCGTATGTCTGAGGTAGAGACACGAGTCTTCTGAACAACTCTGCCAAGAACAAAGGCAATTGTCAGCCGTGTTCCTCCCAATCTGAGCCAGACAGAAGATAGATTGAAAATAGAAAATAAATTGAACAGAGGCTCAAGGACGTGTGGGCAATCACAGAGGATGTGTACCATTTGTGTCTTTGGCGTCCCAGGAGAGGCAGGAGCGTGGGGAAGAAGAAAGATCTGAAGAAACAGTGGATTAAAATGTTTGAAATTTTGTAAAAGAAACAAATCCACAGATTCAAGAAGCTGAGTGAACTCAAACCAATAAAACTTAGTACATCCTTAGCAATACGCATCATGGTCAAACTTATGGAAAATAAAGACCGAGGAGAGATCTTGAAACCAGTAAGAGAGAAATGGCATCTTACCCACCAGAGAAAACTGTGGGTGTGACTGTAGATTTTCTGTCAGGACCACGAGGCCATAGGAAGCAGCATAACATTTTTCATATACTTAAAAAAAGATTGTGATTCAGAAGTCTGTCCTGTGAAAATACTCTTCAGAAATGAAGAGAAACGAAGACATTCCCAGATGGAGGAGGACTCAGCATTTTTTGACAGCAGACTTATCCTAAAAGAAGAGAGAACAACTGAAAGAATGAACAGAAAGTAAATATAAGAGTCTTCCATTCACATCTCAGTTCAGTTCAGTTCAGTCTTTCAGTCGTGTCCGACTCTTTGCGACCCCGAGAATCACAGCACGCCAGGCCTCCCTGTCCATCACCAACTCCCGGAGTTCACTCAGACTCATGTCCATCGAGTCAGTGATGCCATCCAGCCATCTCATCCTCTGTTGTCCCCTTTTCCTCCTGCCCCCAACCCCTCCCAGCATCAGAGTCTTTGCCAATGAGTCAACTCTTCGCATGAGGTGGCCAAAGCACTGGAGTTTCAGCTTTAGCATCATTCCTTCCAAAGAAATCCCAGGGCTGATCTCCTTCAGAATGGACTGGTTGGATCTCCTTGCAGTCCAAGGGACTCTCAAGAGTCTTCTCCAACACCACAGTTCAAAAGCATCAATTCTTCGGCGCTCAGCCTTCTTCACAGTCCAACTCTCACATCCATACATAACCACAGGAAAAACCATAGCCTTGACTAGATGGACCTTTGTTGGCAAAGTAATGTCTCTGCTTTTGAATATGCTATCTAGGTTGGTCATAATTTTCCTTCCAAGGAGTAAGCGTCTTTTAATTTCATGGCTGCAGTCACCATCTGCAGTGATTTTGGAGCCCAGAAAAATAAAGTCTGACACTGTTTCCACTGTTTCCCCATCTATTTCCCATGAAGTGATGGGACCGGATGCCATGATCTTTGTTTTCTGAATGTTGAATTATTTTTACTATTTGAAGCAAAAACAATAGTACTGACTATGTGATTCCTAATGTATATAGAGAAAATACTTAAGATAATTTTATTAAAATGAGGAAAGGTAAAGGGGAATAAAGAGAAATAATGTCTCTGTATTTTATTCACACTGGTGGAAAGTGACCTGATAGACAGTGATAAGTTTTGCGTGTATAATGTAACACTTGGAGCGACTACTGAAAAGCTATACAGGGACATAGATTCAAATACATCTCAGACAAATGAAAATGGAAATCTAGAAATGTGTTCAAGAAACCCAGAGGCAGGCAAGAATAGGAAAACAAAAAATAAGACAGAGAAAACAAACCCATGAGATAATGAAATCAAAATTTAAAGAAAATGCAAAAACGTTCTGCAGAAGACACTTTGAATAGGATGGGAATAAAGACAAGGCAGAGACTGAGAGGAAATATTTGCAAACCACATACAAGACAAAGGACTCCCATCTTGAATGTATAAACACTCCTCGAAAGCTCAGTGGGAAACAGCAAAATCCAAGCAGAAAAGCGGCAGCAAGCATGTTGTACTGAAGAGGATGGATGCACGGCAGACGCGCAGCTGAGGCGACACTCACTGTGAGCAGCTGGTAGGAAGCACGCAGACCAGGGCAAGGATGCCGCCACTGCGCGCCTGCTGCGACGTGCAGGGTAACGCCAGCGCAAGAGCACGTGTGGTGAGGAGGCGCGGAAAGGAGACCTGCCGCGCTTCGCAGGCACCGACGTGAAACGGTAGGGCAACCATGGAAGATCCACGTCCAGTTTCTTAAAAATAATAAATATGCACTTCCCTTAGGGCCGGGCTTCCCTGATAGCTCAGTTGGTCAAGAATCTGCCTGCAGGACTGGAGACCTGGGTTCAATCCCTGGGTTGGGAAGATGCCCTGGAGAAGGGAAAGGCTACCCACTCCAGTATTCTGGCCTGGAGAATTCCATGGCCTGTATAGTCCATGGGGTTGCAAAGAGTCTGGCATGACTGAGTGGCTTTCACTTTCACATGGGACCAGGCCATTGCCCTCTCCGGTGTGTGTCCCAGAGAAATGAAAACCACTGTCCACAGGAAAATCTCAAAGCGGTTTGAACAGCCAAAATGTCAAAAATAGGTGAACGGTTAATAAGACGGTCTTAGGTTCGCACCATGGAATGCCACTTGGCGATAAACAAACTGCTGCTAAGTCGCTTCAGTCGTGTCCGACTCTGTGCGACCCCACAGACGGCAGCCCACCAGGCTCCGCCGTCCCTGGGGTTCTCCAGGCAAGAACACTGGAGTGGGTTGCCTTCTCCGAAACAAACTGCTACAAGGTACTGTCTGGTGGATCTCAGGGCATTAAGCTTAGTGTAAGGTGAAAGGTCACGCACTCAGTGATGTCATTCAGAGCACATTCTTGAAGTAACAGAATTATGGAGATGGAGAAAACTGAGTGGTTTCTAGGATTTGGAGGTGCTGAGGAAGAAGGCCTGAAGGGACAGCAGGAGAGGAATCTTGCGGACATGTAATAGTTCTGTACATTGAGTGCATTGGTGGCTCACGCATGTGATGAAATCACGAAACTCTGCACACGTGTTGTGCCCAGTCACCTCCCTAGTGTGGATAACGTATGTACTGCTGGAGGGACATCATCTGGAGTGTGCAGAGCACACACTCCACTGTCTGTAAACTCCCTGTGAATCTATTATTGTTTCTAAGTTAAAAAGTTAAAGGATTGTTTTTAAAATACATTAAAAAAAAACACTTTCAGCTATCCAACTGACTTTTTTACACAACCCCCAAATTGTGGCACCTTTGATAAAACAAATCATGTGTTATTAAATATCCATTTAATTTGACCATTGTATGACTAATTCAACCAATCCTAAAGGAAATCATCCCTGAATTTTCACTGAAAGGATTGTTGCTGGAGCGCCAGTACTTTGGCCACCTGTTGCGAAGAGCTGACTCATTGGAAAAGACTCGGATGCTAGGAAAGATGGAAGGGAGGAGGAGAAGGGGGCAACAGAGGATGAGATGGTTGGATGGTATCACTGACTCAATGGACATGTATTTGATCATATTCTGGGAGATAGTGAAGGACAGGGAAGCTTAGCATGCTGCAGTCCATGGGGTTGCAAAGAGTCAGAAATGACTTAGTGACTGAGTAACAGCAATATGGTTAATTCATTTGGATATTTTCTGGCTTTTCATTTATATCAACTTCATGGAAAATGTCTGGTAATAAATTACTTACACCAATTTACAAAAGTGAAACTAAAGCACGGAGAATTGAAGGAAATAGGGAAACAGTGTGAAGAGACCCCGTCAGGAGGCAATGGGATGGATAGGAGGCCGGTGATTTGCTGGAGCATAATTTATTCAGAGCATCCCTGTGTATTGTTGGCATTTAGGAGAAACGGTGGAAACAGGAGAGAGTCATGTGCATATACAAAGTTTGAAAACTGGAGAAATGATTTGGGATTAGATATTAGAAAACCTAACATACCAATCTAAAACCCTGGGGTGCGTCCTGATGAGAATGCACTGGCTGGGAGCTCTCTACCAAGCAAAGCTGGGCTGGCGTGCACCTGTGATGGTAGTTCTGTGTTGGGGCAGGAGGTGCCCCTGTGGGAAGACACCCCTCTGCTCCAGAGTCAGGGGTGGGCGTGACAGAGCTTCAGCAGGTGCAGCAAGGAGCACTGAGATCTGAAATCATCCACATAGAATAAGAATTAATGTTTTCTCTCCATGCAGAGGAGTTCTCTAAATGCTGGGTAATCCGTCTTGACACTGAAGAGCCAAGAAGAACTGGAGGGAATGAAATGGACCACAGCCAGTCAGCCCCATGGGAGCCCACAAAACTGCTCTCTCTGCCATGATTCCTTTGTTCTCAGAGTCCTGAAACATAGGATGCAGAAATAAGGGAAATGGAAAACGAATGCGCCCTGGATTCAGCTGACGCCATCATCAGTGGATGGCAGCCCGCATTCTCAGGGTAGAACACCACCCGACCAGCAACACCTGCACGCCTGCCTGTGGGCGGTGTGACCGTCAGCCCGCCGGGGAGGCCGGTGAACAGTTAGCATGTTCCCATGTGCCCGCTTCCTATAGAAAAGGAAGTGCAGGCGCCTTCATATAAGTTAAATTGCTAGAATCTGTCATTGTCCTTGGGGACAACCTGCTGTTAGTTCTGCTAAACACTGGATGTCACTGTTGCCGTTTTATAGTGAAAGGTAATTTTTTGAAAAAGAGCTTCCTAATCAATATTCTCAGAGTAGCTATAGAAACTATAATTTATATTTTATATTTTTCAACAAAAAGAGAGATGTGTCCCCTTTAGAAAGGCTGGTTTCTTTCTAGGACTTACCGCTCTTGAAAACCAGACCAAGACATGCCACGTTCTCTGAACCTGCTACGGCTGACATGCATGCCCTTGCCGGCCATCAAGTCCCCTACCGGGCCACAAGGCGCCTGCATGACGAGAGCCCGTGCGACGAGGCCAGCTGCCGTCTGTGGAACCTGATGCCACGCGATGCTCTGTTCTTTGTTATTCAGTCACTCAGTTGCGTCAGACTCTTTGCAACCTCATGAACCTCAGCATGCCAGGCTTCCTTATCCTTCACCATCTCCTGGAGTTCTTGCCTTGAGAACCTCCTGAACAGAATGAAAAGGCTCTGTTCCTGGTTGAGCACAAATTAACCCTACAGTCATCGTCCACTGCTTCTAGAATCACAGCGTGCCATCCCCAGAATAAATGATGGGAGCTAATTGCCTGTCCCTTCACATCAACTGAGAAAATAAGCTTGTGTCACGTTACCGTAGAGACAGAAATCCAGCTGACTGGTGGAGGCAGCAGCTTACTCTGTTTTCTCAGATTTGGAGTGGACACTGGTGCAGACTTCTCACACAGAATCAAGCTATCTGGACAGGTCAGCATTTCAGCATTACTCACTGTGTTTGTTCATCAGCTTTCACACAGCAGAGTGCATTTGTGAGGTAAACTCTGGTTACCCAAGAGTCGCCTGCCACACAGATTACTTGATTTTTAAAATACAGTTTTCATGAAAAGCAATGCTGTAACCACATTTAGTGAAAATTTTCTGTGTTAACGAGACATATCAATATAATTGGCATTTAATAAATTTAACTTTTAGTAATAGTTCTATAAACTAATGGGTTTTTAAGCATAATGCCACAACATTCATTTTGTTAAAACTATGAAGAATCACATGAATCATTATTTAATAATTTGGAAAACATCTCAGTGTCTCTTAGTATGTGAGGATCATACTGTTGGCTCCACTTATAATGGAGAAGCATGTTTCTTCGCTATTTTCTCTTTTTTTAAAAGCAGCTATGTACTTGACATCAAATGCATATGTAAGACTGTCTCTTGTTAGTCATTTATTATCAAGAAGGTAAGAAACTCATGCCTAAGTGGTTCCAACACCAAGCTATACGTTGGTGAGCAGGATGTTTCAGACCAAATTCCTCTAAAGATTTTGAGACAAAACACACCCATTTTTAAAGGTAGAGTGGGTGAGTCTTCAAAATAGTGGCATAGATACCAGCTTTGATGGATAAGAGACAGACCTTCACAAAACATTAACTGGAAAACACAGAAAACCCAAAGCAGTGAGAACAAAAATACAGGAATAAGAATTTGTAACTTTTCTAAGACTACAGGAACTGATTTTATCTCTGGAATTTAGAAAAAGTAGTTAAAGACTGAAGATAAGGGAAAGAGGGAAGCTTGTTCGTTTTTGTATATCTTATCATAGGAATACAGGTGAATAATAAATATAGCATTAATGTATGAATGCCTAGATGGTTAAATACATACCTTTCCTTTTCTTGAAGTGAACTATACATTTTTTAATGCCAAAATATGAAATCAGTTATTTTTTTATATCTGATAAAAGTGGGGTAATGATTGATGCGACAGTTAACCAAGATGGCTTAGTTCTTTATCATCAGCAATCACTAATTATTTAGTAGCTGTTGACTACAATAAACCTGCAGAATTTAAATAGAAGACTTAGGTTCATACTAAAGAAGCAAGAATTTCATTTGGGTTCACAAATAAATAAGAACTTTGAACAAAATACATTGATTTTTTAAAAATCTGCCTGTGATAAATAATTCCCACAAAGTCTTTATTATGCAAAATGGAATCCAACCATAGAACTATGTTACTTTCCTACATACCACACAGGAAAAATCTTTAAAAAAATTTTTAAATAATAGATTTGGACTTAAGATAATGCAAAAGCTATTAAAATTTGATGTGAATTTTCTTTCATAATAAATGAATCTCCTTCACAATAAGGCAAGTACCAATTGTTAGGAGAATAAAACACTTCTAATTAAACGGGAGTATTTTACATCTATAAGTATGAAAATGAGTCATGCATATTGAATTGAGTAAAGCTTAAGTGCACATTATACTAGGTTAAGCTGTAAAATTATCATCTAAAAATGTTAATTTATTTTAATAAATTCTTAAAATTTTCACATTCAAATGTAAAGTCCTTCTGTTTTCTTTTTTTAACCAGTTTTATATTTTAAGGTAATGAAGAGCTCTGTACCTATGAAACAAAGGGAAATTTCATTGTTATTTCTTACAAAATGTTGTTATAACTGATTTTCATGAATAAACATTTATGTGATGCAGAATTTGAGTGAAGGAAAAAATCCCCATTTAGTCACAAGCATTTTTTATAGCAAATTGCTTTTTAGTCTTCAAAATCTTTTACTAGAGTCAGTATAAAATCCCACAAAAAACTTTTTCCTGAGTTTGTTTTTATTTACATCTTGTACCTGGTTTGCTACTGAGAACTTTAATGAGAAAGGAAATTAAAATAAAAAGCAAAATAAAATAAAATAAAATAAAAAGCTAAATTAGAGGAAAATTTAACAGAATCTCTAGATGATAATGGAAAATAATTCTTTCATTTTATTAACAATTAATGGGCTTCCCCAGTGGCTCAGCAATAAAGAATCTGCCTGCAAGGTAGGAGACCCAGGTTCAATCCCTGGGTCAGGAAGATGCCCTGGAGGAGGGCATGGCAGTCCTCTCCAGTATTCTTACCTGGAGAATCCCCTGGACAGAAGAATCTGGTGGGCTACAGTCCTTGATGTCACAAAGAGTCAGACACGACTGAGTGAGTGAGCACGCACGCATGCATCCTCATGTTTCTGTCTCTGTCAAAGACAGTTTAAAATTATTGGTTGGTTTAAATCAGGCTCCCAACAAGGATCACGTATTTTGTTTGGGGCTGTGTCTGCCATACACAGGCACTGGTGCTTAATGTCTAAACTTGATGAAGACATCGAGTCAGCCATTTTTTTTAGAATATCCCTCATTCTGTTACATTGGCTGACATCCTGCTGGTATATTTTAAACTTGTTTTTTATATCATATTTCCTAGTTAAGACATCCGCTTTTTAAATACTTAATTCAGATTTTTAGGTGGCGATTAGCAGGAGGCTCCAACTGGCCCACCTTTAGAGATGCTCCATGTGACTCACTGGTCCAGGTGTTGAGAACACTGTCACTCAGTGTGGAGACAGGGGGTCCCAAAGACTATACTGCGCTTTCATCTTATAACCATTCCTACTGTTTGCCTTTTAACCACCACATGTTTATCTTAATTTTGAAATGAAAAATATAAAATATTTACAGTTAAATATTTTTCTGCCTACTGGATTTCTTGTCCAAGTTCTTACCAAGCAGCTTGTGAGCAAAACAGGATCCAAACGACTGCTTTAATATTCAAACCTGATTATATTTTTAAGTGCAGGTTATATTTTCATTAATAAGGCACATTTATTTTATTTATATTGCTATTTCTCAACAAAAATCTGAAATTGAGTGCATGGCACAGTGCAGAGGGCTTGCTGGAGGGGTGTGGAAACTGTTGGGATTTCAACTGTTGGAAAAGGCTGGGACTTTCTCTAGCCTAGTTGTTTGTATAATGCGGATACCCTGATCCATGCTGAGTATGAGATTTTTAAGTGCCTTATGCTCAACAAACATAAGTTCCTCTCTCTCTTTGTGCTGAACAACTGTGTCTGGCCAAGCTTGGTAAGGGAACCTGGAGATCTGTCAAGGTACGATTTCTTCTGCCAGGACTCACATGATTCAGTGATTCTCCAAATAAAATTAGTCAAAACTGCTTGTTTTTCCTGACACCATTTCATGTGGCTTTATCCAGCCCACCCCAACCCATTGCAAAACTAGAGGTCTCATTTCTAGACGCATACAACACTCCCACATCATTCATTCCTCCCACATCTAGGGATATTCCACTCCCAGCCACATTTTATAATGAGCAAAAGAGAGAGAGAAAGGAGTTTCTATGGGAGCTGGTTCTAGCTATAATATTGAGGAACATAAATACAGAATAAAACTTTTCTCAAAAACCCCATGGAAAAGGGCTGAAAACCGGGTCTACCTTAGTTCCATGCACCGGTCTCTTTCAAATGGACATCAGGGCCCTGCAAGTAAAATTACTCTATTAGCTTCTCTCTCAGCCCAGAGGCTGTTGTCTGTACACCTAGAAAATAGTCAGAAAATGGAATGAAATCAAAGTGGAAACAGAAGTGGGCTGCCATTCTGGGTGATGGTGATCCCATTTTCCTTGAAAATGGTGCACATCCCGGATGGGACAGAATTTCCTTGAGCAGGACAGACAAGACGTAAGGAAGCATCTAGAACATGGGATTTCCTCGTCTCACTTTAACCTCAGTACCTGATCTGCTGGTGTTCAAATAATCACAAATGGAATAAAACTTCATGGTGGTGAACAGAGAAGGGAGCTGTGACCTCCCAGCCAGTGTCAAAGACGCAGTTTCATGGTTCACAGCTCCGGGGGGAGAGGAGCAAAGCCTTCTGACTCAGGAAATATGGAGCGTGGCATCCCGAGGGCAGATGTCCCAGTGAAATATTGGGGTATGTGGCTTCTAATGTGAATATTACTAGGATTTTGACTGTTCGGCTCCAAATGGCATTGGTTTCAATGTGTTTTGATATCCATTTATGCAAGCTTTTTGTCATGATTACATTAGAAGATTCTATCTGTTACAAAAGAAACTTAGGGAAATAGCAGTAGAAATGAAAAAAACAAAACTTTTTAAGGACTCTGAGGCAGTAAAATGGGCCACATCAGTTGGAATGTATTTCATGTAGAAAAATAATTTAAAATTCTGAATGATCCTTTCAGGTTGCACAGCAATCAAAGTGGGATAGAATTCCAAGTGGCCGTGTTTTCAGAAGAACACCTTGTCATCTAGGTGCCTGTAAATCCCCTTCCTCTTAATGCTGAAAGCCTGCATTGATATCTCCTTTACATCTGAGGGTTTAGCACTTTGAGTGCTTCTGCACTGGGAGGAAACCTCCTAATAGTGAATATGGCAACCTTTTTGTAAGAAATTTTTTTTTTTTTTGCATTTCACACAAGCCACTTGGGATCAAGGAAAACTCCTCTCTGATTATAACTGGTGATAATTACGTAGACAGGCTGCGGTGGTCACTTGACGCAGCGTGTCTTGCTTAATCAGGATGGAGGAGACACGTGCTCTCCTGTCGGGTTCAGCAGCAGGCGTTTCAATATCATCATGTACTTGTGCTGCCAGAGCCCGGTCTGGTGAGGCAGTCCTGCGGCCTCTAGCAGTGAGAGAGAACCTGAGCACTCCTGCCCTGTGCACACGCCACGGTCCCTCCTGTCTCCCGTGGTGCCTTCACACTTTGAACAGGAGCTGCCCTGGGAGGAGTGGGCTAAGATGTGCACACATCTTCCCCACAGAACTCTGAGTGAGGCACCCACATGCCTAAAAATTTGAACTAGTTTTTAAAAAGTGAGTAAAAACTAAAAATAAAAATTAAAACAATGTTCTAAAATAATAGTTGCCTCTACTGAGAATACCACTTGGGACTTTTCACATAAAACCTTCAGTCTAACCATTTAGTTTGTCCCAGTGGAATTCTGTTGATGTGAAGCCCTATCAACCCATCTGGGAGCTGTGCCTGCTTAGAGCTTCTTCAAGGTCTACAGCTACCATCTCAGCAAAAGCTGAAATTTATTTTCTCTGAGCTGATTTATTTTATACTTCCTAATTTGAATGGAAATTGTAAAAAAAAAAAAAAAAAAAGAGAGAGAGAGAGAGAGAGATTTAGAAGTCCTGGAAAAAGCTGAATGGATTTTAATGGAAAATATAAAGAAAATTCCCAAGTACCACGTGACTGTGAGGGAGATGGGTTTGGTTTTCCTGTTTGATGCTGGGACCTATGTGATGAGCCAGCATTTGCCATGGAGACAGGTGTGAAGCACTGAAGGTGCAGAGGGCAGTATGGCAGGTGGAGGTCGGGGGAAAGGCAGGAGGGGAGATAACAGGAGAACAGCCACCCCCTCCCTCCCCACCCCTCCCGCCCCCACCAGGGACCCTGCCTTCAGAACTGCAGCTGCAGGGTCAGGCCCACCCTAGAGGCCGGTTGCATGCCTTCTGGCCCGAGTCTGGACTGCAAGCCCCGCTGTTGGCACTGAGAGACTAGCTCCACATTTCTCAAACATGCGCTGGGGCCATGGCTCTCTGCCGCAGGGCTTCATGAAGAAGACAGTGTTGTCCAGGATCAGTCCTTGAAGAAGGAGACAGAAAGAAGGCAGAGCACAGAGGAGGTGAGCGGGGAGCGAGAAGGTCTCAGGGCACAGGACTGCTTGGACGGGCTGTGCGTGTGCTGAGACGGACGGTGTGTGGTGCCACGTGGCCAGATGAGCTGGATGGCTGGGATCAGAAAGAGAACCTGGAGTTTGTTCAAGTGAAGCCAAGGCTGGGAAGGAGTTAACCACAATGCATCGAGAATCTAGAGACATCAGGAAGACGGAACCTGACCTCAGTGTCTGTGCCCAGAGAAGAGCGACACAGAATTGACAACTGCCCAGGATGGGCCTGGAAAAGAGGTCACAAGAGGCTCGTGGGTGCTGGTGATGGAGTGGGGTAGCGAGTTTTAAGTGAGCGCTCTTCCCGTGTGAAGGGAGAACACACCTGGCAAATCTCAGCATGTCCCTGTTTCGGCAGTGGGAGCAGCCCCCACCAAGCAGGGGGATCCGGAGGGCAGACGCTGAGCTAGAGGAGGCAGGCTCTCGCAGCATTGGGCTCAATGCCAGGGTGGACGCTGGTCCATGCATCATCTCTGAAATACACTTAGTTCCTCTTCCTGCTCAGATAACTTTAGTGGCCCTGAGTTGTCGATGCAGAGCAATATTTTCAGAAGGAGAGATAGTGCTCATCAATTCCCAGGTACATTTTCCCTGAATCCGCTGCCTCAGGTCCCTATTTCAGATGATCTGTGGCTTGTGGGAGATCCCACATGGACAGGGGATTCTCTTCTAGAGAAAAGTGTAAGTTGCCCGAGTTGTATTTCTTCAGGTTCCTGGAAAGACTTGTCTTAACTCACTTGTGTATGGAAGTGAACAACAATAAAAAAGTTCTGAAGGGAATACACTTCTAAACAGAAGTTGGAAGGACACCCCGTTTTATTAACAAATGAAATAGCATTTACCTTTTCCATTTGTTATGTGAAATGTCTCTCCACTATGGGATGGTGGACAGGTAGTGGGAGAGGACGAGTCAGATGCTCATATTAGGTGCCAATTTGCAAGTAAGAGACAGAAGTCATGTTAGAAGAGTTTAAACAGTAAAGTGTATTTGAAATGAATAGGGTGGTGAAGTGACATTCTTTTATCAAACTAAAACTTGAGGACCTTATTCAGTGACCTTAAGCAAATGGGCCTGGACTGCATCATCTTTGATTTTTAATGTAATTTTAGTTGTTAAGGTCACTTAACCACTTCGAGCCTGATAATCCCTATCACCTCATCAGTAAAAGGAGTTAATAATACAAAACTGGAACATCATATTGGTGATGAATGTGACAATGTGCAAAAATATTTTGTAGGTTCTCAAATATCAGGCTTCCCTGGCAGCTCAGATGGTAAAGAACCTGCCTGCAATGCAGGAGACCTGGATTCAATCTCTGGGTCAAGATCTCTTGGAGAAGGGAATAGCAATCCATGCCAGTATTCTTGCTTGGGGAATTCCATGGACAGAGGAGCCTGGTGGCTATAGTCCGTCGGGCCACAAAAAGTCAGACATGATTGAATTACCAACACTTTCACTTTTCACTACTTCTGAAATATCAGTTGCTTTTCTTGATAACCTTTCTGGTTGTAGGACACTATAGAGAAGTTTTAAGAAACATAAAATGAAAAGAATAGAAAACCCTAGTCTTTGATATGTTGAGATAACAGGGAAGAAAAACCCCAGCAAATGTTGTAATGTTTCTAAATAAAGACAAGAGAAGAAACTCAGCATGGCCCTAGAAAACCTTTCCAAAGGGTGTCACGAGACCCGGCCCACGCTCTCAGGCACATGAAGTCATCTGTGTACTGACGGTTATTTGTAGCAGTGTTGCATTACCCGTGAGATAATGTAGGTGGCAGGACGTGCTGTCCGTTTCCACAGGGTGCACATGTTGCTGTGTTTCATCGCTTCCAGTTCCACTGGTATTAATCTCCTTAGTTTACAGTGTGTATTTCAAAAGCAATGGGGATACCGTTGTCCCTTTCTCTACATCACAGTGAAATTCCATGCTTTACTTAAATATGGTTTAAGTTATGTTCCTTTCCAACTGGTTTCTTTCATGTTCTCTTTGTATTTGTAACTTCAGTCCCATCTGCTGAAAAATCGTATTTTTGCAAAACACTGTATCAAAGGTCAGTTATTTTACATCCACTTTTTTTTATTAAGAATGCTATTTTGACTAAAAATTATCACCCATATCATTATCATTTTTAAAATTTTTTGCAGCATAAAGGAGTAGATAACATAAAAGTTTAATCATAGAAACACACAAAAGAATTGTCAAATGAGAAGGAAATGAGAGCTGAAAGTGGTTTACTGGCATTTTAGCTACTTGAAAACAGACATTTTCTACAATAGATTTGAATATAGGTTGTCTGTGACTGTGTCACTTCAATGTAATCTGCCAAGTTTAAGTGTAATCTTACATTTTCTTTCTAAGAAAATGGCTCATGACCATGTGAAATTGAAAAGTCTGCACTAGAAATACACTTTTGGATGTGGTCAGTGGATCATGTGCAAAACCGTGGGCCCGAGGGCATTACCAAGAGAGCATGTGTGGATGGAGGGGATAGGAGGTGTGACACACGTCCAGCTGCTTCGTTAGTTACACTTAGTTAAAGTCCCTTCAGCTCACTGCTGTGGGACAGTGTCACAGGTAATGTATCCATTCTTCTGTTGACAGGCATTTTGATTCCTTCCAGCATGTTCAGAGACGATTCGGGTAAAGGCATCCTTGCACGCGTAACCTGGTGCCCACAAATGCATACCATATACGCACATGTATAGTCACACATACACTAGTTTCTCCAGGAGGGAAACGCAGGGTCACAGGATATGATTGCAGTAACCTCACGATAACAGGCAGAGATTCTGTTCGTGAGTCGGTTTCGGTTTCTGTTATGAAACCTAAAAGGAAAGTATGAAAACCTGGGTATTGTAACTAAAGTGGGGGTGAATTTGGCAGCATCATCAACTCAGGGTCCTTTGTGGTCTACCTGAACCCCAGTCTGGATGGACATTTGCGTGTTTCACAGAAAACACAGGAAGTGCTCGGAGGTGCCCTCCCGGATTTCGTGTGTCTGATACACGGCCTGCTTGCTGTAGCACTGTATCCTAAACATACATGACACATGTTGTTGTGTTATGCCTGGGAGTCCTACTGTGCCACCACGGGAAGTCCTCTTAGTTTCCGCTCCTTCGATGTTCCACACCCAGACTCGCGTGACCCGACGGCGGCGGTCTTCTCCCTCTCTCAGCAGTACATCTCTGCACGGGCCAGAAACTGCAGCTTGGTTTTGAGGACAGCTGGTGACAGTAGGCCTTCTCGCTGTCACCACTTTCAGGGGAGCTGGTTCTGATGGTCACCACTGGTATTTGCTGTCGGAAGTCTCAGAAGGTCCTCCTTAGCCTAGGAAGATGTTAGATTCCATTTGTCATCTTTCAGCTGAAAATATTTTCTGTAGTCAGCTATGTATGTTTGATAACTGGAATATTTAGAAGCATATTTTTATAATTTCAAAACATATGAAACTTTTCCAGGATTTTTTTTAAGAAACTAGTTTAATTGCTGCTGCAGCAGCAGCAGTAGCAGCAGTTTAATTGCTGATAATTAAGTAAGTGGATTGCTCCCTTTGTCTAAGTCGAAACAGTTGTTCAGTTGCTCAGCCATGTTCAATTTTTGTGACCCCATGGGCTGCATCATGTCAGTTTTCGCTATCCTTCACCATCTCCTGGAGTCTGCTCAAATCATGTCTGTTGAAGCGTGATGCCATCCAACCATCTTATCCTCTGTTGTCCCCTTCTCCTCCTGCCTTCAATCTTTCCCAGCATCATGGTCTTTTCCAGTGAGTCGGCTCTTTGCATCAGGTGGCCAATATATTGGAGCTTCAGTATCAGTCCTGCCAGTGAATGTTCAAGGTTGATTTCCTTTAGATTGACTGGCTTGATCTCCTTGCAGTCCAAGGGACTCTCAAGAGTCTTCTCCAACACCACAGTTCAAAAGCGTCGATTCTTCAGTGCACAGCCTTCTTTATGGTCCAACTCTCACATCTGTACATGACCACTGGGAAAACCATAGCTTTGACTAGATGGACCTTTGTGGGCAAAGTAATGTCTCTGCTTTTGAATATGCCGTCTAAGTTTGTCATAGCTTTTCCTTCAGGGAGCAAGCATCTTTTAACTTCATGTCTGCAGTCACTGTCTGCAGTGATTTTGGAGCCCAGGAAAATAAAGTCTGTCACTGTTTCAGTTGTTTCCCCATCTGTGAAAGTTGAGTTTTAAGCCAGCTGTTTAACTCTCCTCTTTCACTTTCATCAAGAGGCTCTTTAGTTGCTCTTCACTTTCTGTCTTAAGGGTGGTGTTATCTGCATATCTGAGGTTATTGATATTTCTCCTTGCAATCTTGATGCCAGCTTATGCTTCATCCAGCCCAGCATTTCGTATGATGTATTCTGCATATAATTTAAATGCACAGGGTGACAATATACAGCCTTGACACATTCCTTTCCCAATTTGAATCAGTCCATTGTTCCATGTCCAGTTCTAACTGTTGCTTCTTGACCTACATACAGGTTTCTCAGGAGGGAGGTAAGGTGATCTGGTATTCCCACCTCTCTAAGAATATTCCACAGTTTGTTGTGATCCACATAGCTAAGGCTTAGAGTAGTCAATGAAGCAGAAGTAGATGTAGTCTAAATAGGGATCTGGTTAAAAGAAAAATAGAATTATGGAAAAAGGAATTGATTACATAAGCTCATAAAATATTATCCCAGAACTAGAAAGTAAGAGACTGTTTCAGTAGCATTCTGATTTGAGGCTTGTTTGTCTTTATCTTTCCTAGATGTGGGGCCATGTTTATAGGTCAAATCTGTATCACCTGCATCCACAGTTAGTGCTTAGGAAAGTCAGTAACACTCCTGAAGTTAAGAGGAACCAGAAACATTATTTTATAATGATTGGAGATTACTTTTATTTAAGCCAAATATTTACTGTGTTAAATGCTAGCAACATGATACGCCGTTTAACCCCCAACAATAATTTCTTTCAAAAGGCCAGTGTTTCATAGAAGTAAATGAATAGAGAAAAGAGATTTGAGACCTACTATGAATATATTCTCTTAATTATTTTTGGAGCCATTTTAGGACAAGATTAAACTGATGATTATCACTGTATAACTACTTTAACTATAAATCTGGAGAAGCATGCTTCCAAAAATAATTAATACTTTTATTGTTTAGCTATTTCCTCCTTCCTATGTTTCTGGAGAAACATTAAGTGTGTAACTGACTCTTTTAAGGAAAGAGAAAGTGTTCTTCTCACTGCAAGTTCTATAAGCAAAAACTAATCCCACAGGTAAACTTAGTAATGATATGTAGCTAAGGTCAGGAAATTATTAAACCCAGGGCTAATATCAAGGAAGACACACAATAATATGAGAAATACAGCTTCTAATATCATTTCAGAGGGGCTAACTTGAATGCATTCTGTTTCCAAAGAATAATGTTTTCCTTGAGTTCCCAGTAAACTATGATTCCCAGGATGAGATACTGTTCCTTGTTTTAGAAAAATACACATTATTTTTAGGTTGAAAGTAATAAAAAAATTAATATTTCCTCTGTTACTCTCCATGTGCTCTTCAAGCTGCTGTGAAAAGAGGGGAAAAGGAGAAATCAATATGAGAATTTTAACTGATGGATTTTGTAAAACTTAAAGCTCATGTTTCTGAAAATTCAATTTGGTCCATAATTTTTCAGTTATATAATATCTGGTGGTGGTCTTCTTTCAAACACAGGAAGGTAACTAAGTCCCGAGGAAAGACGGCCCTTCTTCATTTTCTCCCTCATCACCACCGCACCGATCCTTCCCTTAGGAGACGGTGCGGTTGTGGAGTTGCGTACTCAGGAAATGCTGGAAAGAAGCAGCAGCCCTGGCATCTGGGTGGGGAGGTAGCATGGTATGCTGGTTTAAATACTAGTGAATTGATTTAAATTACCTTGAGGACTGCACTTGCCTGCTCTAAAATTGAGACCTGGAAGTAGTAGGCATCATGTGCAGCCATAATTAAGAGGCAGCTTGTAGCACCAGTAGCCTGATTTGCACCTGGGTACCACCTCTCCAGCCCCTTCCTTCATAGGATAAGTAGAGATGTACCTGTGTTGTAGACCTGACAAGCAGTCTGGATTCTCTCTCACCATGTTCTGGAACACCACCATCACATAAATATATCTTTATAAGCACAGCTTTGGTCTGATTTGTCATGTGGTTAGAAGATACCAAATTTCACCGCTTTGTGGTCTGGCATCAGCACGTTCAGAAACAGGCGCCTGTGCTGAGGGCTTCTATTCCCACAGTTCTCTTATTAAATTTCCTCCTGTGAATACTGTGATCGTCTTTGGCAGGAATCAATAAAAGGTCTCAAGAAGAAACTGGCTAGAAAAATGAAAATAGAGATCACAGCCCAAGTGCCCTTCTGGATTCAAGCCAGGGGTGGGGTCTGTTTGGGCAGTGTTCTGCTTCTGACGGTGGCATCCTGCTGGGGCCTGAGGGGAACCGCCCTGCTGACTCGTCCCATTATGATGCTTGACTAGGCCCTCCAGGTGCCGGAGCGACCCACTTTTTATGTGTCAGCTCAGATGTCAGTTTCTGTACGAAACCACATTCAGGCCACAGTTCAGTTCAGTGGCTCAGCCGTGTCTGACTCTTCGCGACCCCATGAATCGCAGCACGCCAGGCATTCCTGTCCATCACCAACTCCCGGAGTTCACTCAGACTCACGTCCATTGAGTCAGTGATGCCATCCAGCCATCTAATCCTCTGTCATCCCCTTTTCCTCTTGCCCCCAATCCCTCCCAGCATCAGAGTCTTTGCCAATGAGTCAACTCTACGCATGAGGTGGCCAAAGTACTGAAGTTTCAGCTTCAGCATCATTCCCTCCAAAGAAATCCGAGGGCTATCTCCTTCAGAATGGACTGGTTGGATCTCCTTGCAGTCCAAGGGACTCTCAAGAGTCTTCTCCAACACCACAGTTCAAAAGCATCAATTCTTCGGTGCTCAGCCTTCTTCACAGTCCAACTCTCACAACCATACATGACCACTGGAAAAACCATAGCCTTGACTAGACAGACCTTTGTTGGCAAAGTAATGTCTCTGCTTTTGAATATGCTATCTAGGTTGGTCATAACTTTCCTTCCAAGGAGTAAGCATCTTTTAATTTCATGGCTGCAGTCACCATCTGTAGTGATTTTGGAGCCCCAAAAAATAAAGTCTGTCATTGTTTCCACTGTTTCCCCATCTATTTCCCATGAAGTGATGGGACCGGATACCATAATCTTTGTTTTCTGAATGTTGAGCTTTAAGCCAAGTTTTTCACTCTCCACTTTCACTTTCATCAAGAGGCTTTGAGTTCCTCTTCACTTTCTGCCATAAGGGTGGTGTCATCTGCATATCTGAGGTGATTGATATTTCTCCCGGCAATCTTGATTCCAGCTTGTGTTTCTTCCAGTCCAGCGTTTCTCATGATGTACTCTGCATATAAGTTAAATAAGCAGGGTGACAATATACAGCCTTGACGAACTCCTTTTCCTATTTGGAACCAGTCTGTTGTTCCATGTCCAGTTCTAACTATTGCTTCCTGACCTGCATACAGGTTTCTCAAGAGGCAGGTCAGGTAGTCTGGTATTCTCATCTCTTTCAGAATTTTACACAGTTTATTGTGATCCACACAGTCAAAGGCTTTGGCATGGTCAATAAAGCATAAATAGATGTTTTTCTGGAACTCTCTTGCTTTTTCCATGATCCAGCGGATGTTGGCAATTTGATCTCTGGTTCCTCTGCCTTTTCTAAAACCAGCTTGAACATCAGGAAGTTCACAGTTCACGTATTGCTGAAGCCTGGCTTGGAGAATTTTGAGCATTATTTTACTAGCGTGTGAGATGAGTGCAATTGTGCGGTAGTTTGAGCATTCTTTGGCATTGCCTTTCTTTGGGATTGGAATGAAAACAACTTTTCCAGTCCTGTGGCCACTGCTGAGTTTTCCAAATTTGCTGGCATATTGAGTGCGGCACTTTCACGGCATCATCTTTCAGGATTTGAAATAGCTCAACTGGAATTCCATCACCTCCACTAGCTTTGTTCGTAGTGATGCTTTCTAAGGCCCACTTGACTTCACATTCCAGGATGTCTGGCTCTAGGTCAGTGATCACACCATCATGATTATCTGGGTCATGAAGATCTTTCTTGTACAGTTCTTCTGTGTATTCTTGCCACCTCTTCTTAATATCTTCTGCTTCTGTTAGGTCCATACCATTTCTGTCCTTTATCGAGCCCATCTTTGCATGAAATGTTCCCTTGGTATCTCTAATTTTCTTGAAGAGATCTCTAGTCTTTCCCATTCTGTTGTTTTCCTCTATTTATTTGCACTGATCGCTGAGGAAGACTTTCTTATCTCTTCTTGCTATTCTTTGGAACTCTGCATTCAGATGCTTCTATCTTTCCTTTTCTCCTTTCCTTTTCACTTCTCTTCTTTTCACAGCTATTTGTAAGGCCTCCCCAGATCGCCATTTTGCTTTTTTGCATTTCTTTTCCATGGGGATGGTCTTGATCCCTCTCTCCTGTACAATGTCACGAACCTCAGTCCATAGTTCATCAGGCACTCTATCTATCAGATCTAGGCCCTTAAATCTATTTCTCACTTCCACTGTATAATAATAAGGGATTTGAGGTCATACCTGAATGGTCTAGTGATTTTCCCTACTTTCTTCAATTTGAGTCTGAATTTGGCAATAAGGAGTTCATGATTTGAGCCACAGTCAGCTCCTGGTCTTGTTTTTGTTGACTGTATAGAGCTTCTCCATCTTTGGCTGCAAAGAATATAATCAATATGATTTGGTGTTGACCATCTGGTGATGTCCATGTATAGAGTCTTCTCTTGTGTTGTTGGAAGAGGGTGTTTGTTATGACCAGTGCGTTTTCTTGGCAAAACTCTATTATTCTTTGCTCTGCTTCATTCTGTATTCCAAGGCCAAATTTGCCTGTTACTCCAGGTGTTTCTTGACTTCCTACTTTTGCATTCCAGTCCCCTGTAATGAAAAAGACATCTTTTTTGGTTGTTAGTTCTAAAAGGTCTTGTAGGTCTTCATAGAACCATTCAACTTCAACTTCTTCAGCATTACTGGTTGGGGCATAGACTTGGATTACTGTGATATTGAATGGTGTGCCTTGGAAATGAACAGAGATCATTCTGTCGTTTTTGAGATTGCATCCAAGTACTGCATTTCAGACTCTTTTGTTTACCATGATGGCTACTCCATTTCTTCTGAGGGATTCCTGCCCACAGTAGTAGATATAATGGTCATCTGAGTTAAATTCACCCATTCCAGTCCATTTTAGTTCACTGATTCCTAGAATGTCTACATTCACTCTTGCCATCTCTTGTTTGACCACTTCCAGTTTGCCTTGATTCATGGACCTGACATTTCAGGTTCCTATGCAATATTGCTCTTTATAGCATCGGACCTTGCTTCTATCAGGCCATAGTACTACTGATTAAATAAAAGTCTGCAAAGCACTTTAGAGTTCTATCCAAGTGATAAAGTTATTGTGATATTTAAATAATGAGTAAAACCACTTTTACAATGTGACATACTATATGGAAATAAACAGCAGTGGGATTACAGCTCTTCATTAGGATTCCTGTTGAGCTGTCACTCAGAATCTTGTGGTTTCTGAAGAGAATACTGTTTTTAACATACAATCAATTTTCTTGTGTTTTGACAGACAAAATCAATAGCTACCAACTGTTTTGCAGAGCAAAAACTGACAAGCCACTGACTCTCTGTATAGACTCTCTTGGTTCAAAATATTATATTTAATCCCATGTTTTATAAATTCCCACTTTATATATTTTCCCCATAGTAACCAATATGAATTACAGAGAACAAAATCTAACTCTGCATTTGTCAGACACACACAAAAGAAAGCCCCATGCTGTCTAGCCAGCCAAGAACACTGGGGTGGGTAGCCATTTCCTCCGCCAGAGGATCTTCCCTACCCAGGGTTGGAACCTGTGTCTCCTGCATTGCTGGCAGATGCTTTACCGTCTGAGCCACCAGGGAAGGCCTAGCTATGATGGCCTATGATAAATCTACAATTCCGCAGCATGGTTTGGGTCCTTACAAACTTTGATTACATTTTCATATTTTAAGAATTCAGCTTAGGATTCTTATCCTGTTTGTATGGCTGAAAAATTATATTTGTAAGCAATTAAAATACTTCATTTTCTTAGTGCACCTAAAAGACATCTAAGATTATTTAGGAAAATAATTATATATATAATGAATCAGAAGTTATCAATAGTCACAGCTATGAGTGGTGTGTACACTTATACCCTGTGATTTGAACAGAATGAAAATTATAGGTGCACACTAGGCCACTAGTTGACTAGGTCACCCTAGTCTGCTTTCTAGTTTTTCAGATGGTTAAAAGATTTTGTCTAAAACTATAAGATTACCTTGCTAATTTTTTATGCTTTATTTCTGGGTCATGTTGGAGAAGACTCTTGAGAGTCTCTTGGACTGCAAGGAGATCCAACCAGTCCATTCTGAAGGAGATCAGCCCTGGGATTTCTTTGGAAGGAATGATGCTAAAGCTGAAACTCCAGTACTTTGGTCACCTCATGCAAAGAGTTGACTCATTGGAAAAGACTCTGATGCTGGGAGGGATTGGGGCAGGAGGAGAAGGGGACGACAGAGGATGAGATGGCTGGATGGCATCACTGACTCAATGGACGTGAGTCTCAGTGCACTCCAGGAGTTGGTGATGGACAGGGAGGCCTGGTGTGCTGCAATTCATGGGGGTCGCAAAGAGTCAGACACGACTGAGTGACTGATCTGATCTGATCTGATGGTTATCAAAAATAAACTGGCTAAAAACATTTATTTTTAAGAAAATTTTGAAAAACTTTAAAAATGAAATAGCATTTATTACAAATTGTACTAGCAAAAATGACCATTATTAAAAATTAATGATACACAAAGGCCATTTCCATGTTTTACCATCATAAATTTAGCTTCTTTTCAAAGTACCTAAATGTTAAACATGCCTGAGAAGGCAAGTTGATTTTGGTTCAGTATTAAAATTAATTCATTCTGCTTTGCATGGACATTTTAAATACACATCCTCTGTATGTAACGAGATGGTTCCATAAATACTATAATTCATTGTAATAGCAGACTTACTTAATTTTCTGTTTCCCCACATATGTCAATAGTTAGTGTTTGACAAAATTAGCCTTAGCAAACATCACAAAGTCTTGATTCAGTTCTGGAATTTCTGTGTGAAACAACAAAGCCATCAGAATGTTGCCAAGGTCATTAGTGGCATGATGAGCTTAAAACTGTACCAGGATAGAGCATTAGAACTAAACCAACTCATTCCTTGAAACCCATCAATTCATTCCCATCTCCCAGTGATTTGTATTGTGTCAGGAAGGTGGTTCAGCATGTATTCCACAGAATGTTTGGAGTCACACTGTGTATGCCTGAGTCTGACACTGGTCCTGATCCACATGAATAGTTAACTCTGCTAGTGATGACCAGCTCTGTATCCAAGACCACGTTTGTATTCTTCATGTGTTCTTGAAGCAGAAAGAAGGCTTTTCTGAGAATTCTTCCTTGCAAGAAACAAGTTTGTTTTTTTTAATTTTTTCTGTTAATATTTTACTCTGCATTTTATCCATATGACTTTATAAAACATAATGTATAATAAACCATATGAATCAATTCAAATTATAAAGACTGCATATATCAAATTTAAATTTGAAATACCCTATACTAAATAAACTATTATAGTATTTATTACTTACAGTAAATACTCTTTTAAAAGTGCTTTTGGGCATAATCAACCTATTGTTTTGACAATCTTTAGTAAAACTAAAAATGTACTAAATGTATGAAATGAGCCTACAAAATTTTCATTATTTCCAGGTGGTCCATTATGAAACAACATTTTTTTCCTGAATAATAAGGACCTTTTGAGGAAGAAAAAAATATAAATTCCTGCATCCACAGTATAATTGTATTGTTCATTGAAAATGCTTTTTTGACAAATTGTGGTTATGTAATGTAAACACATAACTAACGCTTTACTCTGAATAACTTTCTAATCATCAAGCACCACATGACACAGGCATTTTCCTTCTCTATGAAACTTCAATAAAATGGTGCTTTCAGTCTAAGATTTCAAATTTGCAATTCCAAATGAAAAATAATGGCTTCTTTAAAAATATTATTTTTATTTTTCCATGTAATCTCTACCCAAATTTTGTGCCTGCACTTTTCACAATACAAAGCTTATGTTTTAAGTTACATGATGGGGGATAATCTGTAAATAAGAAAAGTTACTAGTATTAATAGTTAGCACAAAAGCATGTCTGTGTTCTCAGATGAGTTTTCAAAATTTTATCCATCCTTAATTAATACTACACAACAGTAAAAATCTGTTAGAAATACTATTGAATAAACGCTTTGTCTATTCAAAGCATCAACCTTAAAATGGTTTTCCTTACAAAGGTTCAGGATTTTGACCCAGCTTCTGTCATTTCTCCAGAATTCTTCAGGCCATGCTTACAAGTAAAAAGTAGACTTTAGGAAGACCTTAGAAGGGCCAGGGCCTTATGAAGTGATGATGATAATGATGTCACTAAGAGGGACAGGAAGTAAAACAGCTGCCACAGGCTGGTTTCTCAGCTCCCCAAGATCAGGAAGTCTGCATACTTGTATCTTTGTTTTCTTTTCTTTTGCTTTTATTATGCGTCAGCCTATCCCTAAGGGCTGAAACGTCAGGTTTCTAAGAGTGTTTCTATGGACTCTTTCTCTAATGAGAACTGAATGTGGACTTCTCTGCCAGCGAGCATTAGAACAGTTTTTACTAGAAGCCATTCTTTCCTCATATCTAAGATGGAGATCACTCTGCCAACCTTTTAGGAATTATAGCAACAGCCAGACTAACATTGTAAAGTCAGTCCCCTCACATCTAGAGTCTGGAACTCCCTAGGCAACCCCGTGGGAACTGCATGAACAACAATCCTGCATAACCAGCAGACCTGTTCTGTAGGAAATGGCCCAGAACATGCATTTCCTCTGCTCTTAAAAGGAAAAGGTGGCTGTTCTCATCAGCTTCTAGGAGTTTCCGCAAAGATTGGATGGGAAGGACCCTTGTTGACCTCTGCAGGAGGAAGACTGAAGATTTCTAGGTTTACAACCCAAATTGCCATCCCTTCTAAACACCTGGAAGGCATGCCCAATCCCTGTGGAGATCTCTGAGTTTTTTCAGTCTTGCTCAGAGTTATATCAGGTGTCCACCCTGGATGTAGCCGTGGGGTTCTTATGGAAATAAAAAGTGTTTTGTCATGTTGGGTAGAAACAAGCAGCAATGGCTCTGTAGTTACAGAAGTAGATAGCTGCAGAGTGGATCTTTGTGGTATGTGAAGCATGTTCCTGGAGATACTGAATTCAGACTCTCCCTGTCTCTGCAGCATGAAACCCTCCACTGCTTAGGAGACTGAGACTCTGTAGGAACACTGAGAAATCCAGAGGAGATCCCCCAACAGATCCTTGAATCATCATCATCATCATCATCGTCTTCATCAACCATCATGATGATTATCATCCGCATAATCATTATCCTCCTCATCCTCCAGCCCTGGGATCCCTGCAGCAATAGTGACCAACTTTGCTCCCATAACTCTTCAACTTTCCTTTCCCTTCTTCTTCCCTTGGAATAATTTCCATTTGCCCTGCCCCAGCCTTTGTTGTTGTTCAGTCGCTCAGTCATGTCATATACTCTTTGCGAGTCTGACCCATGAATTGCAGCATTCCAGGCTTCCCTGTCCTTCACTGTCTTCTGGACTTTGCTCAAACTCATGTTTGAGTCAGTGATGCCATCCAACCATCTCATCCTCCATTGCCCCCTTCTCTTTCTCTCCTCTATCTTTCCCAGCATTAGGGTCTGTTTTCCAATGAATTTTTCATCAAATGTCCAAAGTATTGGAGCTTCAGCTTCAGCATCAGTCCTTCTGATCAGTATTCAGGGTTGATTTCCTTTAGGACTGACTGGTTTGATCACTTTGCATCCAAGGGACTCTCAAGAGTTTTCTTTAGCACCAGAGTGCAAAAGCATCAATTCTTTGGCGCTCAGCCTTCTTTATCGTCCAACTCTCACATAACTACTGGAAAATCCATAGTTTTGACTAGATGTGCCTTTGTGGGCAAAGTGATGTCTCTGCTTTTTGAATATGCTGTCTAGGTTTATCATAGCTTTTCTTTCAGGAGCCAAGAATCTTTGAATTTCATGGCTGTGTCACTGTCTGCAGTGATTTTGGAGCCCAGGAAAATAAAGTCTCCCACTGTTTCCACTGTTTCCCCTTCTGTTTTCCATGAAGTGATGAGACCAGATGCCATGATCTTGTTTTTTGAATGTTGAGTTTTAAGCCAGCTGTTTCACTCTCCTCCTTCACCCTTTTAGTTTCTCTTCACTTTCTGCCATTAGAGTGGTGTTGTCTAAATTTCCGAGTCCACAGTCCATCCTGTTTTCTGCAGTTCCGACTCCTTCCTTACCATATCCTGTTTTTGTGTTTGTTTATTATCTGCTTGGATGATCTTCGGATCACGATTTGCTGGCAATGAGCAGAACTATAGATATCATTCAGTGTTCATTATAGAGACCAAATTGGAGACACAAAGTCATGCAGTTAGTTGGTAGTAGTCTACCTAACAGTTCACACCTCCATATTTGGTTTCACGGCTTGGGGTTCTGAAAAAGTGCTTTGTTTTTTATTTTGAAAGAAGTCTTCCATTGCCAGAGCCTCAAAACTACTAACTGTATTCATCTCATTGTACAAATAAAAGCATGAACCTGGGAGAGGCTGGCGTTCCCTCAGCATCGCAAAGCCAGTGTGTGAGAGTCAGATGAGTCCCTAGATCTACTGACATGAAGCGCAGCCCACAGGGCAGGGCCCCGACCTTCATCTCAGGGAAACCGTCCCGGGGCCAAGGGAGTATGTGCATCATGGCTCTAAGAAGACAGCCCCATAGAGGCTGCTCTAGCCCAGAGGAAAGGCATCATGAAAAATAAACTAATGTTGGCCTTACCTAGACGGATCTGCACCAACACTGAACACAGTACCAAGTGGACAGCCTTGGGTTTCTGTGCCTTTACACATCTGGCACGTACGCACACACTTTTGAAAGAATACCACAGAATGGTAACCTCTCATGGGTAGTTGAACCTCCTCATGTTCACTTTGAAATTCCAGGAATTAGTTATGCCATCTTGGGTTTATTAATGCTAGAATGTAGACTAACTTGACCAAATTGTAACATACACGAAATAGTAAATATTAGTGCTATGGTTTGTCCATTCAGTGTAATTACTGTCAACTTCTAGGTTTGGGTAACTATTCAAATTAACAGAAACACTGAATTTTGTAGCTTTTGCTCAGAACTGGGAATGTTCTTTATGTTTATAGTTACTTTAGGGGATGAGGTTTATAATTCATATGTGAAGACCCTCTAACCAATTTGGCTAAAGTACTTTGACCCTGAAATTTCATTAGTCTATTAAAGTACCTTGAAATAGCTATTCCTTTTTTATTTCTCCTGAAAGTATGGTAGTTTTTACCCTGTTAATCATTAATTATAGTTTTGTATAATGGATACATATTTTGTATAATGTATAATACATGCAGTGATATCATCTTTGCACGTGTGAACACAGTACATGGCTAACACTCTTTTCTCCTTACACCGAGGGATGGCATTCCGTTTTTGGAGTTATTCTTGATGTCAAGTGAAGGAGACTGCTGGGTCGTGTGAGTCAGGTGCACTGCTGCAGACCTGTCATCTCTGGTCTGGTGTCGCTCTCCTTTTACTTCCTCCACTGCTAGAGGCTAGATTCTGTGTGGTCTGCCAGAACTAGTCACCTTGCGGAATAGCACACAAATGTATGTGCGTGTGGTTCAGACAGCAGGGACTCAGATGTGACCTGTGAGTGCCTATGTGCCTGGCCCTGCCAGCTGTCAGCCAGGGGGAGGCAGGAGGCCCCCGGCCCTGGCCTTCCGACCAGGCTCTTCCCTCTGCACACAGGTGCCCGTGGCTTCCTTGGCTTTGTCTGGCCTCTGAGAGCCCAGGGACGTCCAGGTGCACGTGCCAGTCCCTGTGTTGAGCAGGTGACTTCTGCACTTCCTCTTTTCTGGGGCAGCAGTAGACGGAAGAGGAAGCAGCCCAGTCTGAAGCCAGGCATTATTTCCATCAAATGTTGCACCCAGAGCAAACTTCATGGCCTGACCAAGTTTAAGAGCCCCCAGCTTTAAGCTAACTCTTACAAAGGCAGTCTGTGGTCAACATTTCTGTCCAAAGTCTCATTTCCTTCATATTTAGAAAATTCCAACAGAACAGTAAGAAACAGATATTTTAAAAATACAGCCCACCATGGTGGTCAAAACACTGGATGGGCTAAGTCAAAGAAGAATACAGTCTCTGAATGTGCAGTTAGCTATTGAAACAGGGCTCAGCTCTCCAGTATTAGACACTGACGGGTGCTTAGTCATCTGCAGATTAAAGCCAGCACGTGCTGATTCTGCAGACTGGTAAAGAGGGCTCAACTTGGAGCAAACCAACACACCAAAGCAGAGTTGTCCATTAGAAGAAAAGTCAGAGTACTGGAAAGTGTTGGAAAGAGTTGGAGAAAGTGGAGTGACTAGCAAGGCATACATTGCTGGTGAAAATGTAGCCTGAGATGCTGGAGTATTGTCAGGCAGTAAGTGTTGGGCTGAAGTAGGCCATTCAGTTATGGTCTGGCTTATGGATTCAGGAGATGTGACTGCAGGCACCTACAGAGCTTGTAGAGGAAGCTTCATAGCAGCTTTATTCATAATAACACATGTAGGAAAAACCAACAAAATTTCCAACAAAAGGAGAATAAATAATTCAATTTTTATGTATCTCCACACCATATGCCACAAATAAAGATTAAACTACTGATACACAAAATAATTCCAAAGCATTGTGTTGATCATAATATCATACAGGGTGAATGAGGAGATGATACAATTTTTATGACCATCAAAAACAGGTAAAAGGAAGTTGAATGTCAGAGGTCACAATAGTGGTTGATTCCCTTGAAGTGGGGAGATTGCAGACCAAGAGAATCATGTTGTTGTTGAGTCATTTGTCCGACTCTTTGTGACCCCTTGGACTGCAGCATGCCAGGCTTCCCTGTCCTTTGCTATCTCCCAGAGTTTGCTCAAACTCATGTCCATTGAGTTGGTGATGCCATCCAACCATCTTATCCTCTGTCATCCCCTTCTCCTCCTGCCTTCAGTCTTTCCCAGCATCAAGGTTTTTTCCAATGAGTCAGCTCTTTACATCAGGTGGCCAACATATTGGAGCTTCAGCTTCAGCATCAGTCCTTCCAATGAGCATTCAGGGTTGATTTCCTTTAGGATTGACTGGTTTGATCTCCTTGCTGCCCAAGGGACTCTTAAGAGTCTTCTCCAGCACTACAGTTCAAAAGCATCAATTCTTTGGTGTTCAGCCTTCTTTATAGTCCAATTCTCACATCCGTACATGACTACTGGAAAAACCATAACTTTGACTATACTGACCTTTGTCGGCAAAGTAATGCTTTTTACTATGCTGTCTAGATTTGTCATAGCTTTTCTTCCAAGAAGCAAGGGTCTTTTAATTTAGTGGCTGAAGTCATCATCCACAGTGATTTTGGAGCCCATGAAAATAAAGTCTCTCACTGTTTCCATTGTTTTCCCCATCTATTTTCCATGAAGTGATGGGACCGGATGCCATGATCTTCAGTTTTTGAATGTTGAGTTTTAAGCCAGCTTTTTCACTCTTCTCTTTCACCTTCAATAAGAGGCTCTTCCTCTTCACTTTCTGCCATAAGTGTGGCATCATCTGCATATCTGAGATTGTTGATATTTCTCCCAGCAATCTTGATTCCAGCTTGTGATTCATGGAGCCTGGCATTTCGTTATGATGTCCTCTGCATATAAGTTAAATAAGCAAGGTGACAGTGTACAGCCTTGACTTACTTCTTTCCCAATTTTGAAGCAGTCCATTGTTCCATGTCCAGTTCTAAGTATTCCTTTTTGACCTGCATACAGGTTTCTCAGCAGGCAGGTAAGGTGGTCTGTTATTCCCAACTCATTAAGAATACTCCACAGTTTGTGTGATCCACACAGTTGAAGATAATTGTGAGAGGAATGTATATAATGCTGGAAAGTTCTAGATCTTGATCTATGTGATGACTTCACAGGTAAACACATATGCAAAAACTCATCAAGATGCACACCTAAAATAAGTGCATCTTTTACATGTTGCTGTGTATTGCTCTGCAGTTAAAACATTAAAAAGAACTAAGTCTCCTTCCTTTCATCTGGTGAGATTTTGAACGAGCTACCCTCTAAACACAAATTCTTTCTTTTTTATTTGTTTTTAGGGTAATTGCTTTACAGAATTGTGTTGGTTTCTGCCAAACATCAACTTGAATCAGCCATAGGTATACATATGTCCCCTCTCTCTTGAGCTCCCTTCCCGTTCCCTCCCCAACTCCCCCGCCCCCAACCAGTTGTTACAGAGCCCAGGTTTGAGTTCCCTGAGTAATACAGCAAACTCCCATTGGCTATCTATTTTACATATGTTAACCCAAATTCTTTTGTCTGTATATGATTGTTGGCTTTTTCTGTATTCCTCCAGTTACTTTTCCAATACCCGCAGTAAAAACCTCCTTCCTTGAAAATAAGGTTTTGACCTCTGAGTAGCTCATAGTGGACATTTCCCAGTTGTGGCTAGAATTTGTTTCTCTTTAGTTCTGATTACTTGTTTGCATAGAAGCACAGCCTCCATCCTGGGCTCAAAGCTCTGTCCCTCTGTGATTGTCTGGAGCCCCTGTTGTTGAGGCTGAGTGCCTCCTGATTATGCTCATGTGCTAAGATCCTCCTCTGTGAGCCTGAATCCTAGGTCCCACTGCTGTCACCCACCCAGCTGTTTAGACATCTGGTTACTAAGTCTGCTTGAGCATAAACACCCCAGGCATGGACTTCCCTGGCAGTCCAGAGGTTGAGACTCTGAGCTTCTACTGCAAGGAGTGTTTAAGTTTGATCCCTGATCAAGGAACTGATATCCCACATGCTGCACAGTGTGGCCAACCTCCCCCTCAAAACCCCCAAACAAGCAAAATCCACCCAGGTCACTTGGTGTTAATAGCCAACTCCTATACATAGTTCTGAATCCTTCCTGTGTTTACTTAGAACATCTCTATTCATTTATGGATTATTCCTTAATGTTTAATTCCATGTTTCTGCAGACAGTTGTCATCTCTTGCCTCAGCTGGCTGAAGCTCTGTGTCCTTATGTCAGGACACATGTGTTTGTGCGGTGCCTTATAGGATCAAACAGGAAGTTTAAATAAGAAAACAAAACATGACTCCTATTTGGGTGGCTTTGACAGAGAATGGAGCAAATCACATTCCTCAAAAAAAAATTAAATATAGATAGAGCATGTATGAAATATTTAGCCCCTGAGTTATATGTTATTCTTTCCCTGACAATTATATCATAAAAAACTTTTATTAACAACTTTAATATAAAAAATGTGCCATAAGATATGCAGGATCCCAAAATAATAGCTTGTGCCAAACCATTTTTCATCTTTAGATCGCACAAACATTTTAGATTCCATTATTATTTACCTCATTTATTTTTATGAGGTGTTTGAGCTAGTCACATTAATGTTGAAATTTGACCTTTGAAATTTAGTGTGGTGCTCATAAACTTTACATGAATAAAACATAGTTTGTTACTTTTCAGCTTTGAAGTTGAGTGGGGAGTAAAGAAATACATGAAATGAGACAGTATAAACTTGTTTTTGATGGATCCTCCTGATTTCTGTGATGCATAATTTTTCAGAATTTTGAAATAAGCTTCAAGCCCTGTCAAATAAGAGATCAGAACCTAATGAAAAGATGTGGCATAGACACATGGAAGGGATGATTAGTAATGGCAAACATACTAACGGAGTGAATGGCACTGTGATTTGTTGCAGAAATAAGCGTGGCCGGTGATGTCAGAAAAGCCTTCAGAGAGGCAGTCGTCACGTCTATGGTTTTAGGTAAAGCAGGGAACACGTCCAGGTGTGGAGAAGGTGTCTCTGTGATCATCGATATGGCTGTGGGAATAAGCAGGGGTTTTGTGAACGAGGAGCACAGTTTGTTAGGCAAGAGGAAATCAGTGCAGAAGGAGAGGAGACACATTTGAGAGCCAGGTTGAGACTAGATTGTGGAAACTGCTGGGAAACAGAAAACATTTCTCATGAGAAAGTGGGAAGTGGAACCTCATCACACTTATTTAGCAGGAGGTCAACCTTGTGAAAATATTTTACATTAGAGCAACTCTAGTTTTCACTTTTGGATAAGTATGCATCCAAGAGAAATTATAATGGAAAGGCAGCATCAGTAAACTGCCTCCCCACCGTTGAGTGGCTTTTGAAGTAGTCTGCTCACGAGGCAGTGACTGTCTGGACCAAGATGGTGACTGACAGTAGAATTAAGAATGGACTGAGAGATACTTAGAAAGGAAGTGTGTTAGGTTTTGAAGCTCTCTGCATTAGATGTGGGTGTAGGGGAAGAACGTGTTTGAGTGACAGCTCAGGAGGAGGTGCTCGCGTCCTGAGTGGGTGCTTTCATCCTCCCATGGCTGATGGAGGTGGCCTGGGTCAGGGATGAGCAGACTGGGGGATGGTGCCCAGTGTCCAGCTCAAGCACAGCACTGGCAAGAACCTTGGTCCAGGGCTCTGGACACTGAACATTATTGCCCAGTGATGGACTTGATGAGTGGACCCTGCTGGAAACTCTGAGCTAACCCCTGCCTCCTTCCACTTGCTGTAGGACACTCATTGATGCAAAACTGAGCTCGGAGTGCCTGGATGGGTAATGCATCCTAAAGGAATAAATAAATGAGCCCTGCCTGCATATCTTGTCTTCATCCTCAGATTGACTTGTATTGTCTCATCAGTATTACTTTCTGCTCACCATTAGCCATATTAAAATGATCATAACATGTAATTTCGCAGTTTCTCTTGATGCCTGTGACCTGATTCCTCTTGAGATGTACTTACCTAATTGTATTTTACTTTAAGCTGGGTGAGAAATGTTTCTAGAACTCATTTGGTATAGTACATGGAACAGCTTTAATTGCAAAATCATACAGTTTCATCTTGTGGCTCAGATGATAAAGAATCTGCCTGCAATTTGGGAGATCTGGACTCAATCCAGGGTTGGGAAGATCCCCTGGAGAAGGAAATGATGACATACCCTATTATTCTTGCCTGGAGAATTCCACGGACAGAGAAGCCTGGTGGGCTACAGTCCATGGGGTCACAGAGTTGGACATGACGGAACGACTAACAACCCATCTATCGATACAAAGAGTTTGAGAGACCTAATGTCTGTATTTCAGGGACCATGTAGACACATTTTTTTTTCTGTACATAAACCTTTAAGAAAATTAGTTTTTCTAAGATTTATTACATGTCAAATGTCAATGTAAGGGAGATTTTGTATACATTTGTTTACAATGTTTTACCAAAAGAAAAAAATCTATTAGTTTTTGGAGCCACAGGGCAGTAAGAAACCACAGGCAAATACTGCAGGCTACTCATCTTAGTTTGATGGGGATACTGTCTGAGACTGTTCCATTTCTTTGCAGAAGTGAAAAAAAATCCACCTAGTTATGCTTGAGGAAACCTGCCAGAGGGAATTCCTACTACTGTGTGCATTTCTCATACAAGTCAGCAGGGAGTGAGTGGGTGAAAGCCGGTCTTCAGCACCAACCATTAATTTTGAGAAACACCAGCTGACAAACCCCTTTTGCTTTTGGTTATTTTTAGAGCATGTCTAAAACTTTCTCTAAATTTCTTGAGTACAAAAAATACAAGCAGCAGTCCCTAAATGAATTAAGTTGGAACCGGGAAGTATCAGCTTAGACATATCATACCAATTTCAGGTGGTAAAGGATAATTTTTTCCCAATCAACTGAGGTGTTAATAAATTGCTTGCTTATCATTTTGGTCTGTGAGCACATTATACCAAGCTCTTCCCTCCAAAATCACCACATGAAAGATAATAGTCTACCTGATATTGATGTGAACATTTATTTTTAAGCAATATTTTCCTGTGAGTTAGCCACTTACACCTCCCTCTATACTGAAATATGCCCTGGGTTCATCTGTGGTCAGTGTGTTCTGGGGAATGAGCTCTGACATAACATCATGTCAGAACAGTGTTAATTTTGTTCCCCAGAGATACCTTTCTTGGAGAGACAGTGCTATCCTGGAATGTTACAATGGCTGCCTTGGTTGTTCCCACTGCATATTATGAGACTATATTTAAACTGTTTTTTCTTTCCCTCCAGCACATTTCCCTGCCGGACAACCCGCCCCCACAAACACTAAGGATATTCAATCACAAATATTCTGAACAATTATTTTTACTTTCTTTTAACAGAGTAAGCTCTTTAATGTACATTACCAAGAATAGTTTAACAAGTTTTTGTCTATTTACACAGATAAAACATGAATGTACTTTCATTATAAAAATTCACATGAGAAAGAAAGTCTACAGAGCATAAGGGACAGTCTCCCTTCACTGTCTCAGAATTCTCTCTGGGGTCATCACAGTTCCTTCCCTGTGGGAATCATAGTCGTCTCCCATGTCTGTTCTACCTAAAACTTACAGTGATGCAATTTTTGAGATGTTACAACCATTGTATTAATTTAATTTTACAAGTTGTTCCTTATGTTTGCCTGGAATTGTAAATTATATTACGGATTCCACGCCCTCCAATCACAATATTTTGAATGATTAGAAATTGACTGAAGGGTTAATTATGCACAAGTTGATGATGCATTTCTTAAGTGTTCTTAGTCACAGTTTTTCAGTCTTTAAAATGGGGGTTAGTAAAAATATATATCTCCTGAGATTGCTGTGAAGGACCAAATAAATAATAGATTGGAACATTTGTTCTTATGTATGAAGACTCATGAAATTAATTACATGTTATTTCCATGCAAACTGGGAAATTCATGTTTAGGAATGAACTGAACAGCACAGACATCTTATGTTTGTGTAAAAGTCTTTTGTACAGCAGTTTTTCAAGTAACTACCCTGTGATCCATGATCTTCTTGGGGACGTTATTATTTATGCCAGAGTCAGAGGAGGGATTAATTGATCAAAGTAAAATGAAATAAAAAGCATAAGAAATTAACACCTGCTAAATTCAAAGGGAAAATGTCAGCTTCTGAGTCATGTAATTGCAATGACTCTCTCAAGCAGAAAAAAAATTACAGGATCAGACTCTGAATTTCAGTCAGTGCCGAAAAAATTCTGATTAACATTTCGTCATTGATTTTCTCAACGAAGGTTGGTGTGTTTTTCACCAGTACCACTGACTTAAGTTTTTCCCGTTCTGTATCAGTCCTATTTAGATTTTGCAGGTCAGTATTATGCAGGTGGTAATTGCAGCCATGAAATTAAAAGACGCTTACTCCTTGGAAGGAAAGTTATGACCAACCTACATAGCATATTCAAAAGCAGGGACATTACTTTGCCAACAAAGGTCCGTCTAGTTAAGGCTATGGTGTTTCCAGTGGTCATGTATGGATGTGAGAGTTGGACTGTGAAGAAAGCTGAGCACCGAAGAATTGATGATCTTGAACTGTGGTGTTGGAGAAGACTTTTGAGAGTCCCTTGTAGGAGATCCAACCAGTCCATTCTAAAGGAGATCAGTCCTGGGTGTTCTTTGGAAGGATTGATGCTAAAGCTGAAACTCCAATACTTTGGCCACCTCATGCGAAGAGTTGACTCATGGGAAAAGACCCTGATGCTGGGAGGGATTGGGGGCAGGAGGAGAAGGGGATGGCAGAGGATGAGATGACTGGATGGCATCACTGACTTGATGGACATGAGTTTGAGTGATCTCTGGGAGTTGGTGATGGACAGGGAGGCCTGGCGTGCTGTAATTCATGGGGTTCCAAAGAGTCAGACATGACTGAGTGACTGAACTGAACTGAACTGAACTGATTATGCAGATTACATCCAATGAAAAGCTTCTTTACTTCCTAAATAAACATGGTGGTATAAAGTAGCTTTCTGAAATTACACTCTTCTAAATCATTTTCCCATTATGAGAAGGTATCATCCCAGGGCTTGAGAACAGTTTTAGTGTTTTGTATCCACTAAATAGTCCACTCACACCAACCTCTTCTTTTTTTATTATTTTATTTTATGTATTTTTTAATTTATTTATTTTAGTTTGAGGCTAATTACTTTACAATATTGTAGTGGTTTTTGCCATACATTAATCAACTGGAATTCAGGCTTCTCACTGACCTCAGAAACTATGAAATGCCTTGAAAAGAACAGATTTTCCGCACATGAACTGTGTACTCTTGATGAATCCTGTTATTGTGAGCAAGCACTGACCATGTAGTTTGCATTGGGATTCAGAAAATATGACATTTTCTATCATTCGTCACTAAGGATGTTTTTTAGGAAGGAAACACTGTGGCCCATGCATGTAACTTGTCTGTGGGAGATAAGAAGTAGTCACTTTAACCCCAGGTTCCTAACAAGATGTTTGCAGGATGCGTAATCCAGGCAGGAAGAAATGAGGCCTTTGATCTCACACTCAAGACATTGAAAACGTCAGGTGTGGAGCAGCGACCCCCAGTTCTCGGGGTGCCTCCCTCACTCCCCTCTTCCACCCGAGACCCACAAAGTTTGGGTGGCAGTGTCGGTCCAACCTCAGGCATGTTCCCTGCGGGCAGACCCACTGCTCCTCTTTCCCCTAAACTGCTCTGCCCAACGGGGAAGCACCCTGCGAGAAGGCGGGGCGGCCCCTCTGAGACCAAAGTGCTGGGGGACGCAGCACTGGTCCTGCGGTCAGCAGTGGTGGTGGTGGGCTTCACTAGGATCATGCGAGCCTCTGCTGGGAGGAAGGCTCTGTCTCCTCCCCTGAGCCCTGGTCCAGGGGTGTCTCCCCCGCTGGCCACAGCAAACCTTCCAGCAGGATGGCAGGGCCCTCTGCAGGGGTGCTCTGAGAGTGTTAGGTGTGTTCTCTGCCCCTCTTTGTTCACCTGACTGCAGCAAGGGGTCCCTGAGATGGGGTTCGGTGCACTCCCTTAGCATCCCAAAGCTATGGGATGAAAACCTGTCCAGGCTTAATAAAGGCTATCGTTCTTTCTGCCATTGCTGTCAGCCTCCTGCCCGGCAGCAGTGCTTGAAAAATGGGAAATTACCTAACCTAGAACTTTATTTAATCATCCAGCCTCCTCAGGTAAAAGCCTCTTTCTCTTGCAATAACAACATAATTTGCGGGGAACCAGCAAAGGCCTTTCAAGGCTTTATTTTTATGGGTAATGTTATGTGTGCTTACAGAAGGTCTTAATACGCAGGTGCTTATACTGAAGTGCGTACTGCTGAACACTATCAGCAGCTGGCATCCTGAAGCATGTAATCCCCCATCTAGTTATTACCCACGTCACCTCTGCCGGGATTGACATACGCTGCACGTCAGAGACTTCCAGACTTTGTATATCCTCCATCCAGGAGAATTACAAATAATACCACCAAAACTAAGAGTTCTGATTCAGAGTATTAATCCTTTACTTCACCGAATAAAAGCCTACACATCCCCACCAGCTACAACCATATCATGCGTTTATTAGTTCAACAAATATTTATCAAGAACGACTATTATCTACTCACTAGGACTCTTGCCTGGCAAATCCCATGGACAGAGGAGCCTGGTGGGCTGCAGTCCATGGGCTTGCTAGGAGTCGGACACCACTGAGCGACTTCACTTTCACTTTTATGCATTGGAGAAGGAAATGGCAACCCACTCCAGTGTTCTTGCCTGGAGAATCCCAGGGACGGGGGAGCCTGGTGGGCTGCCATCTATGGGGTCGCACAGAGTCGGACACGACTGAAGTGACTTAGCAGCAGTAGCAGCAGGAGGAATATAGGGATGGGCAGAGGAGTGAAGTCTCTGTCACAAGGAGCAAACAATGCCCTGAAATACCCTCACACTATGAGGCAAGGAAGGGTAGAGACAGCATTTAACTGGGGACATTTTGTCTATATGAAAACGGTTCCATAGCAGCCCTGGGTTCGTCCTTTCCCTTGAGACAGGTTTTTAGAGAATAGGCTATTCGTGAACCTTCCTCTGGGGACCTTCAAGTGTTTGAAGCAAACAAAACAAAACAAACAACCCTGCCACCACGAAGCATGATATCCTTGTGAAGGCAGGCAACTCATGGATTATTCTCATTGGCACATCTTAAAATGTATACGCATATTGTTATGCTTTGTATTACTATGTATTTTTTAACCATATATCAAATGCCTTGTGTTTCTTTACAATTCAATGGTCTAAGTTTTTCCTAGTTTACATTTAAAAAATATTTCTTTTAATTGAATGATAATTGGTTTACAGTGTTGTGTTGGTTTCTGCCATACATCATCAATCAGCCGTAGGTATGCACATGCCCACCTGCCGAACCTCCCTCCCATCTCCCACCCCATCCCACCCCTCTAGGTCATCACAGAGCACTGAGTTTGAGCTCCATCTATCATGCAGATGAATGAATAAAGAAGCTGTGGTACATATATACAGTGGAATATCACTCAACTATAAAAAAACACATTTGAGTCAGTTCTAATGAAGTGGATGAACCTAGAGCCTATTATACAGAGTGAAGTAAGTCAGAAAGAGAAAGACAAATATGGTATATTAATGCATATATATGAAATCTGGCTTGCATGTTTTTTCCTCCATACTCAGGGAACATATTGAACATGAATTATCCAGACATTAACTTCACAGACTTGAATCACTAGATGAGAGGATGAAGCCATCTAGTTTGTGACTTTGTGAGGGTTTTGAGGCTTGCCTACAAGACAGGCATCAGCGGCTTGCCTGTTTAGTGTATCAGAAGTGTAGGATGGTGCTGAAATTTACTTTAGTGATAAGACGTCTCAGGATACGCATTTCAGATGAAATGTAGTTACCAGTATAAATATTTTAATGTCATTAATTTTATCCTGTAAGTTTGTATTTGTAGAGTTAAAAACAAATAGCCAAAAGCTGTGTTTTCTCTCCAAATTTGACTACTTCCAATTCACCTTATTAAACCCCAAAGGCCAACTATCACATAAATTCCAAACCCACAGACATTATAAACCAGGTCCCAGCCGTGCTGAGTTCTGGAGAGCCACGCCCTGACTATGCTGCTCAGTGCCCCACCCGAGAAACCCCACCACCGTCACAGTTGTTAGCTTCGTCTTCACACTCAAGTCCAGTTCCATGTGTGTTTGTGGTTCAGTTCAGTTCAGTTACTCAGCCATGTCTGACTCTTTGTGACCCCATGGACCACAGCACGCCAGGCGGAAGCTGTCCATCACCATCACCAACTCCCGGAGTTTACCCAAACTCATGTCCATTGAGTCAGTGATGCCATCCAACCATCTAATCCTCTGTTGTCCCCTTCTGCTCCTGCCTTCAATCTTTCCCAGCATCAGGGTCTTTTCCAATGAGTCCGTTCTTCCCATCAGGTGGCCAAAGTATTGGAGTTTCAGCTTCAGCATCAGTCCTTTCAATGAATATTCAGGATTGATTTCCTTTATGATTGACTGGTTGGATCTCCTTGCAGTCCAAGGGACTCTCGAGAGTCTTCTCCAACACCACAGTTCTTCAGTGCTCAGCTTTTTTTATAGTCCAACTCTCACATCCATACACGACTACTGGAAAAAAGCTACATAACTTTGACTAGACGGACCTTTGTTGGCAAAGTAATGTCTCTGCTTTTTAATATGCTGTCTAGGTTGGTCATATTTTTTCTTCCAATGAGCAAGCTTCTTTTAATTTCATGGCTGCAGTCACCATCTGCTGTGGTTTTGGAGCCCTCTGCTCCAAAGACACCATCTGCAGTGTTTGTGGTTAGATCCAGTATTTATCTCCGTGACAGTGACCCCTCACCCCCGCTCTTTCCCACAGACATAAGATGTCTGCAGGAACTTGTATGAATGTTGCCTCATTGTATTATTCTGTCAGCTCTGTGAGCTCATCAGCTTCAGAATTATGTAAAAGTTAGATCAACGACTCTGACTAGATACAAGAATGAAGAAACTATGAGCCTGCTTGTGGTTACACTTAGGGCCCCCCAGATGATCCACAGGGCTATCCCCATCTCGGTACCTCTGGCTGAGTCACACATAGTCACGTTTGGGTGTAGGACAGAGTGCACAGGGTCTGGGTTCCTTTGGGGGCCAGACGTGTGGATTTGTGTGAGTGTGTGGAGAAGGCAAATGTGTTCATTATTACAGAAATAACATCAAGCCAGTAGTTTCTAGGTTGGATCTGGGGTCTTGGATTGATTCTGAACTGACATGCAGGGTATTTGGGGTGATGGACTCATCCTCTGCCTTGACTGTGGCTGTGTAAGTTACACATTTATCAAAACTCCTCTAATTATACACTGAACCTTGGTGAATTTTTGCTCACCAATTATACCCTCATAACTGCTATTTTAGAAGATAAAGATAATCATTTATAAGGGAGTTTAGCTACATGCAGACATTAATGAAAGATGAGGTGAACTGTCTTCCTAGAACCACCACCACCATCTTTCTGGTTCACACTGAACAGAATCAATTCAACAGCTATTTACAGGATCTGGAAATTTCCCTAAGAACACAAGTAGATAAACGGAGATAAAGTAGTACATAAGTAGTAGAACATAAGTAGATGAATGGAGAAACATTTGTTTATGAAACTCTCCCAAATTTTGGTGAAAAGAGAAAGATAAGGTGGTATTTGAGCCACAGCCCACCTGCAGTCCCATCCCCGATCCCAGGTCGCTGTGACCGAAGCTCTGCTCTGGTGAGCAGGGCAGGGCCGGTCCCGCTTCCTTCAGGGCAGAGATTCCACCTTGGAAGAGTGAGCGAAGAGAACCCAGTCCCCTTCGCTGCGGCCTGGTCGGAGACCGCAGGCCTCTCTCTGTGCACAGGCTGTCCTGTCCTTGCAGAGACGTACGTCCACCTGCTGCCTCGGCACAGCCTTCCCCAGAATCAGAGACAACCGGAGCTCGTGCCTGGGGGCCTCGTGGGCCACAGGGGCAGGGAGCACAGGCAGGCTTGTGACGGCACGGGGCCCGGTGGGGGCCCTGCGTGTGGAGAGTCTCGGCTGCGTTCTGAGGAGGGGAGGCGGCAGCTGAGAAGCCAGGTCACCGCTCGGCCCGCCCTCGCCGGGCCTGGAGACTGTGAGGCGGAGAAGTTCGCTCTGCCAGCCCGGTCCCACACATCCCAATCCCACCGCCACAGGGGATCGTCTCAGGTGACCAGGTCTGAGATCGTGTTCCTCGTGTGTGTTTGTCTGCAGTAATTTGATTACAGTTCCTCCAGGAGGCAGAAATGACGCTGGAGATCTTAGGGCTGAGCATTTAAGAGGAAATGTTGTAAAGCCAGCAGCAAAACGCAGAAGGAGACAGCTGAGGAGGGCCCTTCTGGAGATGGGACAGGTCTCAGAGCCGCTCAACCTCCACCCGTGCAAAGACGCCCACGTTGAATCAGGCAGGACTGTGTGGAGCGCATGCCTAGGCTGCTGCCAGAAACACAGCTCAGTCCGCTCGTGACGCCGTGTGCTCCCTGGTGGCAAGGAGCTCAGGCCCGGGCCC
This sequence comes from Bos mutus, assembly GCF_027580195.1. Taxonomy (NCBI): domain Eukaryota; kingdom Metazoa; phylum Chordata; class Mammalia; order Artiodactyla; family Bovidae; genus Bos; species Bos mutus. Next base: position 42,237,528 of record NC_091643.1, on the reverse strand, counting down.
CTGCCCTGACAGTGGCGTTGGGGGCTGCACACCATGGGGTGGACTCACCTGGTCCAGCCAATCTTTAGACAAGCAAGCCAAAAACAGCAAAATAAGCCTTGGAATATCAGGGACATCAATAACTAGAATTGTTCCAATATATTATCTAAAATGTCCAGTTTTTAATACAAATGACAAAGAATTAATAATAAAATAAAAAGTTACAAGGACATGCAAAGAAGCAGGATAGGGTGACCCATCCACAAGAAATAAAGCAGGCCCTGGAAATGGCTGTGGAGGAGTCTGGAGAGGCTAACATTTCCTTTTGTTTTTTCTTGGTTTTTCCATCTTTCTGCTCATATTGCCCATCTTTTCTTGCATTCTGGCTACTTCTTCTGCTGGCTCGCTTGGCTTATCACTCATACTTCTTTCAGATTCTCAGACTGATAACTCAAGCACTGCTGCCACCTCTCATTCTGATGTTCGCTTCGTCTTTCTGAATGGTGTGGTGTGCCTGGTAGGTCTTGTGATATAGTCTTAATAAGGGCCATGATGAGCTGGATCAAAAGAACTGCTGGAAACAGTCCTTTAGGGATGTGTTGGTGTGGTGGGGGAGGGAAAGTCTGTGATGAGGTCTGTCTCAGCCTTTTTATAATCTAATTTATTTATTTTTAATTGGAGAATAATTTCTTTATAATAATGTGTTGGTTTCTGCCATATTTCAACATGAATCAACCATAGGTATACATATGTCTATTCCCTCTTAGACTTCCCACCCCATCCCACCCCTAGGTTGTTGCAGAGCACCAATTTGAGCTCCCTGTGTCATAGAGCAAATTTCCACTGGCTATTTTACATATGGAAACGTGTATGTTTCAATGGCACTCTCTCAATTCATCCCACCCTCTCCTTCCCTCACTGAGTCCAGAAATCTGTTCTTTATGTCTCTGTCTCCATTTTTTATTCTAGTTCAGTTGCTCAGTCATGTCCAACTCTTTGTGACCTCATGGACCACAGCACACCAGGCTTCCCTATTCTTCACTGTCTCCCGGAGCTTGCTCAAACTCATGTCCATTGAGTTGATGATGCCATCCAACCATCTCATCCTCTGTCACCCCCTTCTCCTCCTGACTTCACTATTTCCTACCAACAGAGTCTTTTCCAGTGAGTCAGCTCTTTGCATCAGGTGGTCAAAGTACTGGAGCTTCAGCTTCAGCATCAGTTCTTCCAGTGAATGTTCAGGGTTGATTTCCTTTATTGATTGACTGGTTTGACCTCCTTGCTGTCCAAGGGACTCTCAAGAGTCTTCTCCAATGCCACAGCTTAAAAGCATCAGTTCTTTGGCACTCAGCTTTCTTTATGGTCCAACTCTCACATCCGTATGTGACTACTGGAAAAACCGTAGCTTTGACTAGATGGACCTTTTTTGGCAAAGTAATGTCTCTGCTGTTTAATACACTGTCTAGATTTGTCATAGCTTTTCTTCCAAGGGCAAGTGTCTTTTAATTTCATGGTTGCAGTCACTGTCTGCAGTGATTTTGGAGCCACCCAAAAATAAAGTCTTTCACTGTTTCCATTGTTTGCCCATCTATTTGCATGAAGTAATTGGACCAGATGTCATGATTTTAGTTATTTGAATGTTGAGATTTAAGCCAGCTTTTTCATTCCCTTCTTTCACCTTTATCAAGAGGCACTTTACTTCATCTTTGCTTTCTGCCATAAGGGTGGTGTCATCTGCATATCTGAGTTTGTTGATATTTCTCCTGGCTATCTTGATTTGTGCTTCATCCAGCCTTGCATCTCACATGATGTACTCTGCATATAAGTTAAATAATCACAGTGACAATATACAGCCTTGACATACTCCATTCCCAATCTTGAACCAGTCTGTTGTTCCATATCTGGTTCTAACTGTTGCTTTTTAATTTGCAAACAAGTTTCTCAGGAGGCCAGTGAGGTGGTCTGGTATTCCCATCTCTGTAAGAATTTTCCACAGTTTGTTGTGATCCATACAGTCAAAGGCTTTAGCATAGTCAATGAAGCAGAAGTAGATGTTTTTCTGGAATCCCCTTGCTTTTTGTGATCTGACATATGTTGGCAATTTACTCTCTTCTTCCTCTGCCTTTTCTAATCCAACTTGATCATCTGGAAATTCTCAGTTCATGTACTATTGAAGCATAGCTTGAAGAATTTTGATCATTACCTTGCTAGCATGTGAAATAAGTGCAATATCTGGTAGTTTGACCACTCTTTGGCATTGCCTTTCTTTGGGACTGGAATGAAAACTGATCTTTTTCAGTTCTGTGGCCACTGCTGTGTTTTCCAAATTTGCTGGCACATTGAGTGCAGCACTTTCATAGCATCATCTTTAAAGATTTGAAATATCCCAGCTGTAATTCCATCACCCACCTCCACTAGCTTTGTTCCTAGTGTCACTTCCTAATGCCTACTTGACATCGCACTCCAAGATGTCTGGCTCTAGGTGAGTGATCACACCTTCATGATTATCCTGGTCATTAAGATCTTTTTTGCATAGTTCTTATGTGTATTCTTGCCACATCTTCTTAATATCTTCTGCTTCTGTTAGGTCCATACCATTTATGTCCTTTATTGTGCCCATTTTGCATGAAATGTTCCCTTTGTATCTCTAATTTTCTTGAAGAAATCACTAGTGTTTTCCATTCTTTTGTTTTCCTTTATTTCTTTGCATTGGTCACTGAGGAAGCCTTTCTTATCTCTCCTTGCTATTCTTTGGAACTCTGCATTCAGATGGGCATACCTTTCCTTTTCTCCTTTGCCTTTAACTTCTCTTCTCTTCATAGCTATTTGTAAGGCCTCCTCAGACAACCATTTTGCCCTGTTGCATTTCTTTTTCTTGGGGATGGTCTTGATCCATGCCTCCTGTACAATGTCATGAACCTCTGTCCAAAGTTCTTCAGGAACTCTGTCTATCACATCTAATCCCTTAAGTATATTTGTCGCTTCCACTGTATAACCACAAGGGATTTGATTTTGGTCATATCTGAATAGCCTAGTGGTTTCCCTTATTTTCTTCAAATTAAGTCTGAATTTGGCAATAAGGAGTTCATGATCTGAGCCACAGTTGGCTCCCAGTCTTGTTTTAACTGACTGTATAGATTTTCTCCATCTTTTGCTGCAAAGAATATAATCATTCTGATTTTGGTATTGACCATCTGGTGATGTCCACGTGTAGAGTCTTCTTTTATATTGTTGGAAGAGGGTGTTTTCTGTGACTAGTGCATTCTCTTGGCAAAACTCTGTTAGTCTTTACCCTGCTTCATTTTGTACTCCAAGGTCAAATTTGCCTGTTACTCCAGGTGTCTCTTGACTTTCTCCTTTTGCATTCCAGCCCCCATGATGAAAAGCACATATTTTTGGGGTGTTAATTCTGGAAGGTCTTGTACGTATTCATAAAACCATTCAACCCACTTCTTTGGCATTAGTAGTTGGGACATAGGCTTGGATTACTGTGATACTGAATAATTTGCCTTGGAAAATGAACCGAGATCATTCCGTCATTTTTGAGATTGCACCCAAGTACAGTATTTTGGACTCTTTTGTTGACTATGAGGGCTACTCCATTACTTCTTAGGGATTCTTGCTCACAGTAGTAGATATAATGGTCATCTAATTTACATTTACCCATTCCAGTCCATTTTAGTTCACTGATTCCTAAAATGTTGGTGTTCACTCTTGCCATTTCCTGTTTGACCATGTCGAGTTTAGCTTAATTCATGGACCTAAGATTACAGGTTCCTATGTAATATTGTTCTTTACAGAATCAGACTTTACTTTCACCACGAGGCACATCCACAACTGGACGTTATTTCTGCTTTGCCTCAGCCTCTTCTTTTTTTTTTTTTTTGTGATTCGTTTCACAGATGATATTTTACATGTTTCAATGCCATTCTCCCATATTATGCTGCCCTCGCCCTCTCCCACAGAGTCCTAAAGACTGTCTATACATCTGTGTCTCTTTTGCTGTCTTGCCTACAGTGTTATCATTACCTTCTTTCTAAATTCCATATATATGCATTAGTATACTGTATTGGTGTTTTTCTTTCTGGCTTACTTAACTCTGTAGAATAGGCTCCAGTTTCACCCACCTCATTAGAACAGATTCAAATGTATTCTTTTTAATGGCTGAGTAATATTCCATTGTGTATATGTACCACAGCTTTCTTATCCATTCATGTGCTGATGGACATCTAGGTTGCTTCCATGTCCTGGCTATTATAAACAGTGCTGCGATGAACATTGGGGTGCATGTGTCTCTTTCAATTCTGGTTTCCTCAGTGTGTATGCCCAGCAGTGGGATTGCTGGGTCACAAGGCAGTTCTATTTCCAGTTTTTTAAGGAATCTCCACACTGTTCTCCATAGTGACTGTACTAGTCTGCATTCCCATCAACAGTGGAAGGGGGTTCCCTTTTCTCCACACCCTCTCCAGCATTTATTGCTTGTAGACTTTTCAATACCAGCCATTCTGACTGGCATGAAACGGAACCTCATTGTGGTTTTGATTTGCATTTCTCTGATAATGAGTGATATTGAGCATCTTTTCATGTGTTTGTTAGCCATCTGTATGTCTTCTTTGGAGAAATGTCTGTTTAGTTCTTTGGCCCATTTTTTGATTGGGTTGTTTATTTTTCTGGAATTGAGCTGCAGGTGTTGCTTGTATGTTTTTGAGATTAATTCTTTGTCCGTTGCTTCAACTGCTATTATTTTCTCTCATTCTGAAGGCTGTCTTTTCACCTTGCTTATAGTTTCCTTTGTTGTGTAGAAGCTTTTAATTTTAATTAGTTCCCATTTGTTTATTTTTGCTTTTATTTCCAATATTCTGGGAGGTAGGTAATAGAGGATCCTGCTGTGGTTTATGTCAGAGAGTGTTTTGCCTATGTTTTCCTCTAGGAGTTTTATAGTTTCTGGTCTTATGTTTAGATCTTTAATCCATTTTTTGTTTATTTTTGTGTATGGTGTTAGAAACTGTTCTAGTTTCAGTCTTTTACAAGTGGTTGACCAGTTGTCCCAGCACCACTTGTTAAAGAGATTGTCTTTTCTCCATTGTATATTCTTGCCTCCTTTGTCAAAGATAAGGTGTCCATAGGTGCGTGGATTATCTCTGGGCTTTCTATTTTGTTCCATTGATCTATATTTCTGTCTTTGTGCCAGTACCATACTGTCTTGATGACTGTGGCTTTGTAGTAGAGACTGAAGTTAGGCAGGTTGATTCCCCAAGTTCCATTCTTCTTTCTCAAGATTGCTTTGGCTATTTGAGGTTTTTTGTTTTTGCATACAAATTGTGAAATTATTTGTTCTAGTTCTCTGAAAAATACCGTTGGTAGCTTGATAGGGATTGCATTGAATCTATAGATTGCTTTGAGTAGTATACTCATTTTCACTATATTGATTCTTCCCATCCATGAATGCGGTATATTTCTCCATCTATTAGTGTCCTCTTTGATTTCTTTCACCAGTGTTTTATAGTTTTCTATATGTAGGTCTTTTGTTTCTTTGGGTAGATATATTTCTAAGCATTTTATTCTTTTCATTGCAATGGTGAATGGAATTGTTTCCTTAATTTTTCTTTCTATTTTCTCATTGTTAGTGTATAGGAATGCAAGGGATTTCTTTGTGTTGATTTTATATCCTAACTTTACTATATTCATTGATTAGCTCTAGTAATTTTCTGGTGGAGTCTTTAGGGTTTTCTATGTAGAGGATCATGTCATCTGCAAAAGTGAAAGTTTTACTTCTTCTTTTCCAATCTGGATTCCTTTTGTTTCTTTTTCTGCTCTGATTGCTGTGGCCAAAACTTCCAAAACTATGTTGAATAGTAGTGGTGAGAGTGGGCACCCTTGTCTTGTTCCTGACTTTAGGGGAAATGTTTTCAATTTTTCACCATTGAGGATAATGTTTGCTGTGGGTTTGTCATATATAGCTTTTAATGTATTGAGGTATGTTCCTTCTATTCCTGCTTTCTGGAGAGTTTTTATCATAAATGAATGTTGGATTTTGTCAAAGGCTTTCTCTGCATCTATTGAGATAATCACATGGTTTTTTTTTTTTCACTTTGTTAATGTGGTGTATTACATTGATTGATTTGTTGATACTGAAAAATCCTTGTGTCCCTGGGATAAAGCCCACTTGGTCATGGTGTATGATCTTTTTAATGTGTTTTTGGATTCTTATCGCTAGAATTTTGTTAAGGCTTTTTGCATCTATGTTCATCAGTGATATTGGCCTGTAGTTTTCTTTTTTTGTGGCATCTTTGTCAGGTTTTGGTATTAAGGTGATGGTGGCCTCATAGAATGAGTTTGGAAGTTTACCTTCCTCTGCAATTTTCTGGAACAGTTTGAGCAGGATAGGTGTTAGCTCTTCTCTAAATTTTTGGTAGAATTCAGCTGTGAAGCCGTCTTGTCCTGAGCTTTTGTTTGCTGGAAGATTTTTGATTACAGTTTCAATTTCCATGCTTGTGATGGGTCTGTTAAGATTTTCTATTTCTTCCTGGTTAAGTTTTGGAAAGTTGAACTTTTCTAAGAATTTGTCCATATCTTCCAAGTTGTCCATTTTATTTGCATATAGTTGCTGATAATCAGAGAAGGCAATGGCACCCCACTCCAGTACTCTTGCCTGGAAAATCCCATGGACAGAGGAGCCTGGTAGGCTGAAATCCATGGGGTTGCTAAGAGTCGGGCAGGACTGAGCGACTTCACTTTCACTTTTCACTTTCATGCATTGGAGAAGGAAATGGTCCAGTATTCTTGCCTGGAGAATCCCAGGAACAGGGGAGCCTGGTGGGCTGCCGTCTATGGGGTCGCACAGAGTTGGACACGACTGAAGTGACTTAGCAGCAGCAGCAGCAGCAGCAGCAGCAGCAGCTGATAATAGTCTCTTATGATCCTTTGTATTTCTGTGTTGTCTGTTGTGAGCTCTCCATTTTCATTTCTAATTTTGTTGATTTGATTTTTCTCCCTTTGTTTCTTGATGAGTCTGGCTAATGGTTTGTCAATTTTATTTATCTTCTCAAAGAACCAGCTTTTGGTTTTGTTGATTTTTGCTATGGTCTCTTTTGTTTGTTTTGCATTTATTTCTTCCCTAATTTTTAAGATTTCTTTCCTTCTACTAACCCTGGGGTTCTTCATTTCTTTCTTTTAGTTGCTTTAGGTGTAGAGTGAAGTTATTTATTTGACTTTTTTCTTGTTTCTTGAGGTAAGCCTGTATTCCTATGAACCTTCCCCTTAGTACTGCTTTTACAGTGTCCCATAGGTTTTTGCTTGTTGTGTTTTCATTTTCATTCATTTCTATGCATTTTTTGATTTCTTCTGTGATTTGTTGGTTATTCAGCAGTGTGTTGTTCAGCCTCCATATTTTGGGATTTTTAATAGTTTTCTCCTGTAGCTGAGATCTAATCTTACTGCATTGTGGTCAGAAAAGATGCTTGGAATGATTTCCTTTTTTTTTTTTTAATTTACCAAGGCTAGATTTAAGGCCCAGGATGTGATCTATCCTGGAGAAGGTTCCATGTGCACTTGAGAAAAAGGTGAAATTCATTGTTTTTGGGTGAAATGTCCTATAGATATCAATTAGGTCGAACTGGTCTATTGTACTATTTAAAGTTTGTGTTTCCTTGTTAATTTTCTGTTTAGTTGATCTATCCATGGGTGTGAGTGGGATATTATAATCTCCCACTATTATTGTGTTATTGTTAATTTCCCATTTCATACTTGTTAGCATTTGTCTTACATATTGCGGTGCTCTTATGTTGGGTACATATATATATTTATGATTGTTATATCTTCTTCTTGGATTGATCCTTTGATCATTATGTAGTGTCCATCTTTGTCTCTTTTCACAGCCTTTGTTTTAAAGTCTATTTTATCTGATATGAGTATTGTTACTCGTGCTTTCTTTTGGTCTCTATTTGCATGGAATATCTTTTTCCAGCCCTTCACTTTCTGTCTGTATGTGTCCCTTGTTTTGAGGTGGGCCTCTTGTAGACAACATATATGGGGGTCTTGTTTTTGTATCCATTCAGCCAGTCTTTGTCTTTTGGTTGGGGCATTCAACCCATTTATATTTAAGGTAATCATTGGTAAGTATGATCCTGTTGCCATTTACTTTATTGTTTTGGGTTAGAGTTTATACAACCTTTTTGTGTTTCCTGTCTAGAGAAGATCCTTTAGCATTTGTTGGAGAGCTGTTTTGGTGGTGCTGAATTCTCTGAGCTTTTGCTAGTCTGTAAAGCTTTTGATTTTTCCTTCATATTTGAATGAGATCCTTCCTGGGTATAGTAATCTGGTCTGTAGGTTATTTTCTTTCATCACTTTAAGTATGTCCTGTCATTCTCTTCTGGCCTGAAGAGTTTCTGTTGAAGGATCAGCTGTTATCCTTATGGGAATCCCCTTGTGTGTTATTTGTTGTTTTTCTCTTGCAGCTTTTAATATTTGTTCTTTGTGTTCGATCTTTGTTAATTTGATTAATATGTGTCTTGGGGTGTTTCACCTTGGGTTTATCCTGTTTTGGACTCTCCGGGTTTCTTGAACTTGGGTGATTATTTCTTTCCCCATTTTAGGGAAGTTTTCAACTATTATCTCCTCAAGTATTTTCTCATGGTCTTTCTTTTTGTCTTCTTCTGGGACTCCTATGATTTGAATGTTGGGGCGTTTAATATTATCCCAGAGGTCTCTGAGGTTGTCCTCATTTCTTTTAATTATTTTTTATTTTTTCCTCTCTGTTTCATTCATTTCCACCATTCTATCTTCTACCTCACTTACCCTGTCTTCTGTCTCTGTTATTCTACTGTTGGTTCCCTCCATAGTGTTTTTGATCTCATTTATTGCATTATTCATTATATATTGACTCTTTTTTATTTCTTCTAGGTCCTTGTTAAACCTTTCTTGCATCTTCTCGATCCTTGTCTCCAGGCTGTTTATCTGTATCTCCAATTTGTTCTCAAGATTTTGGATCATTTTCACTATCATTATTTGGAATACTTTATATATCAGGGAATCAGGTAGATTCCCTATCTCTTCCTCTTTTGTTTGGTTTGGTGGGCATTTATCCTGTTCCTTTATCTGCTGGATATTTCTCTGCCTTTTCATTTTGTTTATATTGCTGTGTTTGCGGTGGCCTTTCTGTATTCTGTATTCTGGCAGTTGGTTGCTCCTCTTGTGGAGGTTCCTCGCTGTGGGTGGGGTTGGACGGGTGGCTTTTCAAGGTTTTCTGGTTAGAGAAGCTTGTGTCGGTGTTCTGGTGGGTGGAGCTGGATTTCTTCTTTCAGGAGTGCAATGAAGTGTCCAGTAATGTATTGAGATGTCAATGGGTTTGCTTTGACTTTGGTCAGCCTGTATATTGAGGCTCAGGGTTATGTTCCCGTGTTGCTGGAGAATTTGCATGGTATGTCTTGCTCTGGAGCTTGTTGGCCCTTGGGTGGTGCTTGGTTTCAGTGTAGGTATGGAGGTGTTTGATGAACTCCTGTTGATTATTGTTCCCTGGAGTGAGGAGTTCTCTGGTGTTCTCAGGATTTGGACTTAAGCCTTCTGCTTCTGGTTTTCAGTCTTATTCTTACAGTAGCCTCAAGACTTCTCCATCTATACAGCACCAATGATAAAACATCTAGGTTAAAGATGAAAAGTTTCTCCATAGTGAGGGACATCCAGAGAGGTTCACAGAGTTACATGGAGAAGAGAAGATGGAAGAGGGAGATAGAGGTGGCCAGGAGGAGAAGGGGAGAATCAAAAGGGGCAAGAGCAAGCTAGCCAGTAATTACTTCCGATGTGCTCTCCACAGTCTGGATCCTTCAGAGATGTTCATGGAGTTACACAGAGAAGAGAAGAGGGAGGAAGGAGGCAGAAGTGGCCAGGAGGATAAAAGGGGAAATCTAAAGGAGAGAGACAGATCCAGCCAGTAATCAGTTCCCTAAGTATTCTCCACAGCCCAGAACACACAGAGATTCACTGGGTTGGGTAGAGAAGAAAAGGGGGAGGGGGGAGATAGAGGCAACCTGGTGGAGAAAAAGGAGAGTCAAAAGGGGGAGAGAGCAATCAGGCCAGTGATCTCACTCCCAAGTAAAAATGGGTACTGAAAATTGGATTCTTAAAGGTACAAAGTTGATAACAAATACCAAAAAACAAAGATTAAAAATCTTGAGTAGAGGTTAGATTCTCAAAACTACAATATTAAAAACAAAAACAAAAACAAACAAAACAAAACCAAACCACAAAGTCACAGAAATTATAATATATATATATATATATATATATATATATATATATGAAGTTTGCTTTAAAAATAGGGTCTTTATATCTTTTTTTTTTTTGCAAGGTAATAGTAGGTTGTAAAAATGAAAATTAAAGGAGTAATGTGGACTTAAATATAACAAAAAATAAAATATAAAAAATTTTTTTATTTAAAAAATGATGATAGTAAAAATATATCTAAGACTTCTCTGGAGCTGTTGCAGACAGTGTGGGGTCAGTTCATTTTCAGATAGTTCCTTGGTCCAGCTTGTACTTCTCATGGTCTATAGACCCCTTCCTATGTAGTTGGTGCTAACTACAGGGTTTTAATCTATTGCTCTTGTCACTCCCAAAGTAGTTCCTTCTGTTTATTTTAGCTTCATCTATTTGCTGGTCTCTTCAGTGTCTAATTTCTGCCCTGACACAAGGAGTGCAGTGGTGGTCAGTTTTTTTTAGGCTCGCTTGTTCAGTCGTGCTTTGGGGAGGTAGGAACACTGCAAACAAATATCACTGGTGTGTGTTCATAGTGATTCAGCCACGCTGGATTTGCCCCTGCTCGTGGTGTGTGTGCTTTCCCAGTCTACACTGCTCAGACTCTAGGTTGCTCTGCTGGGAACTGTCTGATGCGGGCCCTGGTTTGCATGCACTTTCCAGGTATAGGCTTCTCAGGTTCAAGTTCTCAGGTACTCCACAAAGGCACAGACTTGGTTGTGCCTGCGTTTGGCACCTGTCCCAGGTCTGAGCAGCTCAGGTGACCAGGTCCTTGGCGAGCGTAGTCACCCCCAGTTTAAGGCTGTGACTTATCCCCTCCCCCGTCCCAGCAGCTCGGTTTTCTGGGTGTACAATGGGCACATCTTCTCAGGTGTGCTGTGTGTCTTTTCTGGGAAGCTGATCTCTGACAGCAACACTCCTGGTGGATGTCGTCCATCCAGAATCCCAAGAAGTCTTGGTTAACAATGAAATCTGCTTGCAGTTTGGTATAGGATGCCTCTCTGGGGCCACAATTGCCCACTTCTGGCTCTGGCTGCCCTTGCCTGCCTGTCTCCAGTGGGGGATGGGCTGGTCCTCAGCCATCTAGCTCTGCTCAGTCCTTTGTTCTATGAGCATGCCTGGCGGTAGTTAGGGCTTTTTGTGGGATCATGGGATAGCCGGATAGGTATCCCACAGTCTGGGTTGCTGTCTCAAGCTAGTTCCCTCAGATTGCCCTCAGGGCATTCAGGCCCGGTCCTTATCCTAAGCAATGCCACCCGCTCCTCCATGTCCCTCCCCCGCTTGCTAGTGGGGGATGTGAGCGTCTGAGTTGTTGCACCACTGGGAGTTGCTGTTAGGCACGTAATCTGTGGGTTTTAATTATTTATTTATTTTTCCTCCCAGTTATATTGCCCTCTGAGATTCCAAGGCTTGCCATAGACCCGCCAGAGAGAGTGTTCCCTGGTGTTTGGGAACTTCTCTCATTTTTAAGACTCCCTTCCCAGGACAGATCTCTGTTCCTATCTCTTTTGTCTCTCTTTTTATCTTTTATATTTTGTCCTACCTACTTTTGAAGACAATGGGCTGCTTTTCTGGGTGCCTGATGACCTCTGCCAGCATTCAGAAGTTGTTCTGTGGAATTTGCTCAGTGCTCAAATGTTCTTTCGATGAATTTGTGGGGGAGAAAGTGGTCTCTCCATCCTATTTCTCTGCCATCTTCTCAACCTCTTCATTCCATCTATTCTCTGCTCTTTTCCAGTAGCATATTGGGCACTTACTGACCCAGGGAGTTCATCTTTCAGTTTCATGTCTTTTTGCTTTTTCCTACTGTTCATGGGGTTCTTATGGCAAGAATACTGAAGTGGTTTGCCATTCCCTTCTCCAGTGGGCCACATTTTGTCAGAACTCTCCACCATGACTCATCTGTCTTGGGTGGCTCTACACGGCATCTCATAGTTTCATTGAGTTAAGACAAGGCTGTGACCCATGTGATAAGTTTGGTTAGTTTTCTGTGATCATGGTTTTCATCCTGTCTACCCTCTGATGGATAAGGATAAGAGGCTTGTGGAAGCTTCCTGATAGGAGGGACTGGCTGTAGTGGGCTTGGCCATGCTCTGTAAATCTTTAATCCAATTTTCTGCAGATGAGTGATGCTGTGTTCCCTCTCTATAGTTTGGCCTGACGCTAAACTATGGTGGGGTAATAGCTTTAATGGTGACCTCCTTCAGAAGAACTTATGCCAGCATGTTTCCCTAGACTGTTGTATTCAGTGCCCCGACCCTGCGGCAGGCCTCCATCAGAGACGCCTGGACAGTTACAGGCAAATCTGGCTCAGTCTCTTGTGGGGTCACTGCTCCTTTCTCTTGGGTCCTGGTACACACAAAATTTTGTTGTGCCCTCCAGCAGTCTCTGTTTCCCCAGTCCTGTGTAAGTTCTGCAATCAAATCCCACTGGTCTTCCATGTCAAATTCTCTGGGGGTTCTCAGTCCCTTTGCTGTATCCCCAGGTTGGGAAATCTGTTGTGGAGCCTACACTTTCACAACAGTGTGAGAACTTCTCTGGTATAATTGTTCTCCAGTTTGAGAGTCGTCTGCTCTGCAGCTCTATGGTGGGGATAATGGAAACCTCCTCCAAGAGGACTTAGGCCACACGCTACATCTCCCAGGACTGCTGCTGCCAGAGCCCCTGTCCCTGCAGCAGTCTACTGCTGACCCATGCCTCCACAGGAAACCCTCAGAGAGTCACAGGCAGGTCTGGCTCAGTCTCTTGTGGAGGTCACTGCTTCTTTCCCTGGTTTTGCACAAGGTTTAGTTTGCACCCTCCAAGCATCTCTGGTAGGTATGAGATTTGAATTTAAACATATCTCCATTACTGCCCTCCAAATAGGTTCATCAGTACCATCTTTCTAGATTCCAGATGCATATGTCGATCAGTTCAGTTCAGTTCAGTTCAGTCGCTCAATCGTGTCCGACTCTTTGTGACCCCATGAATTGCAGCACGCCAGGCCTCCCTGTCCATCACCAACTCCCGGAGTTCACTCAGACTCATGAGATGCATCCAGCCATCTCATCTTCTGTCGTCCCCTTCTCCTCCTGCCCCCAATGCCTCCCAGCATCAGGGTCTTTTCCAATGAGTCAACTCTTCACATGAGGTGGCCAAAGTATTGGAGTTTCAGCTTTAGCATCAGTCCTTCCAAAGAACACCCAGGACTGATCTCCTTTAGAATGGACTGGTTGGATCTCCTTGCAGTCCAAGGGACTCTCAAGAGTCTTCCTCCAACACCACAGTTCAAAAGCATCAATTCTTTGGCTCTCAGCTTTCTTCACAGTCCAACTCTCACATCCATACATGACCACTGGAAAAACTATAGCCTTGACTAGACGGACCTTTGTTGGCAAAGTAATATCTCTGCTTTTTAATATGTTATCCAGGTTGGTCATGACTTTCCTTCCAAAGAGTAAGCGTCTTTTAATTTCATGGCTGCAGTCACCATCTACAGTGATTTTGGGGCCCCAGAAAATAAAGTCTGACACTGTTTCCACTGTTTCCCCATCTATTTCCCATAAAGTGATGGGACCAGATGCCATGATCTTCGTTTTCTGAATGTTGAGCTTTAAGCCAACTTTTCCACTCTCCTCTTTCACTTTCATCAAGAGGCTTTTTAGTTCCTCTTTACTTTCTGCCATAAGGGTGGTGTCATTTGTATATCTGAGGTTATTGATATTTCTCCCGGCAATCTTGATTCCAACTTGTGCTTCTTCCAGCCCAGCATTTCTCATGATGTACTCTGCATATGTTAATATATGATACTTATTTTTCTCTTTCTAACTTTCTTCACTCAGTATAATAAGTTCTAGGTTTATCCACCTCATTAAAACTGACTTAAATGTACTCTGTTTTATGGCTGAATAATACTGCATCAGATATATGTACCACAACTTCTTTATCCATTCATTTGTCGATGGGCATCTAGGTTGCTTCCATGTCCTTGATATTGTAAAACAGTTCTGTGATGAACACTGTGGTACATGTGTTTTTTTCAATTATGGTTTTCTCAGGATATATGCCCAGTATGTTAGAGAATCTGCCTGTGATGCAAGAGACCTGAGTTCGATCCCTGGGTCTGGAAAATCCCCTGGAAAAGGGAATGGTTACTCATTCCAGTCTTCTTGCCTGGAAAATTCCATGGACAGAGGAGGCTGTTGGGCTACAGTCCACAGGATCACAAAGAGTTGGATACAACTGAGCGACTTAACACTTTCACTTTCATAGTAGTTTTATTCCTAGTGTTTTAAGGAATCTCCACACTGTTCTCCTTAGTGGCTGTACCAATTTGCATTCCCACCAAGAGTGCAAGAGGTCCCCTTTTCTCCACATTCTCTCCAGCATTTGTTTATAGATTTTTTGATGATGGCCATTCTGACCCGTGTGAGGAGATACCTCATTGTAGTTTTGATTTGCATCTCTTTAGTAATGAAGCCATGTTGAGCATCTTTTCATGTGTTTATTAGTCATCTGTATGTCTTCTTTGGAAAAATGTCTGTTTAGGTCTTCTGCCTACTTTTTGATTGGGTTGCTTGTTTTCTGGTGTTGAGCTTGTGTGAGCTGCTTGTATGTTTTGGAGATTAATATTTGTCAGTTTGTTCATTTGGTATTTTTCTCCCATTCTGAGGGGTGTCTTTTCACCTTGTTTATAGTTTCCTTCCTCTCTGCATTTTGGGCTCCCCTGGTAGCTGATAAAGAATCTGCCTGCAATGCAGGAGACCCTGGTTTGGTTCCTGGGTTGGGAAGATCCCCTGGAAAAGGGTAGGCTACCCACTCCAGTATTCTTGCCTGGAGAATCCCCATGGACAATGGAGCCTGGTGGGCTACAGTCCATGGGGTTGCAGAGAGTTGGGCACGACTGAGTGACTAAGCACAGCATTTTAGCAAGCTGACCCTCTAGACTGCGAACTTCACACATATTTCTCAGTTTCACCTCTTAGGTGGGACAGGATGGCTGGTGGGAGCTACAGCTGGTTATTTTTCTTCCCCAGGTCAGATAGGTGTTGATCAAATCCCAGCCGTCTAGGCTCAGATTAGCTAGTTTCTCCAGAGGGCAGTCTTGTTATAAACAGAATTCTCTGGTGTGTTTTAAGATGACTCCTCTACCTCTCCATAAGTGAATTTTTACTGTGAAACCCTCCTCAGGCTCCTGGAGCTACAACTCACAAAGGTGGGCCCCCTGGAGTGCCCTGAGACTTGCCCGTGCTGGACCACATGGCCCACAGCCATGGTTCCCACAACGAGTTCAGTTCACATTCCTGCTCCAGGAAGCTGGGGTTTTCAGAACTTGCCTGGTGGTCTCAGCATCAGCACCATTGATTGCCCTGTGATTTAGTTTGCTTGAGGATTGAAGAAGAGTTGTTGATTTTTCAGCTTGTTTGGCGTTTTCTTTGCTGTCGGGATGTTTACTGCCACCCTGTCTGTGTGCAGAACTGCTATCTGGAAGTCCAGAGGCAGCATGTTAAGGTCCATAAATAGCTGCATGAGGGCCTATGTGGTCAGTGCCAGGAACTCATGTGCATTAGGAAGGTGCTCTGTTCATGGGAGAGACTCAGAGCACCTAGAGGAAGGTCTGTCACCACTCAGATCTGCACACCTGGATGGGTCATCTTTTACATCCTCACTCTGTCCTTCACCTCATGGTCCAAGATGTCTCGAGAGCATCGTCTTTGCCACTAGAAGTTAGGAAGGTGGGGTGCAGCCCTCCTTCTTAGGATGCTGTGTTGACATTTCCATTTTCCTTCCATTGTGCATACACAGGCTTGTCACAGCTGCAGGTGGACTTTGGTGGCAGGTCCTGATCTGGCTGGCTATGTGCTCAGTCAACATTGGGTTCTGACAGAAGCCCAGGAAGGTGAGGGGAGGGGAACTCGTCATGAGAGTCAGTCAGTAGTCTCGGGGCAGAATCTGATTTTTTAATGGGAATTCACATCTTTCTCAGCTGGCTCTGAAAGAGTCAGTTCCGAGGCAGGTTGATAGGAAGTCCAGGGTCCCCAAGGAGGAGAGAGGGGTCTGGGGCTCTCTAGGAGGAGATAGGGGTCTACAATTCTCAAGGAGGAGGAAAGGACAAACTGTTTTGTTTTGTTTTTTCCCTCTACATTCGTTAGTCTTAGTCACATAAAACGATTTTTTTTTCTTTAAGCCTGGAAGTGATGATTACACAACAGACAAATCAGTTTGAACTCTGTACTAGGGATTATATAACAACAATGTATCCTGCTTGAGGACAGTTTCTCCTTTCTGAAAGCTTTCTGGCTAATCCTGTTATCTCAAAATGAAAATTATGGGAATGGGTCTAGTACGATATTTACAACCTGGAGACATTCTTTTGATTTGCTATAATAACTAATTAAAAAAGTATATAACTCCCTTGCTAACACTAGCGAGGGCGGCGCTCTCCATCCCCCTTCTGATGTCTACGTCAGAAGCTCCTTTATATACTTTAATAAAACTCTGCTATACAAAAGCTCTTGAGTGATCAAGCCTGGTGCCTGGCCTCGAAGTTAAATCTTCTTCGGAAATCATGAACCCAACACTGTTCACCATAAGCTATCATCTTGGGGCTCATCCAGGGTCTTTAGAACTAGGGAAGAACATTCAGAGTCGCGGCCTCTTTGCTTTCTCAGTATACACATTTTCTGCTTTACTTTACTAACTCTATAGTGTGCTTGTGTGAATGGATTACACACCCTGCGCGAAAGGAGGGTTGAGCCCTGCTGTAAAGTTTTGCAGTGCCTCATAATGACTGAAGGCAGCCCCAAAAGGGAGCCTTGTCGGGGCCTGCCAATGCCGACCTGCCAATGCTGACCTGCCAATGCCTACCTGCCAATGCCTAGAGACACCCAATGTCCCTGTGAAGGGAGCGGCCAGAGATGGGCGAAGCGTATGGACCAAACTTTCCTTTCTTGGTGACTTTTTCCTGTTCTCTTTGGCCATTTCGTAATTGTGTGGGGAATTAGAACTACTAAGATAATCTGTCGTATCATAGACGTTCAAGGGACTTGTGATCCATGCTGTTACTATGTACTTTTACTTAGACCCCATGTATGGAAGAGCTTAGCCTTGCTACACTAGTCAAGCTGTGCTAGAAATTTACTAGGAGCAGGTACAGAGCAAGGTGGAGCCCTAGCTCCAGAGCATGTTCAGGAACTAGGTGGAACTCTAGCTCCAGGAATATCTCTCAGGCTAGAGGTCACTTTCTTGGCTGCCTGCCTCAGGGTCCAGCGACCTGAAAGAGAGTCTTTGTCATGGCTGTGCCTCTGATCTATGTGGACAGAAGCACTGCTGGTGGCCATGAGGTTTCTGAGGACACAGATTGGGAACTGCAGGATCTGGTCAGATTGGAAGTACAGTGGACTTCTTCCTTGGGTAGCACTAGCTCTTAGTGGACCAGAGGAGGCTCTCTGGTGGCTTTTGTCTCAACTCCTTAGATACTTTTTTGTGAAATCTGTGGAAATGAACTGGAAGGATTGGCCCTACTAGCTTGAGGACAAAAATCACTTTTTCCTCTCTGGCCAACCCTCCACCACCTCTTTTGCTATACTGGTGTGGTGACACTCAGAAGGGACATCTTGGTTGCTGTTTATCTCTTTATGATTCATGGCTTCTCCTGCAGTCAGGACTGTACTCAGGAATGTGCATGGGCACATGTAAGATGGATGCTTCCCCTAGGAGTCCTAGCTTGGGAAATACTCCATAAAGCTTCTCTGCTCCACCCTGGGTGGCATCAGAGAAAAGGACAAATCTAACAAAGATCTTGGTGGTATGGAACTAAGTCAGTCTGGGATGCCATCAGGTCTATGCCTGGTGCATCTCCACCCTGCCTCAGTAGTAGAACCAGGAGGGATGAATAAGGTGCCTGCATCGGTAAGGGACAGACTAAGTCTGACCAGAGAAGGAAAGCTTCGGTGGAGAGTCTGTCTCTACCCCCATCTAGAGCAGGGAGGGACGCTTCTGGTGGAAAGAAGCTATGGCTGTACTGCTTTTTTCTCTCTTACAGATGGGAGTTAGCTGTTCCAGAACCACTCCTTTACAATGTATTTAAAAAACTGGGACACGGTTGATCCCCAGAGTTTAAAAAAGACACGCCTGACCTTCTTCTGTGATACTGAATGGCCACAGTATCCTTTGGAAGACAGGGAACACTGGCCTGTTGAAGGATCTCAATCATTACTGTTTTACAACTAGATTTGTTCTGTAGAAAATGAGGGAAATGGGTAGAAGTTATATGTGTTTGCTCTATCTCTCTGTGAGACATGCCAGATTTATGTCATAAGGGTGCAGATTTGGGTGTGAAACCGTCAGCTCCCTCCTGTTCTCTTACTTTGCCCCTGTATCTGGGGCTCCCAACTGAACAGGCTGAAGATCAGGGCACCCTTCCAGCAGGGGTTGCCTCAGTCTAGGTAGAAATTCAAACAGTCCCAATTGTTGTCGAGACTATTTAGAGGATTCAAAAGGTACATAGAAGGCTTTACAGGACTAACTTTACTTTGTGAGCTTACTTGGAGAGATGTCATGTATGTCTTGGGACAGACGCAGATTCCTGACTTGAGAGCTCAAGTTTTGGGGGAAACTACTACTTTTGGAGATGAATGGCTCAAGTGTGAGACAAGGGGAACTAGAGAACATGAAATAACCGTCTTCCCTACTGGAAGCCAAGCAGTTCCCGTAACAGCCACTTTGTTGGATGTATTCTTGAAGGACTCAAGCGAGCACGCAAGAAGACTTTAAGCTAAGTCGGATGACATAGAACAGGGAGAGAAGGAAACACCTGGTAAATTCCTAGATATACTATGGGAGGCTCTCCAAAGTTTACTGACTTTGATCCTGAAACTGCAGAGGGAGAAATGATCTTAAAAGATAGATTTCTTACTCAGTTGGCTCCAGATATCTGCTGTAAATTACGGAAACAGGTGTTTGAACCAAATCAGTTTTTTAAAAAGTGTTACAGCTGGCTCAGATGGTATATTATGGTAGAGAATAGGAGGAGGAAAAAAAGAACCAGGCAAAAGACTGAAGCCCCAACAATGGCTGTTAGACCTGCTTTGAAACAGTCAGAGGAAAAATGCCCAGAGGGACCCAGGTGAAAAGGGACAGACTTGTTATTACTGTGGGAAGGGGGGCATCTCAAGCAGGATTGCCCTCAGGCATCTAAGCCACCCCCAGCAATGTGTCTGGCCCTCAAAGGACCACACTGGAGGAGAGACTGCCCTCCGAGGTATAGGCCCCAGAGGTCGGACTCTCAAGACAATGGGGACTGAAGGTGCCTGGGGGTCCCCAAGCAAGCCCCCTTCCTAATTACACCGGGTATTAGTAACTGTGGGGGCCAGTCGATTTTCCTTTGGACCCTGGGGCAACTTTCTCTGTGCTCATGGAAGCTTCTGGCCCGCTTTCCTCCTGATCCACTACAGTAATGCGGCTGTCAGGATGAGCCAAACGCTATTATGTCAGTCATCCTTTAAGCTGCAGCTGGGACTCTGTGCTATTTTCTCGAGTTTCTAATTGTGCTGGGAGTCTCCCTCACCCCTTCTGGGGAGGGATATACCGAACAAGGTCCAGGGCTCTGTTTTCATAAATATGGAACCTGCTGTTTTAACTGAACAAAATGTAAATCCTAAAGTGTGGGCTGATAGAAAAACTGTGGGTTGAGCACAAAATACTGTTCCTGTTGTTGGCAAGCTCAATGACCCTCACCTATTTCCATATCAAAATCAGTATCCGTTAAAGCCTGAGGTATTAAGGAAGGGTTAAAACCCATCATTGAAAATTTAAAGGATCAGGGCTATTAATTCTCTGTAACAGTCCATACCACACTCCTATTTTGGGTGCGAAAAAAGTCAAATGATAAATGGAGACTTGTTTAAGATATGCAAATAATAAGTGCCTAATCCTTATACCTTGTCTGAAATTCCTAAATGAGCCAAATATGACTTTAAGACAATTGAGAGAATTATTGGACATTATAGGCTACTGCCACATTTGGATTCTGGGTTATGGGGAACTTGCCCGGCCTTTATATAAACTTATAACTGGAATTCAGCAGGCCCAAACCAACAAGCTGGTTTGGTCCCCCAGAAACTCAAAAGGCTTTTAAGCCTCTTTCAAACTGCTCTCTTACAGGCTCCTCCTTTGAGCTTGCCCACAGGATCAGAGTTCAGTTTGTTATTGAAAAAAGGCTATGGCCACATTGCTTAAGGGTAATTGCTATTATTGTTTTGCTAATGACTAAAGCTTGTAAGTTTACTATTGGACAAAAGCTTACTGTAAGTGGGATCTTAAAGTCTGAAGTTCAGAGCAAGAATGGCTCTGTCTAAGTTGCTGTAACTCAAGGGGTGTCAAAAGCTTTAGGAATAGAATATCACTTACACTGTTCCTGGAGACCCCAATTTTCAGAAAAGGTTAAAAAGGCTAATGACATTATTAAAAGACACCTGTCTAAGCTAACTCAGGAAACACAAGACAGTTGGTTTAAAGTTTTACCCAAAGCTTTAATGCAGGCTTGAGCTGCCCCTAAGAAGGGAGTGTCTCTATGACAGACTGTTTTTGTGCACAGGTATTGTCATAGATCCTGAAGCCTTAGAATTAACTATGTGACTCAGCTTTCAGCTTTTCAACCTCCTCATCAATTGAAGGCTTCACAGGGTGGGTTTCTCCGCTTCAAGGAAAGAACTTTCTTCAGCTCTGTGAATACCTTCACCAACAACAATTGTACGTGACGCCTCATCTAGCAATCCTATGATGGACTGATGTAACTATGGACATAATGTAACTTTTAATTTTGATTATGTTTTAACTTGGTTTAATAACTATTTTACCTTACATCTGTAACTGCATAATGGGGTTTGTTTCTTAATCATCTGAAATCTTTCAGGTTACAAATGGTTGTCTAGGCTCCTACAAGTGCCACAGCTTCCTCCAACTATTACTTGGAGTCCCTGGATCAGAGATGCTTAATATGAGGGTTAGGAGAATATGTTGCCTCAACAATTTAGGGACAGTGCCCCATCACAACAGGAAGTAGTTTTGGGATGAAAACGACACCCCTTTCCCTTGGCAACATAATTCTCCTAAAAGAAAAGGGGAGAATAAGAGAGTAAATTCCTAGGCAGGTTGATAGGAAGTCCAGGGTCCCCGAGGAAGAGAAAGGGGTCTGGAATTCTCAAGGAGGAGAAAAGGACAAACTTTTTTTTTTTTTTTTTAAGCCTGAAACACAACAAACAACTCAGTTTGAACTTTGCACTAGGGATTATATAGCAACAATGTATCCTGCTTGAGGACAGTTTCTCTTTTCTGAAAACCTTCTGGCTAATCCTGTTATCTTAAAATGCAAATTATGGGAGTGGGTCTAGTAAGATCTTTACAACCTTGAGACATTCTTTTGATTTATTATAATAACTAATTTGAAAAAGCATATAATTCCCTTGCTAAAGACTAGGGAGGGGGGCACTTTCTGTCCCCTTTCTGATGTCTATGTAGAAGCTCTCTCTGCCCCTTTTCACTTTAATAAAACTCTGCTATACAAAAGCTCTTGAGTGATCAAGCCTGGTCCCTGGTCCCAAAGCTAGGTCTTCTTCGGAGATCGTGAATCTGACACTGTACTGTAAGCTGCCAGCCCCTTGGTTGACCTGGCACCGGGCAGTCTGCACCGGCTCCTAGATGCCTCCCACTACCCCTCAGCCCAGCATCTGCTCCTGGGATGAAAGAAACTCTTCTCTTCTTTTGGAGATCTGGGATTTTGCAAGCCTAGGGTGTCTGCTTTGGAGGACTGTCAGTCATTCACTCTCTGAGATTTATCTATTAATAAATCAGGGTTGTATTTTACCATCTGACTCCTGACTGTAGCAGTTCATATGATATTCTCTTCAGTGGATGAACTGGATGGTGTAACTGTCCCAGCAAAGTATCAACAACATTTGTAAATCAGTTGCCTATTTCTTAAATGTTGACAGAAGTTGACACCTACCATCTCAGGTGCACTGGACAGGAAATATGATGTGAAAGATCTTAGATGAAAATTGTGATGTGAGCCTAAGAAAACAGCTTGTGAGCAGAGGAGGAAAGGAGACACTGGAAGCGGGAAGGCAGAAGAGGGAGAAGAAGATGAAGGGAACTTGCAAAGTGTGAAAGCATGAGACTTGTGGCCAGGATGAAAATTAGCACCCTGAGAGAAATGTTAGCCGGGAACAACTTCCTCTTTGTTGTTCAGTCCCCAAGTCATGACTCTTTGTGACCTCATGGACTGCAGCACTCCAGGCTTCCCTGTCCTTCACTATCTCCCCGAGTTTGCTCAAACTCATGTCCATTGAGTCAGTGATTCCATCCAACCATCTCATCCTCTGTCACTCCCTTCTCCTCCTGCCTTTAATCTTTCCCAGCATCAGAGTCTTTTACAGCGAGTAAGCTGTTCTCATCAGGTGGCCAAAGTATTGAGCTTCAGCTTCCATATCAGTCCTTTCAATGAATGTTCATGGTTGATTTCCTTTAGGATTGAATAGTTTGATCTCCTTGCAGTCCAAGGAATTCTCAAGAGTCTTCTCGAGCACCACATTTCAAAAGCATCAGTTCTTTGGTGCTCGCTCTTCTTTATGGTCTAACCCTCACATCCACCTGGGCTTTATGGTCCAAGTCTGTTGGGTTCTTTATGGTCCAGTTCTCACATCACCAGGGGCTTCCCTGATGGCTCAAATGGTGAGGAAACCGCCAGCGATGCAGGAGACCCGGGTTCAACCCTTGAGTCGGGAAGATTCCCTGGAGAAACAAAGGGCAACCTATTCCTGTATTCTTGCCTAGAGAATTACATGGACAGAACCTGGTGGGCTAATAGTCCATGGGGTTGCAAAGAGTTGGACATGACTGAGTGACTACAGAGGATGTGGAAAAAAGGGAACCCTCTTACACTGTTCGTGGGAATGCAAACTAGTACAGCTACTATGGAGAACAGTGTGGAGATTCCTTAAAAAACTGGAAATAGAACTGTCTTATGATCCAGCAATCCCACTGCTGGGCATACACACTGAGGAAACCAGAATTGAAAGAGACACGTGTACCCCAATGTTCATCGCAGCACTGTTTATAATAGCCAGGACATGGAAGCAACCTAGATGTCCATCATCAGATGAATGGATAAGAAAGCTGTGGTACATATACACAATGGAGTATTACTCAGCCATTAAAAAGAATACATTTGAATCAGTTCTAATGAGGTGGATGAAACTGGAGCCTATTATACAGAGTGAAGTAAGCCAGAAAGAAAAACACCAATACAGTATACAACCGCATATATATGGAACTTAGAAAGATGGTAACGATAACCCTGTATGCAAGATAGCAAAAGAGACACAGATATATAGAACAGTCTTTTGGACTTTGTGGGAGAGGGAGAGGGTGGGATGATTTGGGAGAATGGCATTGACACATGTATAATATCCTATAAGAAATGAATCACCAGTCCAGGTTTGATACAGGATGCTTGGGGCTGGTGCACTGGGCTGACCCAGAGAGATGGTATTGGGGGGAAAGTGAGAGGGGGGTTCAGGATGGGGAACATGTGTATACCTGTGGTGGATTCATGTTGATGTATGGCAAAACCAATACAATATTGTAAAGTAATTAACCTCCAATTAAAATCAATAAATTAAAAAAATGAATTATTGTTTTTATTCTCACATCTGTACATGATACTGGAAAAATCATAGCTTTGACTGTATGGATGTTTGTCAGCAATATGATGTCTCTCTTTTTTTAATATGTTGTCTAGATTTGTCATAACTTTTCAAGGAGCAGGTGTCTTTTAATTTCATGGCTGCAGTCACCATCCACTGTGATAATGGAGTCCACGAAAAGAAAGTCTGTCATTGTTTCCACTGTTTCCCCAAATCTATTTGCCATGGAATGATGGGAATGGATATCATAATCTTAGTTTTTTGAATGTTGAGTTTTAAACCAGCTTTTTCACTCTCCTCTTTCACCCTCATCAAGAGGCTCTTTAGTTCCTCTTCTCTTTCTACCATTAGAGTAGTATCATCTGTATATCTGAGCTTGTGGATATTTCGCCTAGTAATCTTGATTCCAGCTTGTGAGTCATCCAGCCTAGCATTTTGCATAATGTACTCTGCATATAATTTAAATAAGCAGGATGACAATATACAGTCCTGACATACTCCTGTCCCAATTTGAAACCAGTCCATTTTTCAATGTCTGGTTCTAACTGTTGCTTCTTGACCTGTATACAGGTTTTTCAGGAGGCAGGTAAGGTAGTCTGGTATTCCCATCTCTTTAAGAATTTTCTGCAGTTTGTTGTGATCCACACAGTAAAAGGCTTTAGTATAGTCAATGAAGCAGAAGTAGATGTTTCTTTGGAATTCCCTTGCTTTTTGTATGATCCAGCAGATGGTGCCAATTTGATCTCTGGTTCCTCAATTTTTTCTTAAACTGATTTCAAACTGACAAATCTGAGCCAGGTTTCAGGCCACACTTTTTCTCTTTAGAAGCCAATGTAAACGTGACTTTAAGGGCACTAGCATACAAAACTTTTTTTTTTTTTTTTAATTTACCTTTTTAACCATTAAAATATTAAAACTGTGGGAGAAAAACATTCATTATTATTATCACAAAGAAAGAAATCCACTTGGGTTTCACATAATATTTGGTTGCTTGAAGTCTGCACCAATGTTTCCAACTAGAAAAGACAAAATTGGAAAATCACCAAGACTGGGTATAAATTAAAACAAACAAACAAACAAAAAAACATCACAGTACATTTCAAAGAAGGATGATGAAAAATCCAACTTGCTGGGTGTAGTCACATTGTCTTTTCTTCATGCCTTTAATCCAGTTAATTGCCTTCGTTGATTTTAGGTCTTCTCTCTGCCAGATTTGAAAGTGGAAGATGGAGTGGGTTTTGTTCAAAGAATTTTGCCTGCAATTATATGTGTGTGTGTGTGTGTGTGAATTTAAACGTTAATCTGTTTTCAGTGAGATTTTAAACAGGCCTTTGAAATATTTATAGATTTACTCAAGTGTTTAAAAAATTCAAAAAATATGCACTTGACTGCACTGAAAGCCTGTCCAGGTGTTACAGGTTCAGCGGTGAGCTATGGATGCAGGCAGGTCACTGTGTAAAATCTTCTATGCTGTGGGGGAGGCAGGTACTAGAACAGATAATTAGACACGAATTGCTTACTTACTGAATAACGCTGTATTGTGTACATATTCCCAGGCATATACAAATGCACTGCATGCAAACCCCACAGCAACAGGAGCTCTGACTGGCCTCCATCTGGTGATTGACAGGCGAGTGAGGAAAGCCCAGGTCTCCAGGCCAGGTGTGGGCGGAGGTGAGGCTGCTGCCTGCAGACAGGGAGGGGCTCCCCGTTCTCTCCGATTTTAATGAACACGTACCTTCAGATGCTTTTTCACTCCCAGACCTGTCTGTTCTTTCACAATCGCCATAAACAATATCAAGCATAATTACTCTAAGCTATTTTCAGAATAGGACCTTATTTTGTTAAATATGTGAATATCTTGGAGAGAATCTTGCAGAATGGAATCTGGGTAGAAAACAGATTTCCAATATCTGTTTGGTTCGAGATTGCACTCCCTTGTGTGTGTGAATGTGTGTACTCACAGTACTCAACTGTCTGGTTTAAAATGATCTATCGTTTATCAGTTTATTCTGCTAAGCAATGAAAAGTGGATGAAGAAGACACTAGTGGAATCAATCACTTTTTGAGAAGCATCTGGTGAACTTATCTGCCTCTTGAATACAGAGGCCACATTCTTCTGCATGCAAACCATTTGTGATTGTATATTGATGCGACAATGCCAGCATAAGTCAGCAGTCATTTTAAAGACTTTGAGGTTAGAAGTTAAAAAAAAAAAAAATCAATAGGCATTACTGTACATCATCTTTATCCAACAGTAGGAAAAAATCAAGTTAAATGTTGTATATATGATATAGATTAATTGGAACAATAGTTAATTGACAGAGCCTTTTGATCCATACTTTGTTCATGGAAGTTTGGTTTAAGAGAAAGAAGTAGAACCTCACATTTAGAGTGAGCCAAAATTTCAACAATCACTTGAGAGGTGGATTATGTGGGCCAAAGATAAAGGGTGGTGGAACGCTTACTTCTGACAGTGTCTTCACTCAGGCCACTCTAACAGAACGCCATAGACAAGAGCCTTGACACTCACGGTTGCTGGTCTCAGTCTGGAGGCTGAAGTCTGAGCTGGGGAGCCAGCCTCATTCTTGCTGAGGACCCTCTTGCTGGTTCACAGTGGGCTGTCTTCTTGCTGTGCCTTCATGTGGTGGGAGGGGGCTGCCAGGTCCTCCTGAGAGCACAGAGTCCATGCATGGGGTTCCTTGACCTAATCACCCGAAGCCGCAGCACCAAATACCATCACGCCACAGTTAAGTTACAGCATATCGACTCTGGGTACACAGGCATTCAGCCCACTGTGGACAGTTGGAGCAGGACAGCCCCATTTTATGCTGACAAGTATTTTCCCAGACTTAACCCAAAATATGGAGAAAAGGAGTATTTCTGAACATCTATGTAGCTGGCAGGCTTCTTCTGTAGTCTGTGACAACTGTTTCTCAGTGTAAACAATATTTAATAAATGTCTTTCTACCCAGACAAAAAGAAAAGTTTTCAGCAAACTCCGGGATACAGTGAAGGACAGGGAAGCCTGGTGTGCTGTAGTCCATAAGGTCACAGAGAGTCAGAGGAGACTGAGCGACTGAACCACAATGCAGACATTAGGTAGATATTAATAAGTATATTATATGTGAGGTAATCCACCAAAATGGATAGATTTTATGTTAATTATAGAATGAATTCTTATACTATTTTATGAATAGACAATACAGATCATGGGAACCCATGTAGTCAATGTAAGATGAAATAAGAATGATAAGGATGATTTTATTTAATAGATAAATAATAATAATAAATAACTCACTAAATAAATACATAATTTATTATTAATAATAATAAATCACCATTTTAAAGAATAAGTGGTTCCTCTGAATGTGAATAAGAGGTATGTGTTCAGTATGCACAAATTAGCTGCTGCATTTGTGTGCTTTTCTGTGTGTGCGTGTGTGTGTGTTTTTTTGCAGAGAGTGGGGGGCACTTCCCAGGTGGCACTAGTGGTAAAGAACCTGCCTGCCAATGCAGGAGATGTAAGAAGATGCAGGTTTGATCCCTGGGTCAGGAAGATCCCTTGGAGGAGGGCATGGCACCCCACTCCAGTATTCTTGCATGGAGAATCCCATGGACAGAGGAGCCTGGGTGCTATAGTCCATGGAGTCGCAAAGAGTCGAACACGACTGAAGCCACGTAGCACGTAAGCACACTGTGTGTTTTTAAGAGAGAGAGAGACAGTCACAGAGACAGAGGTGAAGAGAGACAATGACAAAATGGAAAGACTTCCCTGGTGACCCAGTGGTTGAGACTTTACCTTCCAGTGCAGGCGGTGTGGGCTCCATCCCTGGTCAGGGAACTAAGATCCCACATGCCTTGTAGCCCGAAAACCAAAGCATAAAACAGAAGCAGTATTGTAAAAAATTCAAGAAAGACTTGAAAAGTGGATGGTCCACATTAAAAAAAAATCTTAAAAGAAAAAGAAGAAAAACTTCAGTTCTGCTTAAAGGACACAAAGTCGGTGGTAGAGGTTGTTCTGGATTCATGCTGCCAGCCAGTCCTCGCAAACCAAATACCAACACTTAACTGTGAATCACAAGGGCAGTTAAACGTGAAAGGAGTCAAAAATGCTGGAGACAGAAATCATTTATAGAGAGAAAAGGCACGAACAACGGACAGCAAGACTTTAAGCTACCAAGAAAAAAAATTATAATGTAGCATATCCACAAATGTCAGACATTTAAAACATCACATTATTTTGGATAATAGGGGGAAAATGGCTGATATTTCCTTGAAAGGAGTGACAGAGGGTCATGTGCAATTTATTTATTATTTTTCTAGTACCCAGCAAGTTTCTTGGATCATGTTCATGCCTAAAATACATTGACTTAATAAACGAACCTCCTGTTACTACTGTAATGGTTACGCACTTTCCTCCTTGGCATTTTTCACTATAGAAATATCTACTCAGAGTAGCTCTTAACAAACTACTGTGTTTCAAATGAGAAGAACCCCTCCTATAAATAGATGGACTATAAGTGGACTCCGGCACATGGACTATTTTCTCTTTCTCCTTTTTATTGAATTAGGTCCTTATGGAGGAGACCATGGCCATGGCATTGCATAGGTCCGGTCAGTCGTGGGCGCGCCTCCCGTGGCACAGTGCACACACGCCCTCGGCAGGCCACAGACCTGAAACTAGCGTGTGGGCAGACGGGAAGGAGGGCCTGTCCTCTGAGATCACTAGGCAGAGTGACAGAGATCTGTTCCCACCTATATTTGGCCACAGTGTGGAAACTGATCTGCATAAAGAGTGAACAAGCCCAACACATTAGAATTTATGAAGAGTTTAATTAAGAGAGCAAGAGAGAGATGCCCTAGATTATTCTGTGATTTTCTTGATCAAAAGCATGGCCTGCACCCAGAATCACCTCCTAGTTCCCAGTTACATAAACCAGTAAGCTCCATTTTTACTTTATCTGGTTCGAGTTACCTTTTTATCTTTCAGTCAGTTGCCACCTTAACAGTCCTAATTGCTGTGAGGCAATCCTCCGTGGGTTCCTTATGTTCTGCACCATTGAAGTGAGGCACTGGCAGCTCTTAATTCCAGATTGTCTTTGTAGAGATGTTTGTGGAGTGAATTGTGCTAGAAGAGAGAGATAGGCGCTCCCTTCAGAACAAAGAGCAGGCATACTCCCTGCCCACTTTAGAAGATTCCAGTCCCCAGGGTCGTGTTTCTCCTCCGAAGGGCGGCTGACTGCATGTGTAGGTGTCACCTAGACACTCCCTGTCTCCCTGGGAACTAGGGCACAGAGAGGTCAGAAACACTGACCCCCTGCCCCGTTCTGAGCTCTGAGTAATACCTCATCCTTTTTTTAAAAATTTATTTTAATTGGAGGCTAATTACTTTACAATATTGTATTGGTTTTGCCATACCTCATCCTTTATCTCTGACCCAGGATTTCATGTCTTCCGCCAGGATCCGTGAAACTGTCAAGAGCATTTGTCTCATCAGCTCGCAAGTTAGATGAAGTCACAGACCTTCATGGTCCTTGACACTGAAGTGTCCTCCCAGGCAGGAGGTAGAGCCAAGTTTATTGTGGAGAGGAAAGGATCACATGCATTTTGAAGAAGTGCAATAAATACATAATTTTAGATTGAAAAATAGATGATGTTTTCTAATATAAAGGATAAATGTATTATTGGCTGACACATGAGGATAAAAAATTAGTGCTATGTAGGTTTAATGACTTGTGGATATATATATATAATTTAAAGAGGCTATGTCATTGTTTAGGACATGAGATGTTTAAAGCTTATCAAAATAATTTTTTAAATTTTGAGATAGAAACATTTGGACTTTCCAGAAAAGAAACTTGGAAATGATGAACTCACTAGTGATGAGAATTTCATGTTCCTCGAGCAGTACTGAGTGTCTAAACTTGGCTAAAATTAACTTGATTATGTAATTTACTTGATTATGCTAACTTATATCACACATTTCAATCACTTATTTAGCAAATGGTAATATATTCAAGCAATATATCCAGTCCTGTTATTGGCAATAAGGAGATCATTAAAAAGGTTGACAATACCCCGCCAGTCCTGCACCAACTAAGGTTGAATACCTGCTGTCCAGGGGGGAACGCATGAGTGTGTGTGTGTATATATGTGTATGTGCATGTAGTTGATTTCTGTATCCATAGTTGACCTGGTTTCAGTTGAAAGACAAGGGCACCTTTGACACAGAAGCTGAAATACACTTTCTCTAATATTAAAGAGCATTGATCCATGATATCTGTGACCACACTTTGTCAGTGCCACAGCAGCTCCTGGGTGATACTGAATGATAATTTTTGGACACTGGGAGAACAAGGCCACAATTTTTTTGTGTGTTCAGTTCAGTCGCTCAGTTGTGTCTGACTCTTTGTGACCCCATGGACTGCAGCACATCAGGCCTCCCGGTCCATCAGCAACTCCCAGAGCTTACTCAAACTCATGTGCATTGAGTCGGTGATGCCATCCAACCATCTCATCCTCTGTCATCCCTTTCTCCTCCCACCTTCAATCTTTTCCAGCATCAAGGTCTTTTCGAATGAGTTAGTTCTTCACATCAGGTGGCCAAAGAATTGGAGTTTCAGTTTCAGCATCAGTTCCTCCAATGAATATTCAGGACTGATTTCCTTTAGGATTGACTGGTGGGATCTCCTTTCAGTCCAAGGGACTCTCAAGAGTCTTCTCCAACACCACAGTTCAAAAGCATTGCCAGTTCAGGTTTGAAGTATCATCCTGCATGATACAGGATGCTTGGGGCCGGTGCACTGGGATGACTCAGAGGGATGGTATGGGGAGGGAGGTGGGAGGAGGGTTCAGGATGGGGAACACGTGTACACCTGTGGCGGATTCATATCAATGTATGGCAAAACCAATATTGTAAAGTAATTAGCCTCCAATTAAAATAAATTAATTTAAAAAAAAAGCATCAGTTCTTTGGCGCTCAGCTTTCTTTATAGTCCAACTCTTAGATCCATATGTGACTACTGGAAAAACCATAACTTTGACTAGATAGACTTTTTTTTATTATTATTATTATTTTGTGTATTTTCTACTATATAACAGCTATTGACATAACACGTTTTTAATCAGATCTTCATCACTAACATTTCCCACCACATTCTAGTCAAACAGCAGAATGGTGCAGGAAGCCCTGAGTCCAGTGTCTGCTGGTTCTGTGGTGTGGATGCTCCCACAGTGGCCAGTTTCAGGCTATCTTCGTGACCCCACTGACCTGGCAGCTGGCACGAGGCTGTGCAGCAGCAGGTCTGTGTGTCTTTCCCACCAGACAGACAGTGCCCTTGGTGGTCTCCAGAGCACAGGGAACCATAGAGTGATTAGGAGGAGGCGTTTTCCCCCTCCTCGTTTAAAAATGACTTGTTTGATCTTATGTTTATGTAACATTCTTCTCAAGATTGACTGTGCTTATCAATGAGCTCAGCAAACTCCCCAAAAGTTAACAGCTCACCACTGCTCTTGCCTTCAGGAGCTTGGCTTCTCCTGGGAAGAGCTAAGAATGGATCAAAAACAACAACAACCCACTGATTTTTAAAAATGTGTATTTAGAGTGGATACAGAAGACATGAACAGGACAGGGTGCTGGGTATCCACTGTGCATGGTGACTGAGCAAAGCCTCCGGTGGGGAGGTTGATCCAAGCTCCTGGCTGGAGAGTAAGGAGCAGAAAGGGGGCTGTGCCCAGGAGCGGGGGTAGCAGATGAGGAATGGTCAGATGTGTCTGGCGATGCGGGGCTCCGAGCATCTGCGGCGTGGCTGAAGTTCAGGAGTGAGAGCGAGGAGGAGCCCAGCTGTAGGAGGCAGGGGCGCGTCGCTCGGAGGAGGGCGCGTCGCTCGGAGGAGGACGGTCCGAGCGGCAGTGACCGCGACGTTCCGCCTCTCAGAGCTCCAGCTCCCGTCGCAGCTGCTTTCACCTGTACTAGCGCGCCTGCTCATCACGGGAGTTTTAGGAGATTATGGTGTTGTTGACCGAGT
The DNA here is from genome assembly GCF_027580195.1 of Bos mutus. Lineage (NCBI taxonomy): Eukaryota > Metazoa > Chordata > Mammalia > Artiodactyla > Bovidae > Bos > Bos mutus. Next base: position 42,205,583 of record NC_091643.1, on the reverse strand, counting down.
TACACAGATGAAAACATCGAGCCCCAGTCATTTCAGCTAACCCCTCAGTCACACAGCTGGGGCGGGGTGGTGTCAGATCTCAGAGGCCCGCGGCCCCAGCTCACAGCTCTCCTGCGGGCTGACTGGGTTGTGTGCCGCGTGCTCAGCATGGGGGGACGGATAACCTGGGCAGACAGCGTGCTGACTGACGCGCACGGAGGGCCCCCTGGGCTGCGGGGAAGCTGGACTAGGGGGCCGGTAGAAGATGGTCAGGCAGACGTGCAGCCCTGAGCCTCCGAGTGCCTTCGGCCACGTGTGTCTTGAGAAAGACTCGCCTAAGCTGAAATATGTGCATGAGCAAACCAAACCTGAAGGCTTAGAAGCAGAGGGGAGGTTAAAGGAAAGTTACTTTAGATTAATGGAGGATCAGGTCTGAGAGAAAAATAGGCCCCACAGCACACTGTGTCTCAGACGCGCGAGGGTTGCACTTGGTGGCTGTCCTTGGTCTTTCTACTAAATCAGTTTCGTGCGAGAGTCGGGACCACATATGGGAGGGAGGCCGCTCTGCATGGAGGCCCAGGAGAGTAAGTCCTTGCTTAGAAAGGACTTGTGATCCAGAAAGTTCCTGCAGATGTCCAGGACTATTCAGCATCACAAGTACCTGAAACTGGCAGTGTTGAAGAACAGGTGTCTGTTTGTGTGGAAGAAATCAGGCTGGGCAATTCAGTCATAAAGCAAAGCTCTGGAAAAAGTGAAGATGTGTAAAAGACTGTCATTGTGTTTGGGAACCCCTCAAGGTAGTCCAGGTGAAGGGGCAGGTTGGAAAACTCCAGGTGTTCACAGAAGCTGTGGGGATAAATTCCATATGTGTGGAATTAGTTTATCCTCGGATAGTAAGATTTAGTAAATAAGATTTAGCAAGTAAAAATACCAGATACTGAGTTAAATGAAAATTTCAGATTAAATAACTTTTTTTTTCAGTATTTCTGTGTCCCATGAAATACTTGTGAGATCCTTAAAGCTAGAAATGTATTTGACATTAGTGGAAATTGACCATTGATTGGGTGTCCTTTATTTCATCTGATGAAGAGAGGATTCTTCTGTCAGATGAAGAGAACGTTACTGTGAGGAGTCGGATAGAAAAGGGAGGAGTGGGGAGGAGAGGAGGAAAAAGGAAAGGGTGGGAAGAACTTTGGGGGCAGGGAGTTGAGTTCCTGCCTGTGTTCTAGAAGGGCAGCCCTGTTCGAAATGAGGAGGAGGCCAGAGAGGAGGAGAGAACACAGAGTGTTGCCATGGAAATGGGGACAGAGCCCATCTCAGATGAGGGACTGGCCAGCAGTGGGTGGGGCCACAGGGAGAGGAGACCAGAGGAAGACAAAGTGTGGTTTAAGACTTGGCACATGGGACTACCGTCACCTTAAGGAGAAGAGCTAGTGTGGGCAGACAAAGTGGTTGAAGGAAGACTTAAGATCAGCAAGTAATTTCATGAGCTCCGGACTGGCCTTCCAGGAAGCACAGAAGCCCATGGGGCCAGCAGGTCAGCAGTGGGCAGCAGGCAGTGGGCAGGTGATTTGTTGCCTCTGGTTTGGGAAGAACCCAACCGAGGTCATGAGGGAAGGACTAGAGCTGATAGGATATGTGGACAGAGGAGCTTAGTTCATTTGTGTTAATATTAATACAGTATTAATTGTATTAGTTAATACAATTAATAATTAATCATAATTATTATTCTGCACTGGAGAAGACTCTTGAGAGTCCCTTGGACAGCAAGGAGAGCCAGCCAGTCAATCCTAAAGGAAATCAACCTTGAATATTCATTGGAAAAGTTGATGCTGAAGCTGAAGCTCCAATACTTTGGCCACCTGATGCAAAGAACTGACTCCTTAGAAAAGACCCTGATGCTGGAAAAAGATTGAAGGAAGGAGAGGAGAAGGGGATGACAGAGGATGAGATAGATGGTTGGATGGCATCATCGACTCAGTGGACATGAGTTTAAGTACACTGTGGGAGATAGTAAAGGACAGTGAAGCCTGGCATGCTGCAGTCCACGGGGTCTCAAAAAAACCACGACTGAGTGACTGAACAACAACATTAATATTAATAAGTAGCCCCTGGGGGACAAGTGTTGTTTCTGCAAAAATATACAGTGAAATGAGCTGGGTGGGAGTCTCCTCAGTCAGTTTAATCATTCATTTATTTGGGGGGTAGGGAAAAATCCAAAATAACTGTGTATAGCAACATAGAGAGATTTTTTGTGTGTGTGTGGCTGAAATTCAAAGCGAATTTCTTTTTTTAAAAAATCCAGAAAAATAAATTGTGGACAATGATAAATCATCTGAAGCAAGGCTGAACCGAATTAACCTTGTTCATAACAGTCGCTCTTCAGAGATGTTAACTTTTTCAGCCTTTTTTACTAAAAGAAAGGAAATTTTCAAGTAGATATGATCTTTTAAAAAAAATAAAAAGAAATCTCATTGAAAGGTGAATGTATAACAATGTAAATGCTCAGAAGTTTTACATTTGAAGAGGTTCTTTATTTCTGCTGTACAGGTTTCATAAGATGAATGGTCTTAAAAGGTGAACCCAAAAAACGGCAATGCCTTCATTGTGCCAATTAGGTCAAGCTGACTCTTCTCTTTGTGCGTTCATAGTATGTGTTAGAAAGTGAACTGCTCCTTCCTCTTTGCTTCAGCTAAGGGAGTTTGACATACGGAGGGGTGGCAGATACATGTTCTATCTGTTCAGATCTGGACGGACCCACTGGCTTCAGAGGAAACAGCCCCTTCCGACTCAGGAGGACACTCTGCACGGTGGACGCTCTGACCCTGAGCACTGGGGGCTCCTCCCTGGATGGAGGCTGCCATACCAGGGGTGACTGCTCAGCCCCTCAGTACCCCGTCATTTTCCTGAGGGGGCACACTGGGTCTCACTCCTTTCACAGGCAGGCAGGTGGAGAGAAGAGGTTTGGATCCTGCCAGGACACATGTCAGGGGTGCGGCTCTGCAGGTGGCATTCCCTTCCTTCTGTCTGCTTTCGTGTTAATTGGGGAGGTCTTCATTCTGTCTTGAGGATGAGGTGAGCTGGTCTGTAATCATCCTCATACTTACCGGAGTATTTTGGAATTAAGGAATTACCTGTGGTGGCTGAGACAGCAGAGAAGGTGGAGTGCTCCCCTCTGAGAGGCAGCATTTGGTCTGAGAACATGCGTGGTGCAGGGAGAGCCCCGTGGGGAGATGTTGGCAGAGCCCCATGGGGAGATGTTGGCATGTGGTTACTGTCTCACCTCTGCCCTCAGGGCCATGCAGGTGGGGCGCGTCACAGCCCAGTGTGGTGTGAAGGATGGAGGGCTCTGAGGGAGTCACCCTGCTGGGGTCCCCGCTAGGGGTCCCCATGGCAGTGCTCACAAGCGTGGCGTGCCTGCTGCATGCCGCAGGCTCCCTGGGCTGCATGGAAGGGGAGGCAGTTGTCTGGAAAGAGGGGGAGACTCAGCTCCCCAGGGAGGGGGACCCTCTTACAGGAGTCGTGCTTCAGCAGACAGCCGGGTTCTCTTCGTGGGAGACTTTTCATGATGTCCTAACATGATGTCCTAAGAAGGATCTTCCTGACCCGGGGATCGAACCCACATTCCTTGTGTCTCCTGCACTAGCAGGTGGATTCTTTACCACCAGTGCCACCTGGGAAGCCCTAGTTGCTGAACGAATATGATCAATAAGCAGGAATCTCAAGTAAATGGAGTAGGGAGACCAGAAGGGGGCTCCCTCTTGCCTGCAAGAATAGCAGAGCCCAACAGGAAGACGGACTTGCTTCTTTCTGGACCAGTAAAAAGACACAGACTCTTTATTCCTGGCAGCCCTCCTGCCTGCCTGCCTTTCCCCTCTATAAAAGCCCCTGCCCCCTTCCTGTGCAGGGCTTGCACAAGCCTCCTGTGACTGCACATCCCCAAATCAATTTCTCTGTGGATCCCAAGATCATCATTGCTGGAGAAATGGCTGCTTGTTTTAGGTCAGTATTACTTCGGCTTGGGGTCAGAATCTCTACTCTGTTAGGAGACGTGAGCTCTAAATGTGATCTATCAATTCAGAAATATCTGTAACTCCTCCTTTAGACAAAAGAAAGCCGATGCTTTGCAACCAGCAGCAGGGATTCGTATGTTTTTCCCCGGCTTTGGAGATCAGTAATTTTTCCAGTGTTGAGAAACCAGTAGAGTAGCAGACCCAGAGAGTACGGAATGGCATCTGAGGTCCATACCTGAGTTTAGGGCATTCAGGTTTTGGGGAATGGACTTGGTCCTCCAGCCTGGAAGTAACTTCAGTAGCTGTTTAACTTGCCTCTGGGGAAACTAACAGCATGCTAAGGAGGCACAGTGTGGCAGACTGTGGCTGTGTCCAAAGCCAGCTGTAAATCCAAGGGCGGTTTCCTCCAGGAAACAGTTCCATCTCGAACAATTTAGCAGATTAAAAACTTGTACCCAAAGAAACCTGTGTGTTTTCCGGTCTACTTGTTGTTTTCAGTTGCTCAGTCATGTCTAACTCTTTAAGACTCCACGAACTGCAGCAGGCCAGACTTCCCTGTCCTTTACCATCTCCTGGAGTTTGCTCAAACTCATGTCCATTGAGGCAGTGATGCCATCCAACCATCTCATCCTCTGTCACCCCCTTCTCCCCCTGCCTTCAGTCTTTCTCAGCATCAGGGTCTTCTCTATAGTCTACTTAGGTTTTATAAATCGAGAGTTTTCTTCCAAAAAACTTCTGTTTTCTAGATTTTTATTTTAAAAAATTAAGGGACTCAGATTGCACTGCGAACCATATATCCACAAGGTACGAGAAAGCTTCAGCCACAAATAGGCTGTCCCACTGGACACGCTGTGCACTTCTCACTTCATCTGGGAACCCGTGGTCCCCACTGTTTACACACTTTTTATTATTACTTGTTAAAAACCCTTTGATAGAAAAATCATCTGATAACTTGAAAAAGGCAGTACTGGCCCTGAATCCTTGATGTTTTTTTTTTTTTTTTTTTTTTTTAAATTGAATAGACTATTTTAACTTTGTAGTGATAGAAATGAACTTACAATGTGGAGATGTAAATAATTTCCAAATAATGGAGAAGATAACTGAATGGTGATGTTTAATTGTCCTGTTTCTCATTAACCAGTTTCATATCTAACACAAAAATCATATCCTAATCTTCCTTTATTAACTGGTCCCTACATACACCTACTCCAAAACAGTTTTCAAATTAATTTGGACACCTCACTGGTTCACACATTAATTAATGAGTCTAATCATGGGTTTATCTTATATTTGTATAAAATTACGATTCTGTTGTTTTGCAAGTTAAATGAGACAGTGTCTCTTTATCAAATTATGATTTTTTTAATGAGTGTTCCAGAAAGCCTTAAAAAAATAATCATCTAGAGCCTGAGTGTTGACCAGTCAGGCTGGACGTTATTATTGGCTACAGCACTGTGACCTTTCTTAGTGAAGGTAGTGGGGCAGGTTGCTCAAAATTATATTTTAGCAACATTTCAAAATCGATTCATTACTAGGAAAAAGGAAGCACTAGTTGCCCTGAAGACTAAGACTCCAGAACAGAAGAGTTATAGATTGTGGTTTATATTGGAGCAGTATTCGTTGGTCATATCGTGAAATGAAGGGACCCTACTATGGAGAGTGATGCAGTGGTGAAATCACCTAGGGGTTCAGTTAGCACCCCACTAATTTCATGTGGCCCCCATGCCCCCCAGACTACATACATTTTAAGCAAATCAGTGGATTTTGCTATGTAATATGGTGAGTATATCTGAAGCAGAGTGATAATTTTTCAAAACATTTAGTAAAAAAAAACCCTTTGCAAATAGTTTCTCAGTTTAGTGGGAAATTACAAGATAAAACAATCATGGAGTTAAGAGTATGTACATTAATAGACTGGGGAATTAGCTGCTGCTTATGAACAGATACAAAGGCAATAACAAACAATTATTAAGTATGAAAAAGTTAATTAAGATGCAAATATTATGCTCTGCTATGTATTAGTAAATAGAAAGGAATTTAAGAAAACAACCAAGGAATTAAAATATGATTATATATTTTAATTAAGTGTTAGTTCATTACAGAATGTTAATACGGATTATATACAAATATTTGGGGAAAAGTCAGCCACTGATGATGGATTAAAAGTTAAGACTGTAAAACTCTACCAAAAAAAAAAGATATTTCAATATATAGTTAAAAATATTTAAAGTCAGCTATCAGGCTCTTGAAATTTAATATTAAAATTAATTACCCTATAATAACATGAATAATTAGCAACAATAATTAAGATTCTTTGTGTTTCACTTCCATTTTCAGGGGAAATATTTTCCCATTTCAATAATTCACAGATTCACAGAATTTTAGAGCTGGAAAAGAAAATCCAGCTTAAGGCTAGAGTTCTGGGGGCGCCTTGCCCTTTGCCCGTGAATCTGCCTGTACGGCCATGACTCTGGACACGGTGTCACCATGGTGATGTGAGGGCCACCTGTGCATCTTCCACTGCTCAGCGCTGGCTTGTGGGGGGCTGGCGAGGCTCCAGCACAGACCACTAAACCAGGGTGGGCGGCCAGGCCACCTGCAAGAGTGAGAACAGGGAGCAGGCCAAGAGTACGAGGCTCCCTCACCAGCTCCTGTCCACGCGGCAGGAAGAGGGAGTCGGGAGAGATGGTGGACCCTGCTCAGGAGGGAAGCAAGGTGGTGGTGTGTGGCTCTGCTGTAAACCTGCAAAGTGTAGGCAGGGGATGCCACGTCCCTGATCAATCAGATCAGCTCTTGGCTCAGAGGGAGAATTAGTGACGGGGGGAGTGGGCCAGTGCACGCTTGGTGTTTATCAAGGGAGAGGCAGGAATATGGGAAAAGGGCATGACAAATACCATCAGCAATGTGGTAGCCACAGGGGTCTTGATGTGGCTCATTACGGGATTCAGCATGGCCTTAAACACGTACAATATATTTAATCTGCTAAATGATCCTATAGAACTCAGTTGTAAGTATTTTTGTCACATTTTTGGTATTTGTTCATTAATGTGTTCAAAAATATTTCCTGAGTTCTTATTGTGCCCCAGATGTGCAGTTATTAAGATTAAGCCACATATACTATTCTGGAGAATTTTGCTACTCAACTGCCATTCTATTGTGATTTATAAGAAATGCATATATTTTGTCAACATCCACATTTCCTGGCTCACAGCTCCCCAAATCCTTGAAATTTCCTGAACAATAAGAGCAATGAGACTTATTCAGAAATAATGGGACTTATTCAGCAATAAGGACTGATGCTGAAGCTGAAGCTCCAATACTTTGGCCACCTGATGCAAAGAACTGACTCATTGGAAAAGACCCTGATGCTGGGAAAGATTGAAGGCAGGAGGAGAAGGGAATGACAGAGGATGAGATGGTTGGATGGCATCACCGACTCAACGGGCATGAGTTTGAGTAAACTCCAGGAGTTGGTGATGGACAGGGAGGCCTGGTGTGCTGCAGTCCATGGGGTTGCAAAGGGTCAGATATAACTGAGCGACTGAACTGAACTGAAGAACAATGGGAGCATGTTTGGCCCCTTGTCCTGCATTCCTGAAAAAGCTTGTCCTACTCAACTGTGGGAACCAGGAAAAGCCACTGTGAGATTAGAGGTTGGGACTTATAGTCCCACCTGCTGCCCTGAGGAGCAAAGGGGGCTGGGGGTGAGTTGTTGCCACCGGTCCTTGATTAGCCAGTGACCGTAAAGGATCCTCCGTAAAACGCACAAAAACAACTTTTTGGCCTGTTTCTTGGTGAGCTCTGAGGTAAGGAGATGAGATTGCTCCTTGTGCCACCCAGCCATGGCCCAGGTTTCAGAACGGACACTCCTTTGTTGGGGACCTTGCCATGTGTATCTCTTCCTCTGGTTGTTGATTCATGTACTTTAGTATCCTTTTATAAGTAACTGTTCATCTAGTGAGTACAGTTTTTCTAAGTTTTGTTAGTGGCTTTAGAAATGAATAGAATCCAAGAAAGGGAGCCTCTGGCTTACCACCAGGTGTTCAGAGTGCAGGAGACAACCTGGATTGCGACCCTGAGTTGGAGGGGGTCGCAGGGACGTCCAGCTTGTAGCTGGCCCATCAGAAGGGTAGGTGTTAATGTCTGAAGTGGACTGAGCCCCTTCCCCCAGGGCCCCGCCGCTGACCCCAGGTGGAGAGCCTAGGGATGGGGTGGGATCTCGACACCAGCTGGCATCAGAGGGCTGATTGTCAGTGCAGGGACACCCCCCCACCCACACACACACATTGGAACTTGGTCCAGGAACCCAATTCCTGCACAGTGACACACAGACAACCTGCAACAAGAAAGAACAGAAAAGATCCAGCCTCTGGGGAGACAGAGGCAAAGACAAGAGTCAACCCGTCATTGTTCTTTTGTGGAAGTTCAGAAACAAGCTAGTTCTGGCTGCTAGTTCTAGAAACACCAAATGGAAATTATTGCTCTTAATTTGTTCTCTGTGTACTTCCTTTATCCCCCTGGACTGACCTCCACTCTTTACCCTGCCCAGAGCTCAGGACTACGTTTTCTGGCCTGAATCAGCAGGGCTGCCAGGCCCTCGGCTGTGTGCAAGGGGAGGCGCCCACAGGTAGGACTCAGGAAGCTGCTGAGGGTGGACAGAGGGCCTCTCAGAAAGCTGACCTCCTCCTGGACCCCACAGCTGGCTCCCACCCCTGCTGTTCCCCACCCAGTGGGAGAGGACACCTTTCTTTTGCTAACCTGGATCTTTTTTTTTTTTTACCATCTCTTACTGGTTTTTCTTGCCTGTAGGGGCTGATTCATGTTGGTATATGGCAGAAACCAACAAGATATTGTAAAGCAATTACCCTCCAATTAAAATAAATAAATTAATCTGTTACACTTGCCACTTCCAGGGTGGTTCCCAGTGGGACCTAATTAAACTTAAAAGCTTTTGCAAAATGAAGGAAATTATAAGCAAGATGAAAAAATAACCTTCAGAATGGGAGAAAATAATTGCAAACAAAACAACTGACATAGAATTAATCTACAAAATATACAAGCAGTTCATGCAAACTCAATACTAGAAAAACAGCCCAATCAGAAGGCCCAAACAGATATTTCTCCAAAGAAGACACGCAGATGGGTAATAAACACATGAAAAGATGCTCAATATCACTCATTATTAGAGAAATGCAAATCAAAACAACAATATCTGTCACCTTACACTGGTCTAAATGGCCATCATCAAAAAGTCTACAAACTAAATTCTGGAGATGGTGTGGAGAAAAGAGAACCCTCTTGCACTATTGGTGGGAATGCAAATTGATACAGCCACTATGGAGAACAGTATGGATTCCTTAAAAAACTAGGACTAAAACTACCATATGACCCAGCAATCCCACTACTGGGCACATACCTTGAGGAAACCAGAACTGAAAAATACACATGTACCCCAGTGTTCATTGCAGCACTATTTACAATAGCTGGGATGTGGAAGCAACTTAGATGTCCATCAGCAGATGAATGGATAAAGAAGTTGTGGTACACATATACAGTGGAATATTACTCAGCCACAAAAAGAATGGATTTGAGTCAGTTCTGATGATGAACCTAGAGCCTATTATACAGAGTAAAGTAAGTCAGAAATGGAAAGACAAATATCGTATATTAACACATACATATGGAATCTAGAAAGATAGTACAGACAGTCCTATATGCAGGGAAGCAAAGCAGACCCAGACATAAAGGACAGACTTTTGGACAGAATTGGAGGGGGAAAGGGTGGCATGATTTGAGAAAACAGCACTGAAACACATACATTACCATATGTAAGACACTGAGAATTTGATATATGGCACAGGGCACCCAAAGCCAGTGCTCTGTGACAACCTGGGGGAAAGGGATGGGGAGAGAGGCGGGAGGGGAGCTCAGGAGGGAGGAGGCACATGTATGCCAATGGCCAATTCATGCTGACATGAGGCAAAACCATCACAATACTGTAATTATCCTCCAATTAAAATAAATCAATTAATGTTAAAAATAAATAAACTAATTAAAAAAGTAAAGCTCCTCAATTACTGTGTTTCAAGATGTAATCTTTTCCCCCCTGGGACTCTTACTTAGGATTTCCACAAGTTCTTTATGGAATTTTGCTTTTCCTCTGTCCACCTACCAATCCTAAATTGCATAAGCTATTCTCTTAGTTCAGCTTTTGTTACATAACTGCACCAAAACCTGTGTTTCGTTGGGGTAACTGTGTGTGTCATATTGCTTAGGTTGGCTTCTCATCTTACAGATTTAAATTTACACTGTTCAAACCTAGGGCATGAGTGCATTTATGATTTCCCACAAATACCTATATTTGAAGTTATACTGAAGATACAGAGGAATGAACTTGTAACAAACACTTTCTCATGTAACAACTATAAAGTCTGAACTAAATAAAAAAATAAGCTGAAGAAATTAATGCTTGTTCCAGAAATCTGAACTCAACAAGTGTCCTTTAACAATGCATGTAGCCACAAGGTCATGTTCTAACTAATAACAGTTTCCATTTCTCATACTCTTCTCTTCTCAAGACCCAGCTTTCTAAGCCTGAAATCTCCCATAGCATTTCTTGTAGTGTAGTCTGGTAGCAGTGAATTCTCTGAGGTGATGAATTCCTGAACACTGTGAATGGTGTGTTGTCATGATTCTGTTATATTAATCTGAAAAAAGTGTTGATGTTTTGGTTTTGTAGTTGTTCAGTCGCTGAGTCACATCCTTTGTGACCCCATAGACTGCAGCACACCAGGCTTCCCTGTCCTTCACTATCTCCCAGAGTTTGCTCAAACTCATATCCATTGAGTCAGTGATGCCATCCAACCATCTCATACTTTATTGTCAACCATCTCATCCTCTGTCGTCTGCTTCTCCTCCTGCCCTTGATCTTTCCCAGCATCAGGGTCTTTTCTAATGAGTCAGTTCTTCACATCAGGTGGCCAAAGGATTGGAGCTTCAGCTTCAGCATCAGTCCTTCCAATGAATATTCAAGGTTGATTTCCATTAGGAATGACTGGTTGCATCTCCTTGCTGTCCAAAGGTCTCAAGGGTCTTCTCCAGCACCACAGTTTGGGTTTTAGCATTCTGAAAACACTAGGGAGATCAAGACACCATTGTGATCTTTAGCTCCATAGCTTACATTTTTCACATGATGATTTCAAGTATATAGAGATCAATTTCTAAGTTTAGATATAGGACAAATGGCTTTTTTGCTGGGTTGGGTTGAGTTGGTTTTTATATCCACTTGTTTTGCCTAATTTAAGTGTTTCGCCACATACAGATATGGAAAGGAAATTAGCCCTGTCCTTTGTCTTAAAATAAGAAATTCCATTGATTGATATTGAATAATCCTTGAATCCCTGGGATAAAGCCCACTTGGTCATGATGTATGATCTTTTTAATATGTTGTTGGATTCTGTTTGCTAGAATTTTGTTAAGGATTTTTGCATCTATGTTCATCAGTGATATTGGCCTGTAGTTTTCTTTTTATGTGGCATCTTTCTCAGGATTTGGTATTAGGGTGATGGTGGCCTCATAGAATGATTTTAGAAGTTTACCTTCCTCTGCAATTTTCTGGAAGAGTTTGAGTAGGATAGGTGTTGCTGCTGCTGCTGCTGCTAAGTCACTTCAGTCGTTTCCAACTCTGTGTGACCCCATAGACGGCAGCCCACCAGGCTTCCCGTCCCTGGGATTGATAGGTGTTAGCTCTTCTTTAATTTTTTAGTAGAATTCAGCCCGTCTGGCCCTGGGCTTTTGTGTGTTGGAAGATTTCGGATTACAGTTTCAATTTCTGTGCTTATGATGGGTCTGTTAAGATTTTCTATTTCTTCCTGGTTCAGTTTTGGAAAGTTGTACTTTTCTAAGAATTTGTCCATTTCTTCCAAGTTGTCCATTTTATTGGCATATAGTTGCTGATAATAGTCTCTTGTGATCCTTTGTATTTCTGTGTTGTCTGTTGTGATCTCTCCATTTTCATTTCTAATTTCATTGATTTGATTTTTCTCCCTTTGTTTCTTGATGACTCTGGCTAATGGTTTGTCAATTTTATTTATCTTCTCCAAGAACCAGCTTTTGGCTTTGTTGATTTTTGCTATGGTCTCTTGTTTCTTTTGCATTTATTTCTGCCCTAATTTTTAAGATTTCTTCCCTTCTACTAACCCTGGGGTTCTTCATTTCTTCCTTTTCTAGTTGCTTTAGGTGTAGAGTGAGGTTATTTATTTGACTTTTTTCTTGTTTCTTGAGGTAAGCTGTATTGCTATGAACTTTCCCCTTAGCACTGCTTTTACAGTGTCCCGTAGGTTTTGGGTTGTTGTGTTTTCATTTTCATTCATTTCTATGTATATTTTCATTTCTTTTTTGATTTCTTCTGTGATTTGTTGGTTATTCAGCAGTGTGTTGTTCAGCCTCCATATGTTGACATTTTAAATAGTTTTTCTCCTGTAATTGAGATCTAATCATACTGCATTGTGGTCAGAAAAGATGCTTGGAATGATCTAAGTTTTTTTGAATTTACCAAGGCTAGATTTAAGGCCCAGGATGTGATCTATCCTGGAGAAGGGTCTGTGTGCACTTGAGAAAAAGGTGAAATTCACTGTTTTGGGGTGAAATGTCCTATAGATATCAATTAGGTCTAACTGGTCTATTGTATCATTTGAAGTTCATGTTTCTTTGTTAATTTTCCATTTAGTTGATCTATCCATAGGTGTGAATGGGGTATTAAAGTCTCCCACTATTATTGTGTTATTATTAATTTCCCCTTTCATACGTGTTAGCATTTGTTTTACATATTGCAGTGCTCCTATGTTGGGTGCATAAGTATTTATAGTTGTTATATCTTCTTGGATTGATCCTGGCAAGGGCGGGATGATATGGGACAATGGCATTGAAACATGTAGATTATCACACATGAAATGAATTGCCAGTCCAGGTTCAATGCATGATACAGGGTGCTCAGGGCTGGTACACTGGGATGACCCAGAGGGATGGGGTGGGGAGGGAGGTGGGAGGGGGGTTCAGGATAAGGAACACATGTACACCCATGGTGGATTCATGTCAATGAATGGCAAAACCAATACAATATTGTAAAGTAAAATAAATAAATAAATAAAACTGAGATTAAAAAAGAAGAAGAAGAAATTCCACCACCATGTAATAAATAAGTTAGGCAGAATTCAACTGGATTTTTAAAAATTTTATGTTTTGTAATTCTCACATTCAGTTGAAAAATTAGGTTCCAACTTATGAAGTAGCACACAGAAGATATGATTTTCACTGTAGGGTATTTTTCTGCGAGTCCACAGCCCTGTGGTCCTGTTTTTCCTAGCCTCCCTGAGGAACAATTGAGGAGGAGATGGCAGGTAGGGAGTTGTGAGCAGTGGACCAGATGGTCAGCTTAGGACCGTTAGATGAAAATTTATGTTTGATTTTAGTCTCGTAGCAGAAGACTGTGGGCACATTTACAGGAATGATTGTGCCCTCCTGGCTGTTGGGTCATAGCCTGGTTTCCATCATCCATGGGGGTCTCTGTGGGACTCTGTGGCCCCCAGTAGGTGTCCAACTCCTCATCCTTTTGGGGGGAACAGAACAGCAGGAACTGTTTACAGGCAGAAACCTGCTTGAGAAAATGACCTGCTGTTCGAAGTGTTTCAGACTTCCCTCTGAGCCCCAGTGAATGTTGACCCAAACCAGTCAGAAGTGAAACCCCCATTCCCATCTTTAAAATAAAACCCAGGGCATCTGAACATCCTTAGTTGCTGTACAAACAAGGTAAGCTTTTTAGTTCTGAACTTTCATAATTACCTTGTTCAAATGCAGTTTTGGCTTATTGCTATTTTGTTACATCCATGAATCTTACCATTAGGATAAAATTACATTTGAAAGGCCATGGTACATATACAAGCAGTGCCTGTGTTTATTTCCTGACCGTGCAGAACAGGGTGATCAGAGTGGAGCTAGCTCAGGTCACAGCACAAGCACCCATCTCCAGGTGTGTTTCCTTCTTGTCTTTCCACCTTCATAGGTTCATCCATCTGGACTCCTTAACTACTTTTCAAGCTCTTCAATAAAAATGCAGTACTTGAATGCAATCTCATAAATGACAGAATGGCCTCTGTTCATTTCCAAGGCAAACCATTCAATATCACAGTAATCCAAGTCTATGCCCCAACCAGTAATGCTGAAGAAGCTGAAGTTGAACGGTTCTATGAAGACCTACAAGACCTTCTAGAACTAACAACCCAAAAAGATGTCCTTATCATTATAGGGGACAAGAATGCAAAAGTAGGAAGTCAAGAGATACCTGGAGTAAGAGGCAAATTTGGCCTAGGAGTACAGAATGAAGCAGGGCAAAGGCTAATAGAGTTTTGCCAAGAGAACACACTGGTCATAGCAAACACCCTCTTCCAACAACACAAGAGAAGACTCTACACATGGTCATCACCAGAAGGTCAACACTGAAATCAGATTGATTATTTTTGTTGCAGCCAAAGATGGAGACGCTCTATACAGTCAGCAAAAACAGGATGGGGAGCTGACTGTGGCTCAGATCATGAACTCCTTATTGCCAAATTGAGACTTAAATTGAAGAAAGTGGGGAAAACCACTAGACCATTCAGGTATGACCTAAATCAAATCCCTTATGACTATACAGTGGAAGGGAGAAATAGATTCAAGGGACTAGATCTGACAGACAGAGTGACAGATAGATGAACTATGGATGGAGGTTTGTGACATTGTACAGTAGACAGGGATCAAGACCATCCCCAAGAAAAAGAAATGTAAAAAAGCAAAATGGCTGTCTGAGACCTTACATACAGCTGTGAAAAGAAGAGAAGCAAAAAGCAAAGGAAAAAAGGAAAGATATATTCATTTGAATGCAGAGTTCCAAAGAATAGCAAGGAGAGATAAGAAAGCCTTCCTCAGTGATCAATGCAAAGAAATGGAGGAAAACAATAGAATGGGAAAGACTAGAGATCTCTTCAAGAAAATTAGAGATATGAAGGGAATATTTCATGCAAAGATGGGCTCAATAAAGGACAGAGAGGGTATGGACCTAACAGAAGCAGAAGATATGAAGAAGAGATGGCAAGAATACACAGAAGAACTGTACAAAAAAGATCTTCACCACCCAGATAATCATGATGGTGTGATCACTTACCTAGAGCCAGACATCCTGGAAAGCAAAGTCAAGTGGGCCTTAGGAATCATCACTATGAACAAAGCTAGTGGAGGTAATGGAATTCTAGCTGAGCTATTTCAAATCTTAAAAAATGATGCTGTGAAAGTGCTGCACTCAATATGCCAGCAAATTTGGAAAACTCAGCAGTGGCCACAGGACTCAAAAAGGTTTTCATTCCAATCCCAAAGAAAGGCAATGCCAAAGAATGCTCAAACTACCACACAATTGCACTAATCTCACACGCTAGTACATTAATGCTCAAAATTCTCCAAGCCAGACTTCAACAATATGTGAGCCATGAACTTCCAGATGTTCAAGCTGGTTTTAGAAAAGGCAGAGGAACCAGAGATCAAATTGCCAACATCTGCTGGATCATGGAAAGAGCAAGAGAGTTCCAGAAAAACATCTATTTCTGCTTTATTGACTATGCCAAAGCCTTTGACTGTGTGAATCAAAACAAACTGTGGAAAATTCTGAAAGAGATGGGAACATCAGACCACCTGACCTGCCTCTTGAGAAATCTGTATGCAGGTCAGGAAGCAACAGTTAGAACTGGATATGGAACAACAGACTGGTTCCAAATAGGAAAAGGAGTATGTCAAGGCTGTATATTGTCACCTTGCTTATTTAACTTATATGCAAATTACATCATGGGGAACGCTGGGCTGGATGAAGCACAAGCTGGAATCAAGATTGCCAGGAGAAATATCAATAACCTCAGATATGCAGATGACACCACACTTATGGCAGAAAATGAAGAAGAACTAAAGAGCCTCTTGATGAAAGTGAAAGAAGAGAGTGAGAAAGTTGGCTTAAAACTCAACATTCAGGAAACTAAGATCATGGCATCTGGTTCCATCACTTCATGGCAAATAGATGGGGAATCAGTGGAAACAGTGGAAGACTTTATTTTTTATGCTCCAAAATCACTGCAGATGGTGACTGCAGCCATGAAATTAAAAGACGTTTGCTCCTTGGAAGAAAAGCTTTGACCAACCTAGACAGCATATTATAAAGCAGAGACATTTCTTCACCAAGGAAGATCCGTCTAGTTAAAGCTATGGTTTTTCCACTAGTCATGTATGGATGTGAGAGTTGGACTATAAAGAAAGCTGAGCACTGAAGAATTGATGCTTTTGAACTGTGGTGTTGGAGAAGACTCTTGAGAATCCCTTGGACTGCAAGGAGATCCAACCAGTCCATCCTAAAGGAAATCAGTCCTGAATATTCATTGGAAGGACAGATGCTGAAGCTGAAGTTCCAATACTTTGGCCACCTGATGAGAAGAACTGACTCATTTGAAAAGACGCTGATGCTGGGAAAGATTGAAGGCAGGAGGAGAAGGTGATGACAGAGGATGAGATGGTTGGATGGCATCACTGACTCAGTGGACATGAGTTTGAGTAAACTCCGGGAATTGGTGATGAACAGGGAGGCCTGGCGTGTTGCGGTCCATGGGGTCACAAAGAGTCAGACATGTCTGAGCGACTGAACTTACTGACCCATAAAAATACTAAGCCTGGCTGTTTAATTTTTGTAAATGATAATATGATTATGATTGAAAATGCAGAGTGACACCAGGCTTGAGTAGCGTCAGTGGAGAGCCCATGGCTGGTCTTTTCACTTCAGCTTGTTTCCTGTAATGAAGTCCTCACAGGGGAGGGAGTGTGGAAACACAGTTGCATAGGACGCTGAGATGAACAGAGTTGATGTAAACCCCCAAAGCACCTCAAAGCACCAATTTTCTAAGAATTTCAACTACAGATTTCCTTTTCCCTAACACTAGTGATTTAAAATGCAGTACATATATTTTGCAATGCACAGCTTGATCACAGTACTGAGTGGATACATTCAGCCTAAAATATATCCAAGACTCAACAGTACAGCTTTGTGGGTCTTTTTATTGGTTTGCTACAGGTATGTCAGGAATAACTGGAAATAATTATTAAAATAATTAAAAATGGCCTCAACAGGTGGGGAGAGTGGATGTCAGAGGCTGGCATACCTTACATATGCATGTGTGGCCTGAGGAAATTTAAAGGAGATAGAAAGCAGTAAATATTCACTTATTATGAATTTTTAAATGTACATTTTAACCTAATATTCTGAGTGAAATGTCAGTAGGAAAACACATTTAAGAAAAGTTTTATAAAAAAAAGTCTCTTCTAAATGAGAAGTTTAAAAAAAGAAACATTTTACCCATTAGCCCCTAAGAGAGCTTCGAAAGCAATAACTACCTAATATATTTAATTTTATAATGCACCTATAATAAAATAAAGTTATGTATGCATGCTTATTATTCCATAGTTGTTGATGATTTCCATATCTTTTTCCATTAAGGCATTTAGAAAGAAAATTAAAATATAATTGGTACAAACTGTTAAGTTCTAAAAATCTTAAGGGAAAACAGCTTTTCCTCATTGTATTAATTCGTTGTCAAAAGTATATCATTGTTTAGGGGGTGGAGGAGGGAAGGATTAAGAGTTTGGGATTAGCAGATGCAAATTATTATATACAGGATAGATAAACAATAAGGTCCTACTGTATAGCACAAGGAATAATACTCAATATCCTTTAATAAATCATAATGGAAAAGAATACTAAAAAGAATATATATTTATGTGACTGTCACTTTGCTGTTCAAAAGAAATCAACAAAACATTGTAAGTCAACTATACCTCAATAAATTTAAAAAAATTGATCATTATCACTCTTTCAATGTTAAATATATTAGGTACTGGATACTACTGAATATTTTTAAAGGCTCTGACCTTTTATTTTAAATTGGAGCAAAATGAAACAAGCCAACACATAGATTAACTGAGGTTACTTATTTTAAATAAGGCAAAAGGTTCAGGTCACAGAGGGGCCTTATGTGATGAAAACTGTAACCTGGTCACAGATACAATATTTCATTATTTATTAGATATTATTAGAGGCCTCCTCTGTGCTGGGCACCTGTGAACTGCTGGTAGTCAGGCCATCTGCTCAGTCACCTTATAACTTAGTGATAGAGGCAGATGAGGGTACAAGGAATTTCAAGTACAGAAATAATTGGATTCTTTGTATAAAAATCTTGTTATCTGATTGAGGATAGAGAAATCACATAGAAAGCCATGTTAGACTTCAAAGTATGCTTAAACACACATGCAGGTCAGAAGGTGAGAAAAGTCATCTCTGGAACACAGAGTGACTCAGAAATACTTTAACTTTTATAGCAGATAATTATACATGTAAATAAAGCACACAGTCAGTTGTAACAAGAATAACCATTAGGTAAAGGAATAGATTACTACAGGTAGGAGAATAATATTGTGGACAATGGAGAAAAATTAGAAAAATTCAGTGTGCAAGATATGATGATTTCATGCCCCTAACCGTGAATATGAATACCTCTCTACTCCACAATTAGAAGAGAAAGGAAATTGTAATATTTTGGATTTTTACTAATGGATTATTACAATTTAAAATGAGGAGGCAGATATTTTGTAAAAATATTGGCTTTCTAATTTTCTAAAACATTAATGCTGACTTAATAGTGATGAGTTTTCTGACATAATTTTAAACGTTAGCAGATTTCAGAATAATTCCATAATGAATTTAGAGTCCTGGAATGATTCATTTTATACTGTTTTGATGAGTCATTATAATTGAGTTAATCTTCTTCATTGAGAACATACATAATTAAATTTTAAGAGATTTAAATAAAATGTGTCTGGGCGTTTTCTTTCATTATTCAGTGTGATTCTATTAACCTCGAGGTTGATCCATTGGAAGATGAACACAATTGTAACTGGCATCCTGTATCTATTCAAACAGGTGGCAACCCTGATCCTCACATCTTGCTTACCAGAGGGGAATTTAAAATGTTTAGCTGAATGAGAACAAGATTAAATATTGTTGCATTTCATCCTTTGAATGACATTTTTAGCTCTTTGTGGGACAATATATGATGGTTGTTGATTAATTGAAAACAAACCTAGCTGTCCATTAAGATTGGGTAGAATTTGTCTTTTGTTGGTGAGCATTATTTGGGATGTAAAACCATGGACTAATTTTTACTGTTACTTCAGAATATGACTATAAAGTACTTAGAAAGATGAATGTCACATAAAAAAATAAGTGATTGCTAGCCATTTCTGATATTCAGTTATTTTAATTACTCAGAAAAGCTTTCACTTTGGAACAAAAATAATTCATTCCTTTTCAAAAGCTCTTTTAATGTGCATTTAGGTAATTGACTTCCAGAAACATGTTTTTTTTTTTTTTTTCACTCAGCAAAGACATATGGCTAAATAATAGATGGTGTATAATATATAGACATAATATCATGTGCAAGGTCATATGTTAATTAAGGTTATTCAAAGATAGAAGCATACTATTCAAAGATCAAGGGATAAATGTGAGACAAAAAGTATATATTTAATGCTATGTGAAATTTTCTGTACCAGAATAGTACATTAATTCAAGAAAATAAATACTTTAACTGGCCCAAATAGTACAATAAGATGTAAAATGCAAATAAAGAGATAATATGGAGAATACACAGGAAACAGACTGTCAAGGCTGAAATTTTAGTTCTGCTTCTCTTAGTTACCTGATGGCAGGCAGGACTCTCAGTTTTAGTCCCCTTCAAGGATCACTGCCTTGCCGTGACAAAGTGGCTTGTGTAATTCAGTGAAGCTATGAGCCATGCCATACAGGGCCACCCAAGACGTGGGCCATAGCAGAGAGTTCTGACAAAATGTGATCCACTGGAGGAGGAACGGCAAACCACTCCAGTATACTTGCCGTGAGAACCTCATGAACTCTATAAAAGGCCAAAATGGTATGGCACCAAAAGATGAGTCCCCCAGGTCTGAAGGTGTCCAATATGCTACTGGGGAAGAGTGGAGGAGGATTGCCAACAGCCCCTGAATGAATGAGGTAGCGGGGCCAAGGCAGATACAACCCTTAGGTGTTAATGTGTTTGGTGATGAAAGAAAAATCTCATGCTGCAAAGAACAATATTGTTTAGGAACCTGGAATGTTAGATCCCTGAATCAAGGAAAATTGGATATAGTCAAGCAGGAGATGGTAAGAATAAACATAAACATCCTAGGAATCAGCAAACTAAAATGAGTGGGAATGGGCGAATTTAATTCAGATGGCCATTGTATCTACTATTATGAGCAAGAATCCCATAGAAGAAATGGAGTAGCCCTCATAATCAACCACAGTCTGAAATACAGCACTTGGGTACAGCCTCAAAAATGACAGAATGATCTCGTTTCGTTTCCAAGGCAAACCATTCAACATCACAGTAATCCAAGTCTGTGCCCCCACCACCAATGCCAAAGAAACTGAGGCTGATAAGTTCTATGAAGACCTAGAAGATCTCCTAGAACTAACACCTAAAGAAGATGTTCTAGTCTTCATAGGGGACTGGAATGCAAAAGTAGAAAGTGAAGATATACCTGGAGTAACAGGCAAGTTTGACCTTGGAGATAAAAATGAAGCAGGGCAAAGACTAACTGAATTCTGTTAAGAGAATGCACAACTCATATCAAATACCCTTTTTCAACAACACAAGAGATGACTTTACACATGGACATCAGCAAATGGTCAATACTGAAATCAAATTGATTACATTCTTTGTACCCAAAGATGGAGAAGATGTATACAGTCAGCAAAAACAAAACCTGGAGCTGTCTGTGACTTAGATCATCAGTTTCTCAGAGCAAAATTCAGGCTTAACGTAAAGAAAACTGGGAAAAACACTAGGTCAGCTAGGTATGACTTAAATCAAAACCCGTATGAATTCACAGTAGAGATAAAGAATAGATTCAAGGGACTAGATCTAGTTAACAGTGTGCCTGAAGAGCTGTGGACAAAGGTCCGTAATACTGTACTGAAGGCAGTGAACAAAACGTTCCTAGTGAAAAGAAAAGCAAGAAGGCAGAGTGGTTATCTGAGGAGGCTTTACAAATAGTGGAAGAAGGAACAGGGGCAAAAAGCAAGGGAGACAGAGGAAAATACATCCAATTTAAATGCAGAGTTCCAAAAGAAAACAACAAGAGGAGAAAGATAGAGATCTCTTCAGGAAAACCGGAAGCATCAGGGGAGCATTCCACCCAAAGATGTGCACAATAAAGGATAAAAATAGTAGAGACTTAGTAGACAGTAGGCAATGGCACCCCACTCCAGTACTCTTGCCTAGAAAATCCCATGGATGGAGGAGCCTGGAAGGCTGCAGTCCATGGGGTTGCTGAGGGTTGGACATGACTGAGCGACTTCACTTTCACTTTTCACTTTCATGCATTGGAGAAGGAAATGGCAACCCACTCCAGTGTTCTTGCCTGGAGAATCCCAGGGATGGGGGAGCCTGGTGGGCTGCCGTCTATGGGGTCGCACAGAGTCGGACACAACTGAAGCAACTTAGCAGCAGCAGCAGCAGACAGTGAAGAGATCAAGATAAGATACAAAGAATACATGGAAGAACTTTATAAAAAAGATTTTAATGAACCAGATTACTATGATGATGTGGTTACTCACCCAGAGCCAGGCATTCTGGAGTGTGAAATCAAGTGGGCATTTTGTTATTAATAAAACTAGTGGGTGTGATGAAATTCCAACAGAACTATTCAAATCCTTAAAATAGGATGTCATCAAGGTTTTGCATTCATTATGTCAGAAAATCTGAAAACCCAGCAGTGGCCACAGGACTAGAAAAGGTCAATCCTCATCCCAGTTCCCAAGAAGGGTAGTACCAAAGAATGTGCTAACTATCGGACAATTGCACTCATCTCCCATGCTAGTAAGGTCATGCTTAAAATCTTGCATGACAGGCTTCAGCATTATGTGAACCAAGAACTTCCAGATGTCCAGGTTGGGTTTAGAAAAGGAAGAGGAACTAGAGATCAAATTGCAAACATTTGCTGGATTAGAGAGAAAGCAAGGGAATTTCAGAAAAATATCTATCTCTGTTTCACCCACTATGCTAAAGCCTTTGACTGTGTGGATTACGACAAATGGTGGAAAGCTCTTAGAGAGATCAGCATACCAGACCGTTTTACCTGTCTCCTGAGAAACCTATATGTGGGTCAAGTAGCAACAATTAGAACTCTGTATGGAACAGCTGATTGGTTCAAGATTGAGAAATGTGTATGACAGGGCTGTCTGCTGTCACTCTGTTTGTTTAACCTATACACTGAGCACATCGTGAGAAACGCTAGGCTGAATGAGTTACAAGCTGGAATCAAGATAGGTGGGAGAAACATCAGCAACCTCAGATATATGGATGATACCACTCTAATGGAAGAAAATGAAGAAGAACTTAAAAAAAAAAAATGCCTCTTAATGAGGGTGAAGGGGGAGAGTGAAAGAGCCAGCTTGAGACTAAATATTAAAAAAACTAAGATCATGGTATCTGGCCCCATTCAGTTCAGTTCAGTTCAGTCACTCAGTTGTGTCTGACTCTTTGCGACTCCATGAATTGCAGCATGCCAGGCCTCCCTGTCCAATACCAACTCCCGGAGTTCACTCAAACTCATGTGCATCGAGTCGGTGATGCCATCTAGCCATCTCATCCTCTGTTGTCCCCTTCTCCTCCTGCCCCCAATCCCTCCCAGCATCAGGGTCTTTTCCAATGAGTCAACTCTTTGCATGAGGTGGCCAAAGTATTGGAGTTTCAGCCTTAGCATCAGTCCTTCCAATGAACAGCCAGGACTGATCTCCTTTAGGATGGACTGGTTGGACCTCCTTGCAGTCCAAGTGACTCTCAAGAGTCTTCTCCAACACCACAGTTCAAAAGCATCAATTCTTTGGTGCTCAACTTTCTTCACAGTCCAACTCTCACATCCATACATGACCACTGGAAAAACCATGGCCTTGACTAGATAGACTTTTGTTGGCAAAGTAATATCTCTGCTTTTGAATATGCTATCTAGGTTGGTCATAACTTTCCTTCCAAGGAGTAAGCATCTTTTAAATTCATGGCTGCAATCACCATCTGCAGTGATTTTGGAGCCCCCAAAAATAAAGTCTGACACTGTTTCCATTGTTTCCCCATCTACTTCCCATGAAATGATGGGACCAGAGGCCATGCTGCATTTCAAATAGAAGGGGAAAAGGTGGAAGTAGTGACCGATTTCCTCTTCGTGGGCTCCAAAACCACTGTGGATTGTGACTCCAGCCATGAAAACAGAGGATGACTGCTTCTTGGCAGGGAATCAATGACAAACCTAGATAGTGTGTTGAAAAGCAGAGACATTACTCTGCTGACAAAGGTCCATATGGTCAAAGCTATGGTCTTCCCAGTGGTCATGTACAGTTGTGAGAGCTGGACCGTAAAGGAGATAGAATGCCAAAGAATTGATGCCTTCGAACTGTGGTCCTGGAGAAGCCTCTTTTTTTTTCTTTCTCTTTCCCTTCTGGTTTCCTCAGTGTGTATGCCCAGCAGTGGGATTGCTGGATCATAAGGCAGTTCTATTTCCAGTTTTTAAAGGAATCTCCACACTGTTCTCCATAGTGGCTGTACTAGTTTGCATTCCCACCAACAGTGTAAGAGGGTTCCCTTTTCTCCACACCCTCTCCAGCATTTATTATTTGTAGACTTTTGGATCGCAGCCATTCTGACTGGTGTGAAATGGTATCTCATAGTGGTTTTGATTTGCATTTCTCTGATAATGAGTGATGTTGAGCATCTTTTCATGTGTTTGTTAGCCATCTGTATGTCTTCTTTGGAGAAATGTCTATTTAGATCTTTGGCCCATTTTTTGATTGGGTCATTTATTTTTCTGGAGTTGAGCTGTAGGAGTTGCTTGTATATTTTTGGGATTAGTTATTTGTCGGTTGCTTCATTTGCCATTATTTTCTCCCATTCTGAAGGCTGTCTTTTCACCTTGCTAATAGTTTCCTTTGATGTGCAGAAGCTTTTAAGTTTAATTAGGTCCCATTTGTTTATTTTTGCTTTTATTTCCAATATTCTGGGAGGTGGGTCATAGAGGATCCTGCTGTGATGTATGTCAGAGAGTGTTTTGCCTATGTTCTCCTCTAGGAGTTTTATAGTTTCTGGTCTTACGTTGAGATCTTTAATCCATTTTGAGTTTATTTTTGTATATGGTGTTAGAAAGTGTTCTAGTTTCATTCTTTTTACAAGTGGTTGACCAGATTTCCCAGCACCACTTGTTAAAGAGATTGTCTTTAATCCATTGTATATTCTTGCCTCCTTTGTCAAAGATAAGGTGTCCATATGTGCGTGGATTTATCTCTGGGCTTTCTATTTTGTTCCATTGATCTATATTTCTGTCTTTGTGCCAGTACCATACTGTCTTGATAACTGTGGCTTTGTAGTAGAGCCTGAAGTCAGGTAGGTTGATTCCTCCAGTTCCATTTTTCTTTCTCAAGATCGCTTTGGCTATTCGAGGTTTTTTGTATTTCCATACAAATTGTGAAATTATTTGTTCTAGCTCTGTGAAGAATACTGTTGGTAGCTTGATAGGGATTGCATTGAATCTATAAATTGCTTTGGGTGGTATACTCATTTTCACTATATTGATTCTTCCAATCCATGAACATGGTATATTTCTCCATCTATTAGTGTCCTCTTTGATTTCTTTCACCAGTGTTTTATAGTTTTCTATATATAGGTCTTTAGTTTCTTTAGGTAGATATATTCCTAAGTATTTTATTCTTTTTCGTTGCAAATGGTGAATGGAATTGTTTCCTTAATTTCTCTTTCTGTTTTCTCATTATTAGTGTATAGGAATGCAAGGGATTTCTGTGTGTTGATTTTATATCCTGCAACTTTACTATAATCATTGATTAGTTCTAGTAATTTTCTGGTGGAGTCTTTAGGGTTTTCTATGTAGAGGATCATGTCATCTGCAAATAGTGAGAGTTTTACTTCTTCTTTTCCAATTTGGATTCCTTTTATTCCTTTTTCTGCTCTGATTGCTGTGGCCAAAACTTCCAAAACTATGTTGAATAGTAATGGTGAAAGTGGGCACCCTTGTCTTGTTCCTGACTTTAGAGGAAATGCTTTCAATTTTTCACCATTGAGGATTTGCTGTGGGTTTGTCATATATAGCTTTTATTATGTCGAGGTATGTTCCTTCTATTCCTGCTTTCTGGAGAGTTTTTATCATAAATGGGTGTTGAATTTTGTCAAAGGCTTTCTCTGCATCTATTGAGATAATCATATGGTTTTTGTTTTTCAATTTGTTAATGTGGTGTATTACATTGATTGATTTGCGGATATTGAAGAATCCTTGCATCCCTGGGATAAAGCCCACTTGGTCATGGTGTATGATCTTTTTAATGTGTTGTTGGATTCTGATTGCTAGAATTTTGTTTAGGATTTTTGCATCTATATTCATCAGTGATATTGGCCTGTAGTTTTCTTTTTTTGTGGCATCTTTGTCAGGTTTTGGTATTAGGGTGATGGTGGCCTCATAGAATGAGTTTGGAAGTTTACCTTCCTCTGCAATTTTCTGGAAGAGTTTGAGCAGGATAGGTGTTAGCTCTTCTCTAAATTTTTGGTAGAATTCAGCTGTGAAGCCGTCTGGACCTGGGCTTTTGTTTGCTGGAAGATTTTTGATTACAGTTTCAATTTCTGTGCTTGTGATGGGTCTGTTAAGGTTTTCAATTTCTTCCTGGTCGAGTTTTGGAAAGTTGTACTTTTCTAAGAATTTGTCCATTTCTTCCTCGTTGTCCATTTTATTGGCATATAATTGTTGATAATAGTCTCTTATGATCCTTTGTATTTCTGTGTTGTCTGTTGTGATCTCTCCATTTTCGTTTCTAATTTTATTGATTTGATTTTTCTCCCTTTGTTTCTTGATGAGTCTGGTTAATGGTTTATCAATTTTATTTATCCTTTCAAAGAACCAGCTTTTGGCTTTGTTGATTTTTGCTATGGTCTCTTTTGTTTCTTTAGCATTTATTTCTGCTCTAATTTTTAAGATTTCTTTCCTTCTACTAACCCTGGGGTTCTTCATTTCTTCCTTTTCTAGTTGCTTTAGGTGTAGAGTTAGGTTATTTATTTGATTTTTTTTTTTCTTGTTTCTTGAGGTGTGCCTGTATTGCTATGAACTTTCCCCTTAGGACTGCTTTTACTGTGTCCCACAGGTTTTGGGTTGTTGTGTTTTCATTTTCATTCATTTCTATGCAGATTTTGATTTCTTTTTGATTTCTTCTGTGATTTGTTGGTTATTCAGCAGGGTGTTGTTCATCCTCCATATGTTGGAATTTTTAATAGTTTTTCTCCTGTAATTGAGATCTAATCTTACTGCATTGTGGTCAGAAAAAGATGCTTGGAATGATTTCTATTTTTTGAATTTACCAAGGCTAGCTTTATGGCCCAGGATGTGATCTATCCTGGAGAAGGTTCCATGTGCTTGAGAAAAAGGTGAAATTCATTGTTTTGGGATGAAATGTCCTATAGATATCAATTAGGTCTAACTGGTCTATTGTATCGTTTAAAGTTTGTGTTTCCTTGTTAATTTTCTGTTTAGTTGATCTATCCATAGGTGTGAGTGGGGTATTAAAGTCTCCCACTATTATTGTGTTATTGTTAATTTCTCCTTTCATACTTGTTAGCATTTGTCTTACATACTGCGTGCTCCCGTGTTGGGTGCATATATATTTATAATTGTTATATCTTCTTCTTGGATTGATCCTTTGATCATTAGGTAGTGACCTTCTTTGTCTCTTTTCACAGCCTTTGTTTTAAAGTCTATTTTATCTGATATGAGTATTGCTACTCCTGCTTTCTTTTGGTCCCTATTTGCATGGAAAATCTTTTTCCAGCCCTTCACTTTCAGTCTGTATGTGTCCCCTGTTTTGAGGTGGGTCTCCTGTAGACAACATATGTAGGGTCTTGTTTTTGTATCCATTCAGCCAGTCTTTGTCTTTTTGGTTGGGGCATTCAACCCATTTACGTTTAAGGTAATTACTGATAAGTATGATCCGTTGCCATTTACTTTATTGTTTGGGGTTTGAATTTATACACCATTTTTGTGTTTCCTGTCTAGAGAATATCCTTTAGTATTTGTTGGAGAGCTGGTTTGGTGGTGCAGAATTCTCTCAGCTTTTGCTTGTCTGAGAAGCTTTTGATTTCTCCTTCATACTTGAATGAAATCCTTGCTGGGTACAATAATCTGGGCTGTAGGTTATTTTCTTTCATCATTTTAAGTATGTCTTCCCATTCCTCCTGGCTTGAAGAGTTTCTATTGAAAGATCAGCTGTTATCCTTATGGGAATTCCCTTGTGTGTTATTTGTTGTTTTTCCCTTGCTGCTTTTAATATTTGTTCTTTGTGTTTGATCTTTGTTAATTTGATTAATATGTGTCTTGGGGTGTTTCACTTTGGTTTATCCTATTTGGGATTCTCTGGGTTTCTTGGACTTGGGTGATTATTTCCTTCCCCAGTTTAGGGAAGTTTTCAACTATTATCTCCTCAAGTATTTTCTCATGGTCTTTCTTTTTGTCTTCTTCTTCTGGAACCCCTATGATTCGAATGTTGTAGCGTTTAATATTGTCCTGGAGGTCTCTGAGATTGTCCTCATTTCTTTTAATTCGTTTTTCTTTTATTCTCTCTGATTCATTTATTTCTACCATTCTATCTTCTAATTCACTAATCCTGTCTTGAAATCCCTTGGACAGCAAGGAAATCAAACCGGCCAATCTTAAGGGAGATCAACCCTGAATATTCACTGGAAGGACTGAGCTGAAGCTGAAGCTCCACTATTTTGGTCATCTGATGTAAACAGATGACTCATTGGAAAAGTCCCTGATGTTGGGAAATATTGAGAGCAGAAGGAGAAGAGGGCATCAGAGGATGAGATGGCTGGACAGCATCACCGATGCAATGAACATGAACTTGGGCAAACTCTGGGAGACAGTGAGGGACAGGGAGGCCTGGCGTGCTGCAGTCCATGGGATTGCAAAGAGTTGGACACAACTGGGTGACTGAACAACAACAACAAGACTCGTATGTATAACTGCTTGTACTTTTGCTAATCTGAAAAATAGAGATGACAGTCTACCTCATCAGGTT
Organism: Bos mutus; assembly: GCF_027580195.1. Taxonomy (NCBI): domain Eukaryota; kingdom Metazoa; phylum Chordata; class Mammalia; order Artiodactyla; family Bovidae; genus Bos; species Bos mutus. Next base: position 42,177,335 of record NC_091643.1, on the reverse strand, counting down.
TATCTGGAGAATTAAGTGAGTTTTCACTGACGTATTGCCCCAAAACATTGCTTGGCACGTAGAATACACAATATGTATACTTTTATTTTATGTGTGTCATGCTGCTGTTCTGTCTTGTTAGTTAAGACCTTTCAAACATGTAACATTTAAAAATTAATAAACAGCATGTTTATATGTATATGTATGTAAAATTGAATGACTTTGCTGTATATATATATATATATATATATATATATATATATTTTCTCTTTTAGATTCTTTTTCATTATACCTCATTATAAGATATAGTATAGTACCCTGTGTTATACAGTAGGTACTTGTTGGTTATCTCTTTTATAGATGGTAGTGTGTATATTTTAATCCCAAACTCCGAATTTATCCTGTTCCTACCTGCTTTGGGAACCATAAGTTTGTTTTTGATGTCTGTGATTCTATTTCTGTTTTGTAAAAAGTCCATTTGTATCATTTACTTGATTCCAGTTCAGTTCAGTTGCTCAGTCTTATCCATCTGTTTGTGACCCCATGGACTGCAGCATGCCAGGCCTCCCTGTCCATCACCAACTCCTGGGCTTACTCAAACTCATGTCCATCGAGTTGGTGATGCCATCCAACCATCTCATCCTCTGTCATTCCCTTCTCCTCCTGCCCTCAATCCTTCCCAGCTTCAGAGTCTTTTCCAGTGAGTCAGTTCTTCGCATCAGGTGGCCAAAGTATTGGAGTTTCAGCCTCAGCATCAGTCCTTCCAATGAACACCCAGGACTGATCTCCTTTAGGATGGACTGTTTGATCTCCTTGCAGTCCAAGGGACTCTCAAGAGTCTTCTCCAGCACCACAATTCAAAAGCATAAATTCTTCAGTGCTCAGCTTTCTTTCTTTCTTGATTTTTTTTTTTTTTAATATATACACATATAAAAACAAATCCTTTATTCAGGGAAGCAGTTCTTAGTGTGGTCTGTGGACCCAACTCTCACATCCATATTTGACTACTGGAAAAACCATAGCTTTGACTAGAACAGAACTTGTTGGCAAAGTAATGTCTCTGCTTTTTAATATGCTCTCTAGGTTGGTCATAACTTTTTTTCCAAGGAGAAAGCATCTTTTAATTTCATGATTGTAGTCACCATCTGCAGTGATTTTGGAGCATAAAAAAATAAAGTGTGTCACTGTTTCCTCATCTATTTGCCATTAAGTGATGGGACCAGATGCCCTGATCTTAGTTTTCTGAATGTTGACTTTTAAGCCAACTTTTTCACTCTCTTTCTCTTTCATCAAGAGGCTCTTTAGTTCTTCTTCATTTTCTGCCGTAAGGGTGGTGTCATCTGCATTTCTGAGGTTATTGATATTTCTCCCGGCAATCTTGATTCCAGCTTGTGCTTCATCCAGACCATCTTTTCTTATGATGTACTCTACATATAAGTTAAATAAACAGGGTGACAATATACAGCCTTGATGTACTCCTTTCCATATTTGGAATCAGTCTGTTGTTCCATATCCAGTTCTAACTGTTGCTTCTTGACCTGCATACAGATTTCTCAGGAGACAGGTGAAGTGGTCTGGTATTCCCATCTTTTCAAGAATTGCCCACAGTTTGTTGTGATCCATACAGCAAAGGCTTTGGCATAGTCAATAAGGCAGAAGTAGATCCAGTGTTCTTGCCTGGAGAATCCATGGATGGAGAAGCCTTGTAGGCTGCAGTCCATGGGGTCGCACAGAGTTGGACACGACTGCAGTGACTTAGCAGCAGCAGCAGCAGCAGATGTTTTTCTGGCACTCTCTTGCTTTTTTGATGATCCAACAGATGTTGGCAATTTGATCTCTAGTTCCTCTGCCTTTTCTAAATCCAGCTTGAACATCTGGAAGTTCATAGTTCACGCACTGTTGAAGCCTGACTTGGAGAATTTTGAGCTTTACTTTGCTAGTGTGTGAGATGAATGCAATTGTGAGCATTCTTTGGAATTGCCTTTCTTTGGAATTGGAATGAAATTTGACCTTTTCCAGAGCTGTGGCCGCTGAGTTTTCCAAATTTGCTGGCATATTGAGTGCAACACTTTCACAGCATCATCTTTTAGGATTTGATTCACATATAAGCAATATTATATGGTATTTGTCTTTCTCACTTCACTTATTATGGTAATCTCTAGGTTCATCCATGTTGTTGCAAATGATTTTATTTCATTATTTTTAATTTTAATGTGTGTGTATGTGCGTGTATGTATATGTGTGTGTATACATACATACATATGTGTTACATCTTCTTCATTTGTCTGTCAGTGGACTTTTAGGTTGCTTCTATGACTTGACTGTCGTAATTAGTGCTACAATGAACCTGGGAGATACCTGTACTTTTTCAAATTATAGTTGTCTATGGATATATGTCCAGGAGTGGCATTGCAGGATCATATGGTAGTCTATTTTTATTTTTTTAAGGAACCTCCATACTGTTCTCCAGGGCTTTCCAGGTGACTCAGTGGTAAAGAATCTGCCTGCTAATGTAGGAGATTTGGGTCTAATCCCTGTATGGAGAAGATCCTCTGGAGGAGGGAATGGCAACCCACTCCAGTATTCTTGCCTGGGAAATCCCATGGACGGAGGCAGCTGGCAATCTACAGTCCATGGAGTTGCAAAGAGTTGGACACGACTGAGCAACTGAGCACCCATGCCGGAATACTGTTCTCCATAGTGGCTGCACCAATTTACGTTCCTACTAACAGTGTAAGAGGTTCCCTTTTCTCCACACTCTCTCCAGCGTTTATTGTTTGTAGACATTTTGATAATGGCCACTCAGAGCAGTGAGGGTGATACTTCATTGTTGTTTTGATTTGCACTTCTCTAATCCTTAGTGATGTTAAGCATCTTTTCACGAACCTCTATTTTTTTTAGTATGTCTTTTTTGGAGAAATATATGTTTAGATCTTCATTGCATTTTTGATTAGGTTGTTTACTTGATATTGAGCTGTTTGAATATTTTGGAAATTAATCTCTTGTTGGTCGCATTGTTTACAAATATTTTCAAATTCCAGAGATTATCTTTTTGTTTTGTTTATGGTTTCCTTTTGGCATTCGTTTATTTTCCTGTTGTATTTGCTTCCAGTCTTATTCTGTTTTCTTAATTATATGTGCTTTATGTTTCATTTTAAATGCCATTTTTCTAGATTTTTGAGATGGAAAGTTAGATCTTTACTTCTTTAATACACTCATCGTTAATACACTTCCTTCTGAGCATTAATTTACTTTCATCTACCCATACTGATACTTTGAAATTTCATTATGATTCATTGTTTTTCTAAATTTCACTTTGAATTTTAATTAGGACTTATTCAGAAATGTATTGCTTAATTTCCATTCTGTGGGTAAACTTCCCCCTTATCTGTTTAATCTGCCTTAGGTGAAAACCGTGATCTGAATGATTTCAATCTATGGAAATTTGTTAACGATTGCTTTAAGGATCAGCATAAGGAAAATATTAGTAAATGCTCTGAAAGCATTTGGAAAGAATCCAAATTCTATAATTATTGAGTTTGGTATGTATCATACACACATTTTTATGTACATATACGTATTATATTACATCATATCAAGGTTGTTAATAGTGCTGTTTGGAAGTATATGGTTAACAGGTTTTTGTCTGCTTATTCTATCAGTTCTGTGGTGTTTGTGTTAAAATTCCTGACTACAGTTGTGAAATTCTGTCTCCTTCTAGCAGTGTCAATATTTACTTTATAGATTCTCCAAATAGTCAACAACATTCCCCTCTGATTGGACACCAACTGCAGTGTCTCCCTAGCAGGTGACGCCTCTGAAATTTCACCTTCTCCTGGGAGCCATGCCCCAGGTCCCCCAGACCTCCCCTCCTGCGCACATGGCCCAGGAGTGTAAGGTTGGAAATGAATTTCTGTGTTAGACTTTTGCTGTTCCCTCCTCACGCCCCTCGTTTTTCAAGTGCTTTGCTTCCCCAAATCCCGGCTGTGCTGCTGCCTCACCCTCTGGACTCTGTCCCCTTCACCCAGTGAGACAGCTGCCTTCCCTGCTGGCCGTGACCCCGGCTTGGAAACCGTCTGCAGAGCAGAGCCTGGGGCTCACCCAGCCTGCCCGCTTCATTCGCAGGCCAGCGGTTCCGTTCGTATTTGTCCAGGTTTCGTAGTTATTCATTTCAAGAGGCCGGGTCTGATCCTGGCTACTTCACTGTGGGCAGGAACAGACGACGTGTGCTTCCTCTTCATTAATTCTATATTTAAATTTCTTTTTCTAAAACTGTCTAAATCCATTGCTTAAGAAGTAAAAACCGAGGTCCAGAGGTTATTTGTTTGAATCCATGTATCTTCCATCTTCTGTAGCACCTGTTCTGTTGTAGCGTACGTCGCTTCAGTTTCCGGCAGTCCTCCCGTAACTGTTAACTTTTTATAGCAGCTCCCAGAGAAAACAAATGCTTGTCTTTCTTGGAGGTTTTTCTTCTCCCAAACCTGGAAAACTATTCCCTGGAAACTTACACAGTAAGATTTTTAAGTGCTGGAAAGAGTCCCTAAGTTCTTACTAGTAATTATTCTTGATCAAAGCTCCCAATCTCCTTGCTGAGAACGTGCCTTTTACATTCATCTTCCTGAGGGAGTTCCCCAGATGCACCTCCCTCCTGCCTTGGATGTCCCAGGTTCTCCACAGTCACTTGTAAGGAAAGCACCTACTTGCAGACACACTGGAATAAAATAGATTCGTTTTCGTTTTCAAGTTGGTAGTTTGCAATTTTTAATTTGTACGGGTTCTGTCCAGTGTAAGAATGAGATTCTTAGGAATTTAACGAAAAATGCTCATTTGCAAATGATTTCTGTTGCTTTAGGGAATTTTATAATGATTTTGCACATGGAGGCGATGGGTTGCTTTTTAAAAAAATCAGTTCTCCCTCATCCTTATGTACCATGTAGTTGATTCAGGCGCTAAATATGTATCATTGATTGATACAGTATGCACTGGTGTCCATAACAAAGGGTATCTTAATTTGGGACTGAATAGAGGATTTTAAATATCTGTGATATTTTCCTGAATGCGGGAGACCTGGGCTTGATCTCTGGGTCAGGAAGATTCCCTTGGAGAAGGAAATGGCAACCCACTTCAGTATTCTTGCCTGGAGAATCCCATGGATGGAGGAGCCTGGCAGGCTACAGTCCACAGGGTCGCAAAGAGTCAGACACGGCTGAGCGACTTCACTTTCTTTCACTTTCACTTTCATGAATAGAGAAGCTGAAAAAGGCAGCCCACACAGAGGTTCTGAAAAAGAGAAACTTGCTCTCATAAATTATTTTATAATAATCTGAACAAAATGTTTGGAAACTGATGTTTGTGATGTTGGGAAGTTACTTTCCTTTGTACATCCCTTGAAGATGATTCATGCACTTCCACAGAAAATCTGTCTGTCCCTTTGCCAACAGGTCTCAGGTAACAAGTCAGGAGAAAAGGGACATAAAGAAAAGATTTAAAAGAAAAAAACGGAGACTCTTACCATCCTGCTGAGAAGCAATATTCTTTAACTTCCAGCCATGATTCAAATGTGAATCAGATTTAGATGTGGAACGGCATGGCTTATGCCAGTGTTACAAGCAAACACAGGACAACACTGCGTTTGCAAAAAGTTGGGCTTGGAGATTGCAGGAAACTTGGCTTAAGGATTTTAAGCACACAAGAGACTGTGATTGGCTGAATCAGGCACACCTTCCCCCACCCCCCGCCACCTAAAATTCCCATGTCGAAGCAGTAACCCCTAGATCACTGAACATGAGCCCCAACTTTAGAGAGATTATTAGGTTCAGTTCAGTTCAGTCACTCAGTTGTGTCCGACTCTTTGCTACCCCATGAATTGCAGCACGCCAGGCCTCCTGTCCATCACCAACTCCTGGAGTTCACTGAAACTCACGTCCATCGAGTTGGTGATGCCATCCAGCCATCTCATCCTCTGTTGTCCCCTTCTCCTCCTGCTCCCAATCCCTCCCAGCATCAGAATCTTTTCCAATGAGTCAACTCTCTGCATGAGGTGGCCAAAGTACTGGAGTTTCAGCTTTAGCATCATTCCTTCCAAAGAACACCCAGGACTGACCTCCTTTAGAATGGACTGGTTGGATCTCCTTGCAGTCCAAGGGACTCTCAAGAGTCTGCTCCAACACCACAGTTCAAAAAACTGGAAATAGAACTGCCTTATGATCCAGCAATCCCACTGCTGGGCATACACACTGAGGAAACCAGAAGGGAAAGAGACACATGTACCCCAATGTTCATCACAGCACTGTTTATAATAGCCAGGACATGGAAGCAACCTAGATGCCCATCAGCAGATGAATGGATAAGAAAGCTGTGGTACATATACACAATGGAGTATTACTCAGCCATTAAAAAGAATACATTTGAATCAGTTCTAATGAGGTGGATGAAACTGGAACCTATTATACAGAGTGAAGTAAGCCAGAAAGAAAAACACCAATACAGTATACTAACGCATATATATGGAATTTAGAAAGATGATAACAATAACCCTGTGTACGAGACAGCAAAAGAGACACTGATGTATAGATCAGTCTTATGGACTCTGTGGGAGAGGGAGAGGGTGGGGAGATTTGGGAGAATGGCATTGAAACATGTATAATATCATGTATGAAACGAGTCGCCAGTCCAGGTTCGATGCACGATGCTGGATGCTTGGGGCTGGTGCACTGGGACGACCCAGAGGGAGGGTATGGGGAGGGAGGAGGGAGGAAGGTTCAGGATGGGGAACACAGGTATACCTGTGGCGGATTCATTTCGATATTTGGCAAAACTAATACAATATTGTAAAGTTTAAAAATAAAATAAAATAAAATAAAAAAATAAATAAATAAAACCACACACACACACAAAAAGGCATCAATTCTTTGATGCTCAGCTTTCTTCACAGTCCAACTCTCACATCCCCATGTTGAAGCAATAATCCCTACATTACTGAACATGAGCCCCAACTTTAGAGAGATTTTTAGGTTAGGGTGGGCCAAAACCCCAAATGCTCAATGTCCTTAAAAGCAGAGCCTCAAGGGATGTGTCCAGAGGGAAAGCTGTGTGGAGACACAGCAAGATCTGTAGACCAAGGAGAGAAGACTCTGGAGAAGCCTCAAGCCCACTGACACCTTGACCCTGGATGCCTGGCCTCCAGACCCTGAGGAAATATATTTTTGTTTTTTAAGCCACGCTGTCTGTGTGCATTGCTACAGCAGCCCTAACAGAGTAACACAGACCATTAAGAGAAAGAAAGTCTTAATTATTAGACATTTCTGAATTTGATAATCTTGCAATTCAGTGGTGTTCAGAACATTTTGATATATGAGTCAATATTCTTTGATAGTATTTTTAGCAACAGACCTCAAAATGGGGTCAGCATAAGATGATTGAACAGACTCAAAAAAGAAAATCATTTATTGGGTAACTTGAAATATATAATTTAATATTCAGTTTAAAATAATACACATAGCACATAGAATGCCCTGTTCATTGGAATCTGCTAGATAAATTCTTTTGTTTTAAAATTTTTTTTATGTGGACCATTTTTAAAGTCTTTATTGAATTGTTTACAATATTGCTTCTGTTGTTTATGGTCTGTATTTTTGACCGTGAGTCAGGGGGTGGTCTTAGCTCCCTGACTGGGGATTGAACCTGCACCCCCTGCATTGGAAGGCAGAGTCTTAACCACTGGACCACCAGGGAAGCCCCATAAATTCTTTGTGGAAAAAAATAAATCTCTGATCTTGTCATTCGTCTTTCACTAACCTGAAGTCGCTGCAGACACAGGGCCCTGTGGCAGACTGCTGCAGGCCTCGCCCTGCCCTGCTCTTCTCACCCCTCCATCTGACGTTGCTCATCTCCACCCTCTAGCTGGTCCCTGGACTCTTGTTATCACTCTGGGTCTCCTGAAGCAGCAGTGACCTCAAGGCTTCCCCTCAGATGACCCTCTGAAAGTGAAAGTGTTTGTTGCTCAGTCGTGTCCGACTCTTTTGTGACCCCGTGGACTGTAGCTCTCCAGGCTCTTCCGTCCATGGAATTCTCCAGGTAACAGTACTGGGGTGGGTTGCCATGCCCTTCTCCAGGGGATCTTCCTGACCCAGGGATCGAACTCAGGTCTCCTGCACTGCAGGCAGATTCTTTACTATCTGAGCCACCGGGGAAGCCCTCTACCTTTTGCAATTTATCCTTCCTTAAATCTCTTCCACAACAGTTACTTTTCTTTAGGACACTTAAAATTTGCTTTCTGTAATGATTATTTCTCCACTTATGGAGGCGGCGTCTGTCTATTGACCTGCCATTCATCTGTTGATCCGTCAGTCAGTATATTTGTACATCCTGCAAGTAGACATATGGTTTCTGATCCAGAGACAGACTGTTGCTTCCAGTCTGCAGAACTGTAACTACATAGGTTTCCCTTTCCCAGTCTTTGCCATATCTGGGGTGACGTGAGGAGAACCAGGTGTTACCCTGCGTACATCAGAGTCCATAGACGAGGAATCCAAAATGCACATCTGAGCGCTTACACAGGCGAGGAACCCCTGAAGCCACCCACTCTTCTCACGAAGGGAGAAAACTCTCTATTCTCTAGTTTAAACACATCTCCTGGGCAGAGAAGAGAGGGGTCCTGGGTTTTCATTCTTTGGATTGTAAATAAATGTCTTTCCAGGGGAGATGAGACGAAGGCGTCTCTCCTTTTATACCTTCTGGACTGGGCATTTGGCTCCACATCTCATCCTCTGTTAACAGTGGACACACACCTTCAGGGTGGTAAGTCTCTGACCATTGATACAACAGGTTTATCCCTTAACCAAGGACCAGGAAGTTGTGATGAGAATCTGTAACCATGCAGAAAGATAAAAATCCTCACTTCCTGATACTTCTTTCCTACAATTTCCAGTATTTTGCCTTGAAAAAACTGAGCCTCTGATTAGTGTAATTAGATTAGATCTGATAGAGTGCCTGATGAACTAGGAATGGAGGTTAATGACATTGTACAGGAGAAAGGGATCAAGACCATCCCCAAGAAAAAGAAATGCAAAAAAGCAAAATGGCTGTCTGAGGAGGCCTTACAAATAGCTGTGAAAAGAAGAGAAGCAAAAAGCAAAGGAGAAAATTAAAGATATACCCATTTGAATGCAGAGTTCCAAAGAATAGCAAGGAGAGATAAGAAAGCCTTCCTCAGTGATCAGCGCAAAGAAATAGAGGAAAGCAATAGAATGGGAAAGACTAGAGATCTCTTCAAGAAAATTAGAGATACCAAGGGAATATTTCACACAAAGATGGGCTCAGTTAAGAACAGAAATGGTATGGACCTAACAGAAGCAGAAGATATTAAGAAGAGGTGGCAAGAATACAGAGAAGAACTATACAAAAAAGATGTTCACAACCCAGATAATCACAATGGTGTGATCACTCACCTAGAGCCAGACATCTTGGAATGTGAAGTCAAGTGGGCCTTAGGAAGCATCACTACAAACAAAGCTAGTGGAGGTGATGGAATTCCAGGTGAGCTATTTCAAATCCTGAAAGATGATGTTGTAAAAGTGCTGCACTCAATATGCTAGCAAATTTGGAAAACTCAGCAGTGGCCACAGGACTGGAAAAGGTCAGTTTTCATTCTAATCCCAAAGAAAGGCAATGTCAAAAATGCTCAAACTACCACACAATTGCACTCATCTCACACGACAGTAAAGTAATGCTCAAAATTCTCCAAGCCAGGATTTAATAGTACACGAACCGTGAACTTCCAGATGTTCAAGCTGGTTTTAAAATAGGCAGAGGAACCAGAGATCAAGTTGCCAACATTCTTTGGAACATTGAAAAAGCAAGAGAGTTCCAGAAAAACATCTACTTCTGCTTTATTGATTATGCCAAAGCCTTTGACTGTGTGGATCACAACAAACTGTGGAAAATTCCTCAAGAGATGGGAATACCAGACCATCTGACCTACCTCTTTAGAAATCTGTATGCAGGTTAGGAAGCAACAGTTAGAACCGGACATGGAACAATAGACTGGTTCCAAATAGGAAAAGGAGTACATCAAGGCTGTATATTGTCACCCTGCTTATTTAACTTATATGCAGAGTACATCATGAGAAACGCTGGACTGGAAGAAACACAAGCTGGAATCAAGATTGCTGGGAGAAATATCAGTAACCTCAGATATGCAGATGATACCACCCTTATGGCATAAAGTGAAGGGGAACACGTGTACACCTGTGGCAGATTCATGTCGATGTATGGCAAAACCAACACAATATTGTAAAGTAAAAAATAATAATAAAGAAATGATAAACGGTTAAAAAATAATAATAAAAAAAGAAAAAAAAACAGACAAAAAAAAAAAAGAGCCTCTTGATGAAAGTGAAAGATGAGAGTGAAAAAGTTGGCTTAAAAGTCAACATTCAGAAAACTAAGATCAGGGCATCTGGTCCCATCACTTAAGGGCAAAGAGATGGGGAAACAGTGACAGACTTTATTTTTTTGTGCTCCTAAATCACTGCAGATGGTGATTGCAGCCATGAAATTAAGACACTTACTCCTTGGAAGAAAAGTTATGACCAACCTAGACAGCATATTAAAAAGCAGAGATATTACTTTGCCAGCAAAGGTCCATCTAGTCAAGGCTATGGTTTTCCCAGTAGTCATGTATGGATGTGAGAGTTGAACTGTAAAGAAAGCTGAGTGCTGACGAATTGATGCTTTTGAACTGTGGTGTTGGAGAAGACTCTTGAACCTCCCTTGGGTTGCAAGGAGACCCAACCAGTCCATCCTAAAGGAAATCAGTCTTGAATATTCATGAAAGGACTGATGTTGAAGCTGAAACTCCAAAACTTTGGCCACCTGATGTGAATTGAGTCATTTGAAAAGACCCTGATGCTGGGAAAGATTGAAGGTGGGAGGAAAAGGGGATGACAGAGGATGAGTTGGTTGGATTGTGTCACTGACTCAATGGACATGAGTTTGAGTAAACTCTGGGAGTTGGTGTTGGACAGGCAGGCCTGGTGTGCTACAGTCTATGCAGCTGCAAAGAGTCGGAGATGACTGAGCGACTGAACTGAACTGAACTGAACTGATTAGGGTAAACTGACTAGGGTAGACAGTAGTCTGAACAGAAGTAACACAGAATTGTCAAATTTATTTGATTTAGTTGGTGCATAATGGGGCTGATTTCAATGTCCTTTTTAAAATCATTGTCATAATTCTAATTGGCTTCTGCCTATAAGATAACAGAAGTGTCTAATTGATAGAACTTTCAGTATTTTAAAAAAATAATGCTATATCAAACTGGACAAATAGATAATAATGGTCAGCTCCAAAATATTCTGTATCAAACAAGATGCCTTGATATGGCTTGGAAGATTTATATTGTTTCCTACTGTTCTGGTCAAATTTCTGATTCTGTTTCATGCCATGCATGTGGCCCATTTAATGAATAGAAGACTTCAAAACTGCAGTTCAGTCTTGGGGACTATAAGCATACTGTATATTGTAAAACTTCTTTGAACTTATTTGAGAAGAATTCAAATAACACTGAACAGAGGAAATTTTAGGAACATCTGCCAAAATGGATATTCAGATCATCTGCCATGCATTTTAAGGAGGTTAGACTATGAATTTTCAGATGAAAGACTTTGCTCAGGGTCTTAGAAATATAAATAGGAAAAAAAAGTGAGAAAAGAGAAAGGAAAACCTTTGAGTTAATCCAGTTTCCAGTAGAGATGAAAAAGGTACCACAGAGTTGAAAGGCAAGTTTCTACCCCATGTGCTTTGGCAATCACTCTTTAACTTGTTTTAGTAAAAGCACACTCATGTTTTCCCTCGGAGAAAATGGCCTTTGATGGCAGTTAGATGTTTCACAGCCATTTGTATACCTCTGACTTCAAAGTAGGCAAGAGGGAAAACAAATCTATTTTCTAAATATTGCGTGATGTGCTGAATACACTGATTATTTCCTTCTTCAGAACGAGTGTCAAATATGTCTGCCATGTGAACAGTGTAGAGGCGTTTGTTGGAACTCAGGCCTGGAGAAAGAAAAGCAAGCTGATGGTGAAAACAAGTGGATTCTGATGAGCCGGAGCAGCAGATAAGGGGAGGCCTTCCCAGGTGTAGGGGTGGTGGCAGGTAGCTGTGGTCCTTCCCCGGGTGGGCCTCCAGAAGAGTTCTGCATGTCCCTGACACCTGCATGAAATCCCTCATTATGCCCATCTTCAGAGAGCTAGTCTAAGTGCTCTGGGAAAACCAGTACTCCTGAAAAGCAAGAAGGGCAGACAGTGCATTGTTGACGCAGCCAGTGCCGTTGGGTATTGAGGAAGGTGTATGTGCTTTAGATTTTGCCAAAATAAATAAATGGTTATTAAAGTAGAATAAGAAACCATCAAAATACCAAAGAAATAAAAATATTTCAAATACTGGAGGAAATGAATTTTGAAACTCTTAAAATGGTGTCACACAGTTCCAATTACTAGTATCTGTGTTATTTTACTTGATTTCGGACTTTCTTTTCTTATTCCATCTCTGGAGCCCTAGAGATAGGAGATGTCAGAGACCATCTACTTTAAACAGCAGTGTCATTGCACTGAAAATGCCGAAGCCCAAGGAGAAGGACTCTGGCTCAAGTTCACATGGATGCTCTGTGTTCAGAGGCCAGCAGGTATGTGAGCCCTGCATCCTGCAGCCTGTGGGAGTCTGGCAACTAGGGAAGCAGCGCTTCCTGCCACTGCTCCCAGCTGTGAAAGGAGGATTAATATTAGTGGTTTTGAATGTGGTAGCTGTGTGCCCACCCTCGTCTATTCTCGGTAGACATTTGGATGAGTTCATGAGATACACGAAGTGGGGACATCTCTCTAGAGAGCCCTGGCCCTTACTGTTTGTGTGACCTTGAACAATAACCTAATGTATCAGGGTCTCTGTTTCCTCACAGGAGAAGGGAGGTGATGCTTGGGGCTCTTGCAAGGGCTGTCAAGAGGACTTTGCAGCACGGGCCCAGGATATAGGGAGCTCTCCATGAATGAAGGTCAGAGGCATCTGCTTATACTTCACAGTTCCCACTCCCCCAGGGCCTCGCTGCAGTCTCAGGCCATCCCCACAAGTGGAACTGGGCTGAGGGCATCTGCCCATTTTACAGAGGCACAAAGTGAGGCTCGGGAACAGTACTAGATCTCTGGCTCTGAGTCCACTGCACACCCAGCCTGCAATGGATGGTCCCACGAGGAACAGATGCTGGGACAGAACCCACTGGGGTCATGGCCTCACCAGGACCTGGAGGACACGAGGGGCTCTCCTACTGGGGCTCAGAGCACACTTCCCAGGCATCTGTGTCTTGTGGATCCAGATGGGCCGTTCAGTCCCTTTCCCGGGGTCCTGATGGGCTGCACTCCCAGTGTTCTCCAGACCAGGCAGCCCTCCGCTTCCCACCAGGTGTGTGAGGACTACTCACCTGCCTGGGGTGTAGGTGAAGCCCACGAACGGCAGGTAGTGGCCTGAATTTGCCAGTCCTCATCGTCAGTTTTCTTATGGTTCTGAATCCTATCACTGTTATCTCCTGTTTATTGAAGGGACTGATGCTGAGGCTGAAGCTGCAACACTTTTGACCACCTGATGCTAAGAGCAGACTCACTGGAAAAGACCCTGATGCTGGGAAAGATTGAGGACAGGAGGAGAAGGGGATGACAGAGGATGAGATGGTTGGATGGCATCACCAACTCAATGGACATGCGTTTCAGCAAACTCTGGGAGATGGTGAAGGACAGGAAAGCCTGGTGTGCTGCAGTCCATGGGGTCACAAAGAGACATGACTGAGCAAAAACAACAACAGTAACTGGTATTAACAGACGTGTTCTGGAAGTAGATGCCAAACTTGTAAACCAACTCAGTTTTCATGAGCATATTTAGCAAATCAGCTCTCAAAGAAAATAGTAGCCCTTCTCATGAGGAGAGAAGGTTCCTTCCCATCAGAACCAGAGAGAAGAGTCACTCTCCTTTTCAGAACCACAAACGCTCTTAGGAACCACACATGTTTCATTTTCTACTTTAGGAAACAAGAGCCTCTGGCTTTGGTTTGTTTTCATTTTCTTTTAATTTTAAGACGAGGAAAACCAGAGACTCCTTCATAGATATCTTGCTCTCTTCTAAGAGACAGCAGTGCCCTAAAAAGGAGACCTAGAAAATTGTAACTGCTTTCATCTTTGGCATCCTGGTTTTCTCTGGGGGTGGTTAATGGTCCTGAGGGAGCATCCCCCTCCAGCCTCACCTCATGAGAGGGGGAAAGCCAGTGCTGAAGTGACCACAGCCGGCTTTTCCGGCAGCGTCTCCTATCCCTGCCGCAGGCAGAGGGCACCCTGGGGCCAGTGACCCAGTGCTCTGGTCAGATACGCACACAGGCTCCTGAAGGCTATGGACGTGACTTCCGCCACGTTGCAGCAGAAGCTGCGGGCTGGCCAGGAGCCCCTGTGGTGTGGGCCTGGGTCTGGGTCTGGTCTGCTCGCCACTGACCCAGGAGCCAGCGGTCAGTCACACTGCTCCCTGCCCGTCCCCTGGGGGCCAGCTTTCTGCAAGGACTGCAGAGGCGGGGTTCCCCTAATGGGGCTCAGCCTCAACCGAGAAGGCTCCCGACTCCTCTGTTACTGTTTCCATGGGAAGTTGCCTTCTGTTTTATCTGTCTCATTTTTCAAATTACACAATGCTCTCGGAAGGCCATTCATCTTAAATTGAAGATTCTTTATACTGAAAATAATGGGAGTTGATTATAATGTCTGATATGAAGAGGTTATTGTCATCTTTAAGACATGTTTGCAAAAAAATTTGTGATATTACCACAAAATTAGTTAAGCAGTACTGATGTGTAATATATGCTGATAAAGACTTTTTATATTATTTATTCAGTATTTGATGGAGCTTTGTTGTAAGCAAAGCACTGAGAGAGTAAAGTCGCAAAAATATGTAAAATGGAGCCCCTCTTCTTAAATCAACTTAAAACCCAGTGAGAGGGAATCAGAAATACCCATGGAGAACATGTGCTCATCAGCAGTGAAGAAGGGGGTTGGGGAACAGGGAATCTCAGGAAGGGCGGAGGCTGCCAGTTGGGAGAGTCCACAGTGAAACCAGGCCTCGGGAAGTCGCCACCGGGAAACCAGCAAGAAGCTTGTCACAGCTGTAGATTTAAGGGGGCGTGTCTTACTGCAGGAGATGTGACGCTTGGGAGTGATCAGAAGAGGAGATTTGAATGGTCTGAGCTCCTCAGAATGACCC
The DNA here is from genome assembly GCF_027580195.1 of Bos mutus. NCBI lineage: Eukaryota > Metazoa > Chordata > Mammalia > Artiodactyla > Bovidae > Bos > Bos mutus. The sequence continues at coordinate 42,162,074 of NC_091643.1, read as the reverse complement.
AGAATGCCACTGCAGACAGAACTATCCTGCGATGGGTCAGCAGGCAGAGTTCCCATGCTGTGGACAGAATCCACTCCCCCAGGTCTTCAGAACGTGGCCACATTTGGAGACAGGCCTTCAGAGGTGATCTTGGTAAAATGAGCCCATATGGGTGAGGCGCTGATCCAGTAGGACTGGTGTCCTCTTGAGAAGAGGAGGACACCAGGGACGCGTGGTCTCGGAGGAAAGGCCACGTGCAGATATGGGGAGAAGCTGTCAGTCTCCACCCACAAGGGGAGGCCTCAGGAGAAGCCAGCCCTGCTGACACCTTGATCTGGGACATCTAGTCTCCAGGACTGGGAGAAAATTAACTTCTATGGTCTGTGGAAGTTTGTTAGGATGATGCTAGAAACAGAACCATTGTTAAATCTGAACATATGGAAAGCACGCGCCTTTTCCGAACCACAACTGTGACCAGGCACAAAGAGAGGGTCATTGCCAGCGGTCAGGAGAGCAAAACAACAAAGCACAGTGAAAACAGGGGACCTCTGGTCGATGAGACAGGCCCCCGCTCTTCCCCCCTTCTCTCCCAGGCTCTGGCCTCCCCTGAGCCTCCTGCACGCCCACAAGCTCTCGGGTCTCCTGCCCTGGCCCTTCCTTTTGGCTGCTCCTCTGAGGAAAGCTGACACAACCCAGCAGCCTCCACTCCGCATGTGGTGTTCTGGTGTTGGTCTGTGACCAGCTCTGAACGTGTCCCCCAACTCCTCTCCCCGCGTGGGCACCACTGCGTCCCCTGGGTCCCTCCCACTGCTCTGTCTCGCTGCAGGACGATGTTTGTGTTACTTATTATTTTTATGTGTTTGTCCATCAAGGTAACACTCAGGGAAACAGCCCAAGAAAACCTGAACCTTTGTGTTTATCTCAAAAAGATTGTTTAGACTTTTTTGCCACATTCACTCACTCATTTGTGCATTCATTCCAAAGCCACGCGTGGAATGTCTAAAGGCACCAAGTACAGTTCTCGGCGATGGGGATTCAGTGAACAGACAAAACCACCTTTGTCCATGAAGCCTTACAGAGAGAATTGGAGAGGGAATGTGAAAACACCATGGGTGCAGGTATTTTGTGCATGAAAGAACAAAGGGGATGCCAGAGGGCAGGGAGCAAAGGCTGGGGGAGGGCAGCCATCTGAGGCGGAGGCAAGTTCAGGGTGAGAAGGGGCTCATTCCAGACCGCTGGGGGCCTTGGCCCTGGCAGGCCACTCCAGCATTTAGGGAAGAGCGCCTGCTGTTGGTTCTTCCTGGAAATGTTCCTGGATCCCTGTTACTTTCAGCTTCTGCTGCTTACGCAGAATTTAATTCTTCTGCCAGAGCGATGTTCCTAGAGATGAGTCATCACCTTTTTCACTTTGAAGATTAAGATGCAGATTTTAAATATTTCACAGGCACATACAATATGGATACTAACTTCAAAAAGTATCCAGGTGTTACTTTTGAAATTTTAAAAAAAGTATTGCTATTCTAGTTCACGAAGGATAAAGAATAATTTAATTATGCTGGGAACTCCAGGCTTTAAAGGACAAATGTTAAAGTGACACATGCCTGAGTGCAAGTAAGCATATTCCAAATGCAACTTTGAAGAAAAGTACCTTCGTGTTCGCATTTCTTTAAGGGAAAATAAAAGTCTGTAGTGTTTATTCAGCATTTTCCCCTTTGTGATTGGCCACCTACTATGTTGAAAACATTCCAATTCCCCCAATTTTATTCTAATTGATATTTTCATTACTGTTTTTCTGACTACAGTTCCATGCTGAATCTAAACCAAAAATGCTGAAATAAAACATTAAACATGCTTATCGATTTAAATAATATTCTGTGTGGTTTACCTCTAACACATTGTTATCTTTCAGATTAATTTTTTTTAACACTGTCAACTTAGAATCTTCTGAAACCATTTCAACTTAATTTTAGTCAGTTCATAAGCACATTGAGTCCTGCTGGTGAGGTTGCTAAAGCCTTAGCAATTTCTGACAGATTTACTAAATTTTGGTGAGAAGAACCGGTTTCTGGGTGCACTGCTGAAGATGTACAACTGACTTTAAGGATAGCAGTGTGCCTTGGGGATATGTCCATTGGAATTAAATGAGAATGAGTCATACATGTTTGGTTTTGATTTTTTCCTGCAAAGCCTTCTAGAAGAAATTCACATTTTATCTTAAGATAAAAGAAGTGAGCCCCAAATTAAATAGAGATCATGTTGACTTAACAGCTGATATTTTGGAAAACGGTGCCTTAATGGGGTGACATTTGGGTAAGGTATCTCATTAACATATCTTTTTTTAAAAACCATTCTGTGAGGTAAATGCTCACTCAAATCTTAATTTTCTCAACAGCTGTTGAAGGCATCAGAAATACCACGGATCCAAATTTTATTATCATGTGTGGGAAGTCCCCAAAGGAGCTGCAGATTCACAAAAATCCGGCATCTACCGAGAGTCTTGCCTGGTGCCCTCCTGCTGGGTCCTGCGGGTGAGAGCATGGCGGCCCAGCGCCCTGGCCCAGGGCTGGAGGACGCCCGACTTTCCGGAAGGCAGCACCTTCCACCAGAGCCGCAGCACGTGTCAGGCGGCATAAGCACTCCCATCTCACAAACAGCGAGTGGGGCAGCCGGACAAGCTCACAGAGCTGGGGGAAACAAGATGGCAGAGCCGGTAAAGTTAGGCTCCACCCGCCACCCCGCCCCCGTGGACACAGAGAGTTAGAGGTAAGCTGCGAGCTCTGTTTCCAGAGCCAGGCAGAGCGCTGACGTGAGGACATGACGGCCCTGAGTTTGCCCTTGACCCCTGGGCCCCCGTCACCAGGCAGGCATGCTTTCCCCTTGCAGGGATCCGTCCCCACCCTCCAGCATCTCTGCTCACTCTCAGCCACTGTCCTCGGAATACATGCTCAGGCCAGGCGGTGGGCTTAAGAGGGACAGAGAGCCGAGTCAGTGCAGTGCTGCCCCCCGGCATCCTCGGTGCCACCCGGGGCCTCCTGCGTGGAGGTCCCCACACCGACCCTGTCCTGACAGAGCTGTCCGGCCTGGTCCTTGCTGTCCCCTCCCAACCACGGGCCTGGGACCTGGGGAAGAGGCCTGCTGCTGGATAGTCTAGAGAAGAGGGCTTTTCCTGCCAGGAAGATGCCCACTCGTGTCCCCCAGAAGCTACTAAAAGTCCCAGGTCTCCTCGGTGATGACAACGTACAGAGATCTGCAGGATCCATGATCAGAACACCTGTTGTTGTTCAGTCACCTAGGCGTGTCTGACTCTTCGCAACCCTACGGACTGCAGCACACCAGGCCTCCCTGTCCCTCACCATCTCCCGGAGTTTGCCCAAGTTCATTTTCATTGTATTAGTGATGCTGTACAGCCATCTCATCCTCTGATGCCCTCTTCTCCTTCTGCCCTCAATATTTCCCAGCACTGGGGACTTTTCCAATAAGTCTGTTCACATCAGATGACCAAAATACTGGAGCTTCAGCTTCAGCATCAGTCCTTATAATGAATATTAAGGGTTTGATCTCCCTTAAGATTAACTGATTTGATTTCCTTGCTGTCCAAGGGATTTTCAGGAGCCTTCTTCAGCACCACAGTTCAAAGGCATCAATTCTTTGGCACTCCACCTTCTTTATGGTCCACCTCTCACAATTTTACATGACTACTGGAAAGACCATAGCTTTGACTCTAAGGACTTTTGCCAGCAGAGTAATGTCTCTGCTCTTCAACACACTATCTAGGTTTGTCATTGATCTTCTGCCAAAAATCAGTCATCTTCGGATTGCGTGGCTGCAGTCACAATCCACAGTGGTTTTGGAGCCCACGAAGAGGAAATCTGTAACTACTTCCACCTTTTGCACTTCTATTTGCCATGAAGTAATGGGGCTGGATACCATGATTTTAGTTTTTTTTTTTTTATTACTAAGAAGTTTTTTCTTTATTTTTTTATTAAAAATCAAGAATGGTATTGAAATTTACCAAACATATTTTGGCATCCAGTAAGATAATCATGTGACTCTTCGTTTGATTTATAAGGATGATGAATTATATCAATAGATCTTCTATCATTAGACCATTTTTGCATTCCAGATTCTTCTGTGTTCTTCATTTAAATAAGTGGCTGGATTTGATTTTTAATATTTAGTGTTAAGCTCTTTCATTCTCCTCCTTCACCCTCATCAAGAGGCTTTTTAATTCTTCTTCACTTCCTGCCATTAGAGTGGTATCATCCGCATATCTGAGGTTCTTGATGTTTCTCCCACCTATCTTGATTCCAGCTTGTAACTCATCCAGCCTGGCATTTCTCATGATGTGCTCAGTGTAGAGGTTGAGTAAGCAGAATGACAACAGACGGCCCTGTCATACTCCTTTCTCAATCTTGAATTGATCAGTTGTTCCATTCAGGGTTCTAACTGTTGTTGTTGACCCAAATACAGGTTTCTCAGGAGACAGGTAAGATGGTCTGGCATTCTCATCTCTCTAAGAGCTTTCCACAGTTTGTCACAGTCCACATAGTCAAAGGCTTTAGCATAGTCGGTGAAACAGAGATAGATATTTTTCTGAAATTCCCTTGCTTTCTCTCTAATCCAGCGAATGTTTGCAATTTGATCTCTAGTTCCTCTTCCTTTTCTAAACCTAGCTTGAACATCTGGAAGTTCTTGGTTCACATAATGCTGAAGCCTGGCATGCAAGACTTTAAGCATGGGAGATGAGTGTGATTGTCTGATGGTTAGCACATTCTTTGGTACTACCCTTCTTGGGACTTGGGATGAGGATTGACCTTTTCCAGTCCTGTGGCCTCTGCTGGGTCTTCCAGATTTGCTGACATAATGAATGCAAAACCTCGATGGCATCCTCCTTTAGGGATTTGAATAATTCTGCTGGAATTTCATCACATCCAGTTGCTTTATTAACAGCAGTGCTTCTTAAGGCCCACTTCACTTCACACTCCAGAATGTCTGTCTCTGGGTGATGAACCACACCACTGTCGTAACCCGGTTCATTAAGATCTCTTTTATTCAGCTCTTCCATGTATTCTTTCCATCTCATCTTGATCTCTTCAGCGTCTCCTAGGGGTCTCCCATTTTCACCCACTGTTGTGCACATCTTTGGGTGGAGTGCTCCCTTGAGGTTTCCAGTTTTCCTGAAGACATCTTTCGTCCTTTCTGTTTTGTTTTTTTCTTCTATTATTAATCACTGTTCATTGAAGAAGGTCTTCTTATCTCTCTAGCTAGTCTTTGAAACTCTGTGTTTAATTGGATGTGCCTTTCCCTGTCTCCCTTGCTTCCTTCTTCAACTATTTGTAAAGCCCCCTCAGATAACCCCTTGGCCTTCTTTCTTTTCTTCTTCTTTGGGGTGGTTTTGTTCACCGCCTCCTGTATAATGGGGAACTCTGTCCGTAGTTCTTTAGGCACTCTGTCCAGCGGTACCTGAGCCTTTGCTAATCAGGTAGTTTGGGGGAAGCTTTGGAAGATGGGGCTAGTGATTATGGGGTGGGAACTGGCAGCCTCACCCCTGACCTCGAGGAGGACAGAGGGACTGGAGCTGGGGTCAGTCACCAGTTGTCAGTGGCATAATCGGTTACGCCATGTAATGAGGCCTCAGTATAAATCCAGGAGGACAGGGTCCAGAGGGATTCTGGGCATTGATATGGGGAGGTGCTGGTGGGGGCTAGAGCTCTGTGGCCACTTGCTCTGCCTCGGCATGCTTTCCATCTGGCTGCTACCCAGTTCGGCTCTTTTGTATAAACTGGTGAGCTCAGAAGTGAGCTCAGAAGTGCAGTGCTTCTGCTCTCTGGAGCCACTCTCCCAGAGTAGTCGGACCTGAAGAGCAGGTGCTGGAACCTCCGGCCTATGGCTGGTCGGTCAGAAGCAGTGTGACAGCCTGGACTCACGATGCGTGTCTGTGGGGTTGAAGGGTATTGCTGTGGGATTGCTCCCTAAGCTACAGGGCAGAGGCCAGCAAAGAAGACAGTGTCAGAGCTGAGTGACAGCTCTGGTGTCAGTGGTGTGAAGAGGCCTGTGAACAAGACACATGGTGAGGTGGGGCTTACTCTCCACCCACCCAGGGTGTGTCCTCACCGAAGGACCCCAGCAAAGAGCACGGTTACCAGTCCCGGGGGTCCATGGCAGCGCCCCTCTCCCAGGACAGGGGAGGCTGGTCTTCCCTTGCACAGGGATCTTGCAGGTAAGTCTTCCACAATGAGCAGGAAGCCTGTGCTACGCAGGCTCATAGCGCCCAGTACAAATCTCAGAGGGCAGCTTGGACTCGAGAGCTTTCTAGCTCGCCTGGAGTCTCATTCCTCCAAGAGGAAGAGGAACAGCGCCTTTGCCCGTGGCTCATAGTCATCACCTTTTTGTTTTCCTCTCATCACAGGGAAGAGGAGAGGACTGAGTGGAGGAGGAGCAGGAAGGCAGCAGCAGGGGGCAAAGCACAAGCAACGCTGACCCACCCCAGGGCCCACAGAACCACCAGGTGCCAGTGGGTGATGTGCAGCTGGCAGGAGAGGCCCTCGGGGACATTCCCAGCAGGGGGCGTGGAGCCGCCCTGCCCTTCCTGCCCCCACATGTGGCTCACCCCTGGGGGCCCCGTGCAGAGGGTGAGTATCAGCCCCGCATGTCCCCCTGGAGGCCCCTCCCTGGTCTCCCTGCCCCAGTGACAGGGCATTATTGCACCTGAGTGTTGACATTCAGGACACGAAAGTCTCTTTCCTACACACACAGGACAGCACCTGGTCCATCCCCGGACACCCCTGGTGTGTGAACAGTGTGTGCGAAACACCAGAGGGGAGTCGCTAACCAGAAGGAGGGACGGTGGTGGGGATGTGACACAGATGGACAGCAGCCCACCTTCTGTTCTGGCCTGGAGGTCCGCCCCGTGTCCTGGGATGGCTGGCCAGCACCAGCCTGGAAGCAGGGCTGGCTCGTGGTCTGCACTTTGATGTCCCTGGACGCTGGGCCACTGGACCTCTAGGGCCAGGGGGTGCTTCCAGGGCCCCGGCTTGCTAGACTGCCAGCGTCTGTACAAAATTCCTTATCAGCATTCTCAGCACCACTCATCTGACCAACAATGGAGTCTCACAGCCTTTATGGTAACCTACCTTGTGGTTTAGCTTAGTTCAGTCACTCAGTCATGTCCGACTCTTTGTGACCCCATGAATCGCAGCATGCCAGGCCTCCCTGTCCATCACCAACTCCCGGAGTTCACTCAGAATCACGTCCATCGAGTCAGTGATGCCATCCAGCCATCTCATCCTCTGTCGTCCCCTTCTCCTCCTGCCCCCAATCCCTCCCAGCATCAGAGTGTTTTCCAATGAGTCAACTCTTGACATGAGGTGGCCAAAGTACTGGAGTTTCAGCTTTAGCATCATTCCTTCGAAAGATCACCCGGGACTGATCTCCTTTAGAATGGATTGGTTGGATCTCCTTGCAGTCCAAGGGACTCTCAAGAGTCTTCTCCAACACCACAGTTCAAAAGCATCAATTCTTTGGTGCTCAGCCTTCTTCACAGTCCAACTCTCACATCCATACATGACTACTGGAAAAAAACATAGCCTTGACTAGACAGACCTTTGTTGGCAAAGTAATGTCTTTGCTTTTGAATATGCTATTAGGTTGGTCATAACTTTCCTTCCAAGGAGTAAGGGTCTTTTAATTTCATGGCTGTAGTCACCATCTGCAGTGATTTTGGAGCCCAGAAAAATAAAGTCTGACACTGTTTCTACTGTTTCCCCATCTATTTGCCATGAAGTGATGGGACCTCGTGGTTAGATTTCAATAAGAACACATTAAACACTAAATGACTAGAGTCTCTCAATGAAGGTGAAAGAAGAGAGTGAAAAAGCTGGCTTGAAACTCAGCATTCAAAAAACAAAGATCATGGTATCTGGTCCCATCACTTCATGGCAAATAGATGGTGTAAAAATGAAAACAGTGACAAACTTTATCTTCTTGGACTCCCAAATCACTGTGGATGGTGACTGAAGCCATGAAATTAAGAGTCTTGCTCCTTGGAAGAAAAACTGTGACAAACCTAGACAGCTTTTAAAAGGCAGAGATATCACTTTGCCAACACAGGTGCATATAGCCAAAGCTAAGATTTTTCCAGTAGTCATGAATAGGTGTGAGAGTTGGACCCTAAAGAAATAGATGCTTTTGAACTATGGTATTGGAGAAGACTCTTGAGAGTCCTTTGAACTTCAAGGAGATCAAACCAGTCAATCCTAAAGGAAATCAATCCTGAATATTCACTGGAAGGACTGATGCTGAAGCTTAAGCTCCAATACTTTGGCTACCTGATTCGAAGAGACGACTCATTGGAAAAGACCCTGATGCTGGGAAAGATTGAGGGTGGGAGAAGAGGGCGACAGAGGATGTTATTGTTGGATGGCATCACCGACTCAATGGACGTGTGTTTGAGCAAACTCTGGTGTGCTACAGTCCATGGGGTGGCCAAGAGTCGGACATGACTGAGCAACTAAACGACAAGACTCTTCAAGTGACCAAGCTTTAAGGTGCTGGTTCCTGTTAAAGTCCTTCATGTGCTAATTGATGAATTTTGGACTGAGGACCCCAAATAGAGGGCTTCAAACGCTAATTAAACTCTCTGGGGTGTTAAGCTGCACACACTAATTACACTGAGCATTTTAAGGTAAATTACCCAGCCTTGTGTCTTTCAGGAAAAGGAGGAAAATTCAGTGATCCAAGGCTGAACTAGTCACCTGCTGCTGCTGCTAAGTCGCTTCAGTCATGTCCGACTCTGTTTGACCCCATAGACGGCAGCCCACCAAGTTCCACTGACCCTGTGATTCTCCTGGCAAGAACACTGGAGTGGACTGCCATTTCCTTCTCCAATGCATGCATGCACACTAAGTTGCTTCAGTTGTGTCTGACTCTGTGTGACCCTATGGACAGCAGCCCACCAAGCTGCTCCATCCACAGGATTCTCTAGGCAAGAATATTGGAGTGGGTGTTTACTTCTCCTCAGTTCAGTTCAGTTCAGTCACTCAGTCATGTCCGACTCTTTGCGGCCCCATGAATCACAGCACGCCAGGCCTCCCTGTCTATCACCAACTCCTGGAGTTCACTCAGACTCATGTCCATCGAGTCAGCGATGCCATCCAGCCATCTCATCCTCTGTCATCCCCTTCTCCTCCTGCCCCTAATCCCTCCCAGCATCAGAGTCTTTTCCAGTGAGTCAACTCTTCTCATGAGGTGGCCAAAGTACTGCAGTTTCAGCTTCAGCAGCATTCCTTCCAAAGAAATCCCAGGGCTGATCTCCTTCAGAATGGACTGGTTGGATCTCCTTGCAGTCCAAGGGACTCTCAAGAGTCTTCTCCAACACCACAGTTCAAAAGCATCAATTCTTTGGTGCTCAGCCTTCTTCACAGTCCAACTCTCACATCCATACAAGACCACAGGAAAAACCATAGCCTTGACTGGACGGACCTTTGTTAGCAAAGTAATGTCTCTGCTTTTGAATATGCTATCTAGGTTGGTCATAACTTTCCTTCAAAGGAGTAAGCATCTTTTAATTTCATGGCTGCAGTCACCATCTGCAGTGATTTTGGAGCCCCAAAAAATAAAGCCTGACACTGTTTCCACTGTTTCCCCATCTATTTCCCATGAAGTGATGGGACCAGATGCCATGATCTTCGTTTTCTGAATGTTGAGCTTTAAGCCAACTTTTTCACTCTCCACTTTCACTTTCATCAAGAGGCTTTTGAGTTCCTCTTCACTTTCTGCCATAACGGTGGTGTCATCTGCATATCTGAGATTACTGATATTTCTCCCGGCAATCTTGATTCCAGCTTGTGTTTCTTCCAGCCCAGCACTTCTCATGATGTACTCTGCATATAAGTTAAATAAGCAGGGTGACAATATACAGCCTTGACATACTCCTTTTCCTATTTGGAACCAGTCTGTTGTTCCATGTCCAGTTCTAACTGTTGCTTCCTGACCTGCATACAGATTTCTCAAGAGGCAGGTCAGATGGTCTGGTATTCCCATCTCTTTCAGAATTGTCCACAGTTTATTGTGATCCACACAGTCAAAGGCTTTGGCATAATCAATAAAGCAGAAGTAGATGTTTTTCTGGAACTCTTTTGCTTTTTCGATGATCCAGCGAATATTGGCAATTTGATCTCTGGTTCCTCTGCCTTTTCTAAAACCAGCTTGAACATCAGAAGTTCACGGTTCACGTATTGCTGAAGCCTAGCTTGGAGAATTTTGAGCACTACTTTACTGGCATGTGAGATGAGTGCAATTGTGCGGTAGTTTGAGCATTCTTTGGCATTGCCTTTCTTTGGGATTGGAATGAAAATTGACCTTTTCCAGTCCTGTGGCCACTGCTGAGTTTTCCAAATTTGCTGGCATATTGAGTGCAGCACTTTCACAACATCATCTTTCAGGATTTGAAATAGCTCAACTGGAATTCCATCACCTCCACTAGCTTTGTTCATAGTGATGCTTTCTAAGGCCCACTTGACTTCACATTCCAGGAAGTCTCAGGACGTTTGGAGACACCCATGGCGCTGTGAGAACTGGTCTTTGAAAGGAGGCTCTAGAGCCTTACAGGTTCTAGCTACTTCTAGATTTTCACAATGATAATGCACTGCTTTATAATCATATATATTCCAGGAATATCATTATTTTAGATTGGTAAATTATGTGTTATGTTTACAGAACCGTCGTTAGCACTTTGAGCCTCTTTCCTAAAACCATCTTCTCTTTTTTCACTGTGGATAACATCAGTTCCACATTTGTGCAGACCCAAAATGCGAATCGTTCCTCTTTCTTTTCTTTTTCTAATCTGATTCTTTCCTAAAGTTGGTAACTTACATTTTTTTATTCCCTCCCTCCTTACTTCCTTTCATTCTCATTCTTTTCTTTCATAATCTATCAACTGTTTCCTTCCTATAAAACAGTTTTCTGCTCCTAGCACCCTAGTCCAAATAACAATAGTTAGCATGTACTGAGAATTTACTGTGTGCTAGAAACTTACCCTGTCTCACAGCTGTTAAATAATTAAGCAGAGCCTGAATACACACTCCCTAAGCTATTCTGCGTTTTAGCCGGGACATTATCTTATAAATTACTGTGCAAACCAGGACACCTTTATCAGGAATACCCAGCCTATCAGACTCTGCGGAACCTGCATTAAACTGAATTCTCCAGGGAAGATTGATAAGGTGATTTCGTGGTTGGCTTGGAGGCTGATGGTGTCCCAGAGTCAGAAGCGTTCGTCCCATCTGATCCTCCACTTTCAGCGTCTCCACCCTCCCGCTCTCATGCCTACGAGATGGCCCAACTCTGGTGAAACACAGCTCCACCAGCTCCTGGCATCACCAAAGGGCTCTGCAGCTGCCAGAGGGGTGAGGGACGTGGATGTCCTCGCATCTTTTATTATTAGGGTTGAGACGTTTCCCAGAAGTGCATACTTACTTCCTCAGATCTAGGAGCCAATATTACTTTGGTTTATATCTTCAATTGCCTCTAAAACTGTGAAATCAGGAAAAGAATACAAACGCCTCGTTTTTAATAATGATAACTCTGCTCGTCAATTAAGAATTAGTTCCAGCTGCTCAAACCAGAAATCTGTATCAGGTGGGTAAAATGGATTACTGGTTTGCAGTTTCACTTTATTAACACAAGTTGAAAGGCCATCTCGGGCCGTGGCCACGATGAGGGGCTGTTTGACAGGACTGTGACAGGACTGTGAGCAAAGCCTTGAGTGGGTCAGGTGGGTGACTAACACGGGGAAGCCGTTTCGAGGTGGGTGAGACAGTGGGAGATGGGGTTGTCCTCTGTAGTTCTGAGGAAGATCAAGGAGGCCAGAGGCTGCTCAGAGCAAAGGATGGATGCTGTCAAGTTTGGAGAGGGGTAAGGACCAGGGGATGTAAAGCCCTATGAGTCGTGATGGGATCACAGATGCTACTTTAACCCTGAAGGAGGGGCCTGAGAATTTAGAGCGGGGAGTGATGGGTGAGACTTACACTTGTAAACTGTCACCCCGGCTCCTACAGGGACCAGCCTGGAGGGTGGGGTGATCGCGGGGGATGCATGGGAGGCGGTTGCCTTCATTCAGATGAAAGAATTTGATTTGCTGGAGGGAGGAGCAGGTGCAGAGCCAGGGATGCAGTGGACATGGGCCTGAGCAGCTTGGGAAATGGAGAGTCATTAACTCGGTTTAGAAAGAGGGAAAGGTGCACTTTGGGAAAAGTGAAAGTGAACGCTCAGTCACGTCCAACTCTTTGCGACCCCATGGACTGTAGCCTACCAGGCTCCTCTGGCCATGAGATTTTCTAGGCAATAGTACTGGAGTGGCTTGCCATTTCCTTCTCCAGGGGATCTTCCCAACCCAGGAATCGAACTCGGGTCTCCCACATTGTAGACAGACGCTTTACCATCTGAGCCACCAGGGAAATCACACCACTTGGAAATGCCAGCCAGCCCCCTCAACATTACATAGAACGTGTGCTGATGAAAATAAAGGAATACGCGCTCCTAACAAATGGGCTGCTCCTGACCTTAGTTTAGACGCCCTGGCCTCCTGACCACATAGAGGTCATGGGACAAGGGGCTGGGGAGATGCTGCCGTCCCCATGCAGGCGTGGGCCTTGGTGCCCTGCTCTCTGTGTCCGTGAGGGATGCCGGCAGGTCCAGAGGGAAACGGAGGGGTGCAGCCCTGGACGAGCTCGCCGGGAGGTGTCCAGGCAGGAGGGAGCATCGGGTGGGGAGAGCTCAGGGGTTCACGAGCTCTGTATGTAGAGATTCAGGAGTCTCCCAGTTAACTACAGTTTCTAAGCTATGCAATTTGATGAAAATACTTAGTGACTAAGGGTAGCTCAACAAGCGAAGAGAAAATGTGTGAGAACCTAGCCTTTGGGCAGACCATAATGTAGAGTTGCTTATAAATGCATTTGTGGACGTGTTCTTCTATTTTTGTGCGTTTTTAAAATATATATATATATACCCAAATATATAATATTAGGGATATTTTGACCCAGTCTTATTTTCCTGACTGCGTAACAACTCCACACTTTGAAATAAGCCAGATTTCACATCTACTTTCAAGGACTGCCTCTGTGACCTGCTAAAGTTTTACATTTGCTTGAGTTTACTTTTGAAATCCAAAATAGCTCCTAGTGGCTTGTCTCTCACTACTGTAGTGAGGGTCTTCTTCCTTATTGTAGGGATATACTGCATTGAGAGGAGACTTTGTATTTTTTTCCTTCCTTTAGAATGTGTCTTGTGACATCTTGGCCAGCATCCTGTGTGTATTGTTCTGGGTGACTCTGGGAGGCCTTGTAACATGTTTCATAAACAAAGGAACAAAATACCCTTTCATTGCTGCGATCGTAGGTGCGATAGTGTCACTGATTTGATATGTGTTTCTTTTATGAAACCATCTGTATAATATTTAAAGATGAATGAGGATGTCAGAACTCTCTGAGGAGGGACAAGTTTGGCTGTGGTTATGCAAACACGCCATTCTGTGTATGTTAGGAAACAGGGTTCTCGCCACAGACACGGTCACGGGTACGTGACAGAGTTCCTCACGCTGCGTTTTCTTAGGTAATTGATGGCCTGGTGCCACGGTTTATGTCCCAGGACGGATGGCATCAATCTCACCACACAGCCTGTCAGCAGGTACACAAACATTTTGTATTTATTTGACCTTAACCAGTGAGCTGCGAATTCTCCACTCTTCCGTGGTTAGGAAGGCCTATTCTGAACCACTGAAGAGGGAATACACTGAGGACTAGAGGTCACAGAAGCAGTGATTTGCAGCGTGTTTTCTTGATTTCGTAAAGGCCTGGTGAAATGAGAAGGTCCTGTCCCAGCAAAGGAAGAGAAAGCCAGATTACTGATGGGGACGGACACTCGGAGTAGGGCTTGCTGTCTGTTATTGGTGTTTAGTTCTTGTTTTACTTGCTGAACAGAGGCCAGGCAACTTCTTCAACTCTGACTAAAAAGGCTTGTACATATGAAACTCTGAAAATATCCATGGACGTTAACGACAGCTTGGAGAATAAGGAAACCCTGCGGTTGTCCTTTATACTTTCTGGACTTCAGTTTGTCTGCATTCATTTTACTTTATCAATTTACTTGCAGCTTGTGGGGACTGTGATTAGTCCGGTCAAGGCTTCAGATTCTAAACACAAGAACCGATCCTTTGTATTGTTTGCTGAGGGAAGAAACATGCCCGCATTTCACCCTGTTTTCAGAATTAATTTTCTACGAATGGAAAGTACTGCTACATTTTTCTTGCATAACTTCAGTGATTGTTTTTAGGTGAGTTTGGAGTCGAAATTGAAAAGGGAGAGCCCTGGGAATAGAGACACTGCCCTGTCTGTTAATAGAATCAGGGCCAGCAGCTCTTTTCAGAGAAGTTTTGGAAGGTCCAGTAGGACCAGGCAAAATATAGATGATGCTTATGCTAAAATACTTGAGAAGAAATTGTTTTCCCTCTTTCGGTGTGCACACACTATTCTTTTAAAATATTATTCTTACTTGGAATTATTAATAGCAAGAAGATAAAATAAAGGCTGATGTTTGCCTCTTCAACTGTGAAGTATTGACCTGAGCTTGGACGAACTATCTTAAAGAACTAATGAGTGATGGCACTTATGGTGACAAGCTGGGCTCATGGAAGTCAGGGCTTTGGAAGAAACCTGTGGGGCCCTCGGCCCTGGATCTGAGGCAGGAGTTCCATCACCTCTGGGCACGAGCTGCATAAGCAGTCCAGGCAACCAGTAACCAGCTCAGATAACTGAGGTTTTTAGATCGTGTTTTTATTCTCAAAAATGTAATGGAGAGAGGCTGAGCCATAGTGGGGAGATTGAGATTTGTCCTTCAGAAAATCCATCCTGACATCTCAAGTAAGCTGTGAAGAAGAAGAATGGCACCCAGTCCTCTACCAATGTATTCTTCACAAGAACAAGTGTGTCTCACAAGGCTCAGAGAAGGACCTTGAGGTAGTGAGAGGAGCCGGCCTACCTGTGTGCTCAGTCGTGTCTAACTCTCTGTGACCCTGTGGACTGTAGCCCACCACGCTCCGCTGTCCATGGGATCTCCCAGGCAAGGATACTGATGTAGGTTGCTGTGCCCCCTGTCCAGGGGATCTTCCCAACCCAGGGATTGAACCTGTATCTTCTTAGTCTTCTGTATTGGCAGGCAGATTCTTTACCACTGAGCCACCTGGGATTCCCAAGAGGTGGAGCCTGTAGCATCTCTGTCCTGAGAGACCCTCCCAGAAGAGTTCCAGTGGAAATTCAGCTTCCCCCCAAAATCAGGCCAGGATAGGGATGGTAGTGGGGCAGGCTTTGTGGGGCAGGAAGGGATTCCCCCCTGCTTTGCTTTCTTGGGTTTTTCACCCCTGGCTCCCAAACCCCAGTCCAGGGCCTAATTAGTGTTTTTATTAAGTATCTCCCAAGTGGTGTTACTGTTCAGTGATTCAGTCATGTCCGACTCTGTGCCACCCCATGGGCTGCAGCGGGCCAGGCTTCCCTGTCCTTCACTATCTACTGGAGTTTGCTCAATCATCTCATCCTCTGTCGCCCCCTTCTCCTGCCCTCAGTCTTTCCCAACCTCAGGGTCTTCTAATGAATTGGCTCTTTGCATCAAGTGGCCGAAGTATTGGGGCTTCACCTTCAGCACTGGTCCTTCCAATGAATATTCAGGATGGATTTCCTTTGGGATTGACTGATTTGATCTCCTAGCAGTCCAGGGAACTCTCAAGAGTCCTCTAGCACTGCAGTTTGAGAGCATCAGTTCTTCAGCTCTCCGCCTTCTTTAGTCCCAACTCTCACACCCATACCTGACCACTGGAAGAACCATAGCTTTGACCAGATGGACCTTTGTTGGCCAAGTGATGTCCCTGCTTTTAATATGCTGTCTAGGTGTGTCACAGCTTTCCTTAAAGGAGGAAGCACCTTTTAATTTCATGTCTGCAGTCACTGTCTGCAGTGATTTTAGAGCCCAAGAAATTAAAGTTTGTCATTGTTTCCATTTTTCCACATCTACTTGCCATGAAGTGATGGGACCAGATGCCGTGATCTGAGTTCTTTGAGTATTGAGTTTTAAGCTAGCTTTTTCACTCTCCTCTTTCACCTTCATCTAGAGGCTGTTTAGTTCCTCTTCACTTTCTGCTGTTAGGGTGGTGTCATATGTATATCTGAGGTTATTGCTATTTCTCCCAGCAATCTTGAGTCCAGCTTGTGATTCATCCAGCCTGGCATTTCTCATGATGTATTGTATGTATAAGTTAAATAAGCAAGTTGACAATATACAGCCTTGACATACTCCTTTCCCAATTTTGAACCAGTTTGTTGTTCCGTATCTGGTTCTAAGGTTCTAGCTATTGCTTCTTGTCCTGCATATGGGTTTCTCAGGAGGCAGGTAAAGTGTTCTGTGTATTCCCAGCTCATTAAGAATTTTCCACAGTTTGTTGTGATCCACACAGTCAAAGGCGTTCATGTAGTCAATGAAGCAGAAGTAGATGTTCTTCTGGAATTCCCTTGCTTTTTCTGTGATCTGACATATGTTAACAATTTGATCTCTGGTTCCTCTGCCTTTTCTAAATCCAGCTTGTACAGCTGGAATTTGTCAGTTCACATATTATTGAAGCCTAGCTTGAAGGATTTTGAGCATTACTTTGCTAACATGTGAAATGGGTGCAGTTGTGCGGTAATTTGAACATTCTTTAACATTGCCCTTCTTTGGGATTGGGATGAAAACTGACCTTTTCCAGTCATGTGGCCACTGCTGAGTTTTCCTAATTTGCTGGCATATTGAGTGCAGCACTTTAATAGCATCATCTTTTAGGATTTGAAATAGCTCAGCTGGAATTTTATTACCTCCACTAGCTTTGTTCATAGTGATGCTTCCTAAGGCCCACTTGATTTCACATTCCAAGATATCTGGCTCTAGGTGAGTGACCACACCATTGTGGTTAAGACATTTTTTGTGCAGATTATCCTTGTATTCTTTCTTCCTCCTCTTAATATCTTCTGCTTCTGTTAGGTCCCTACTGTTTCTGTCCTTTGTTGTGCCCATCTTTGTATGAAATGTTCCCTGCTTCTGCTGCTAAGTCACTTCAGTTGTGTCCGACTCTGTGTGACCCCACAGACGGCAGCCACCAGGCTCCCCCATCCCTGGGATTCTCCAGGCAAGAACAGTGGAGTGGGTTGCCATTTCCTTCTCCAATGCATGAAAGTGAAAAGTGAAAGTGAAGTTTCTCAGTCGTGTCCAACTCTTAGCGACCCCATGGACTTCTCCATCCATGGGATTTTCCAGGCAAGAGTACTGGAGTGGGGTGCCATCACCTTCTCCATGAAATGTTCCCTGGGTATCTCTAATTTTCTTGAAGATATCTCTATTCTTTCCCATTCTATCTCCCAAGTGTATTTTGGAGCAGATATTAGTATGTGTTGTTGTGGTCAGTAACTGAATGGTGTTAGGCAATGTCTTTGATGCCTCTTCAAATATCAGCCTGTAGGCCTCTAAAGAGGTCTTCATCGTAACATGTAACAAGCACATAAAAATTAATAACAATATAATTTATTTTTATAAAATATAATTAGACATATATGCATACATGTATTGAATGCATATATATGTTTAATTATATGTGTGTGAGTGTGTGTGTGTATATATGACTTTTCCCTTTTGAGAAATGAGCTAGGTTTTGAATATACAGTAAGTACCCAGTGATGGGCTTCCCTTGTGGCTCAGCTGGTAAAGAATCCGCCTGCAATGCGGGAGACTTGGGCTCGATCCCTGGGTTAGGAAGATCCCCTGGAAAAGGGAAAGGCTACCCACTCAAGTATGCTGACCTGGAGAATTCCATGGACTGTATAGTCCATAGGGTCGCAAAGAGTCGGACACAATTGAGCGACTTTCAGTTTCGCCCAGTGACAGTCACCAAGTATGGAAATAAATAAGATGCTGCTGTTTCCAGAAAACATAGTGTCTAAATTGGAGTGAGAAGCAGATAAGGAGCTTAATTTCTTGGAGTCTGGTCAAGGCTCTCCTGGAGTTACAATGTCGTTCTGCAGGATTCCAAGGTGGGGTAGCTCATTGAACGGCTTCCTGAAAAGTAATGTGAGTTTATTTAGCTGACTATGCACATCTGTCCTGAGTACATGTGTCAGGATTCTTCGATGCCAGTTACAGAAGCCCAACTCAAATAACCTTGAGCTTAAACAAGAGAGAGAGAGGAATGTAGCAAGCATAGAAAAAATATACGTCATTTCTAAGGACAGGGACTAAGAACTGATTTTTACACTGCAGTCTGGACTCCGTCTTCATGTTTTTATGTTTTTCTCTCTGCTGTGCACTTACATCAATGTCCTCTGACTTCTTCAAGGACCAGGGCTAACCTCACAGCCCAGAACCTGAGAGCTTCAGGAGGTCTCACCCCCATCTGTCTTTATTCCATACTTTACTGCTATAAAATTGGCAACAGATGAGTCCTGGTTGGTGCTGGTTTAGGTTACAGCCTGTCTCTGTGAGTAGGACGGATGCTGAGGCTGGGACCATAAGAAACACAAGCGGCCGGAAAGTGTGCATTTTCTCAAGGAAACGGGGAGGACAGAAGGGACAGAGTGTGCTGTAGAAGTTAACAGATGCCGAGCAAGCCTGGCCGTCAGTTAAGTAACAGTAACACTCTCGACGCTTTGTTTTGTCACAGTCAACAGAATACGTTTTGAAGAATGGTATTCCCCATACACCGGCAGCTTTACATTGCGCTTTAGCCTAAGTACTTTCATACTGTCTTAAGTTGTATTCATTCCTTCTCAATCAAGAGTAAGTCAGTATCTTAAACCCCTTCACACACACACACACACACACACACTTTTTGTGGTGTTTCAACACCATGGTCAGAGAAGGCAATGGCACCCCATTCCAGTACTCTTGCCTGGAAAATCCCATGGACGGAGGAGCCCGGTAGGCTGCAGTCCATGGGGTCACGAAGAGTCAGACACGACTGAGTGACTTCACTTTCACTTTTCACTTTCAAGCATTGGAGAAGGAAATGGCAACCCACTCCAGTGTTCTTGCCTGGAGAATCCCAGGGACAGGGGAGCCTGTTGGGCTGTCGTCTGTGGGGTCGCAGAGTCGGACATGACTGAAGCAACGCAGCAGCAGCAGCAGCAACACCATGGTATGGTAATCAACACTGCTGTCATTGTTGATCAGGGAAACACAAAAATGGTTTAAAATCTCCACCTGATAAAAGCTCAGTAAGTGATTCACATGCATAGGGTGATTGTCAGTTTCTCCTATTATGTTTGTAAGATTTACCTTTGCTTAAAAATGTCCACTACTATCAGTATTTGACTCTTACTGCGTTAGATGGTATCTTTTCTCTTTTAGGTATATTTTTTGTCCAATGATAATTCTAGATTCTCATTAAATTGATAATATTTTAGTCTGTTATAAAGAATCCATCACATGAGAAAGACCATACATGCTGATCAATTATAGTTCAGTTATATGTACTTATATTTCATTTCCTTGTTTCCCTTGTGGTTATAGAACGGAACAGAAGTAATTTGCATGTATAAGTGAATTCCTCTGCAAAAAGTATATAATATGGAGTTTATATACTTTTAAAGATTCATTGGGAAGGTATCAAATGACTGCATATCTAATTGATAACAGTGTCACGTGCCTTGGAATTTACTATAGAAAGATTTCCAGAGGGATGGTATGGGGAGGGAGGTGGGAGGTGGGTTCAGTACGGGGAACACGTGTACACTTATGGCGATTAGCCTACAATTAAAATAAATAAATTTATATTAAAAAATAGATACTAAATTTTAAACATTCAAAATACAAAAAAAGAAAAGTAGACTTAAACAACTGATTGAAATCAGAAAATGTCAAAACTTTATTCAGAAAATTGATCTGTATTAGTTATTGTGAAAGTGAAGTTGCTCAGTCGTGTCTGACTCTTAGCAACCCCATGGACTGCGGCCCACAGTCCATGGTGAGCTGACTCCTCTGTCCATGGGATTCTCCAGGCAAGAGCGCTGGAGTGGGGTGCCACTGCTTTCTCCGATTAGTTATTGTACACTGTATTAAATCAAGAAAAATAAAAAAGTGGAATGATAGTGTATCTTTTACATATAATTTGAAATTTTACATACAGCAACAACTATTGTTAAATTATCCATAGCTAATTGGTCTTAGACTGAAATAGACAATTAAGCATGTTCTGAACTATTAATAGGTTCATATCCTATGCATTTGCTTAATTAGACATTTCCTTAGCTATTTATTTGCATTGATTATTTTTTCTGCATTATTCTCCAGGCAAGAATACTGGGGTAGGTTGCCATTCCCTTCTCCAGGAGATTTTCCCAACCCGAGGATCCAACCTGGGTCTCCTGCATTGCAGGGGGATTCTTTACCAGCTGAGCCATCAGCGACAGCTGACTAATACTATTTATTTTCGCTGGTTAATTTTTCTGCATTATTCTATTGTAATTTTTTTTTATTTGGTATTTACCCCTTTGAAGTTTTAAAAAGCAAGTAGCTCTCATAATATCAGATAAAATAGATCTCAGAACAACAACAACAAAAATGACTAGAAACGCAGAGGGACGTTACATAATGATGAAAGGGTCATCTGCCCGAATACACAGTCATCCTACATGCATTTGCCCCAAACAGCAGAGCCTCAAAGCACATAAGCAAAAGCTGACAGCTGAAAGGAAAGGGGCAAATTCACAGTTACAGGTGAGGACTTAAGCACCTCCCTCTCTGTAACTGTTAGAAGTGAAGTGAAGTGAAGTTGCTCAGTCGTGTCCGACTCTGGAATCCCGTGGACTGTAGCCCGCCAGGTTCCTCTGTCTGTGGGATTCTCCGGGCAAGAATACTGGAGTGGGTAGCCATTTCCTTCTCCAGGGGATCTTCCCGACCCAGGGATCGAACCCAGGTCTCCCACATTGCAGACAGATGCTTTAACCTCTGAGCCACCAGGGAAGCTAGTAGACAAAAAACCTCACAAACTTGCACATGACAGGATCTGGAGTGTCACCTTTTCCAAGTAAAACAGAAAATTTAATAAGTCATTTTACCAAACAGAATTAATAAAATTAGCCTTCATGTCACTATAATGTTTATAGCTTCAGTAGTTTATGCTGAAGACAGGATCTTCTGCCTTTTGGTAGGGGGATGGTAAATATTTAAAGCTACTTACTTCATATTGAGGAAAATGCACAGGAATGCCTCCATTTTCACCAAACAGGGTAGAAGTTTGACAACTGTATGTTGTTACCCATAAGCCAGTCAAGGTTCTTAAAGGGCTGTTACTCCAATGTGACCTCTGTTCCTACTACCAATGAATTAACACCTATTGAAATAGTAAATGATTTTCTGAATGTGACATCTGAGGTTCTTTAATCATTTTAACCCTGATGCTTTTAGGAGTTGGAAAACTGACAGGGAAGGAAGCAGTCAGGAAGGACCTTGGGTAAGGACCGAGGTGTGGATGTGGGTTGGGGCAGACCCCAGCCAGTGCAGATGGTGCTGTGATGGGAGGGGGTGTGCAGGTAACAGGGGCTGCACGGGCACGTGAGCAGTGAGGGGTGTGTCCTCCAGGCTGGCAGCGTGGACTGGTGGGGAGCCAGAACACAGGGACGGTGGTGCCTCAGCCTACAGTATCAAGTATCACTAACTTCAGGTTCCCGGCACCTTGAAGTGGTGAGACTGGTAAGAGAATGAGAAGCTCTTGCATTTGCAGAATTAATGAAGTATGATATATTAAAGACAGTTTGGGCCAAAAAGTTCTCAGAAAATGTAACTCTTCAATGCTTATGTTTGGAGCATTACAGGAGGTCAGTGCTACCAAAACAGGAGTTGATGTCAAAATGGAAGATGCTGTGAACTGAGGGGAGCTGGGAATCCAATAAAGAAAAACGAGGAGGTGGCCATCAGTGTGGTGGTGAAGAAATCCAGGAGGCATCTGTGAAACAGACCTCGGGGGAGCCCAGCTCCAACTGCCACAGGTCAGAATCTCTGGGCAGAGTCTGCTGTACAAAAGCAGGTGGACAGATCACCAATGGAAGGGGATGTGTGATGCGACGTGAACAGACCACTAAGTACATATGGGTGGGGAGGGAAGATGCTGTAGAGTCTGTTGACCTGATACAAATAGACGCCAGATGATTCTCCAGTGAAGATGGTTTGTTTGGGATCTGCAGAGTTGTGCTGTCTGGGGTCTGCCCCTGTGGCCAGACATGTGAAAGTCCATGCCCCTCAAGGGAAGAGGGACCCTCTAATGCGGGCAAGGCAGGTGAGGGCCACAGTGAACAGAGTGCCCAGGGCTTGTCATTGCTAAATCCTTGCCAGGGAAGAAGAGGTGTCTGTTTTGTCTCGTTGGGCTCTGCTACCATCAGAGCAGAGTTCCCCTGCTGGTCCCCTAACTCCGCTTAACTGATGTTTCTGTTTATTGATTTTGTACAAATCTTAAAAGCAGTAGCATTTCAGGAAATGAAAGGAGTTTGTGATGTACGTGGCTCAGCTGTGAATAGCATTTGTGTTGTCATAGCAACATAAGAGGTAGTGTTGGTCTAAGCAAATTATGATGGAAAAGAAAGGGAAAAGAAATGGAAAGCACTGAGGGGCAGGGAGGGGCAGTGATGAGCTGAGTCCCCACCTTCCATCCTCAGAATGCCTGTGTGCTGCCACAAGAGGAGAGTTTGAGGGGCAGGGAGGGGTGATGGTGAGCTGAGTCCCACCTTCCGCCCTCAGAATGCCTGTGTGCTGCCACAAGAGGAGAGTTTGAGGGGCAGGGAGGGGTGATGGTGAGTTGAGTCCCACCTTCCGCCCTCAGAATGCCTGTGTGCTGCCACAAGATGAGGGTCAACAATCAGCAGCTGAAGGATAGTGTTTACACTTTAGAAAAAGTGAAAGTGTTAGTCACTCAGTCATGTCCAACTCTCTGTGACCCTGTGGACTGTAATCTGCCAGGCTCCTCTGTCCATGAAATTCTCCAGGCAAGACTCCTGGAGTGGGTTGCCATTTCCTTTTCCAGTTACACTTTAGAGGTAAATACCAAAACATTTATTAAAAGAATTGAATGTGGTTGCCTGTCGGAGGGGGTATGAACTGCTATGCCTTGTAAAAGTTGGTGACTCTGAATTGTGGGCACGTGTAATTCCACTGAGAATAGAAGCTGAATTAAAACAAAACAATAAAAAAATAATACAGTGATATGCTAATGGCCTTAGAGAGTTGAAATATTTCCTTAAGCTCAGTTCACATCCACTGGAGAATAAGAGTGAGCTGTGGGTGTGGAGCAGAGGCAAAAAACAGTCTCCTAAGGTTTTTTAAAAAGTTTTTTCTAAAATATACAGTGAGGTCATCAGAAGGCACAAACCCTTGGATTATACAGAGAAATATATGCTTAATTACGAGGTTAATGAGATTGGTGAGCAGCATAGGTCTGAATGTTAGCTTATAATTCACTTGATGATTCTGAGACCTTGATTATCTTTAGGAATAAAATGCACACAATTTGTGAAATGTGCTTCTTTATGTGGCTACAACATAACAAAACCACATAATAATCACAATTTGTTCCTTCTGATAGATAGAGCCATTCAAGCACCCTTAATATCATCAATTAGAGTTTTATGCATAATTAAATCACACAGCCAATTAGTGCACAATGAAATAAAAAGGTCAGTTAATGAATAATGGAAATCCTTCACTTGAATAGCAAAATGTGGTTGCGAAGGCAGTGACTTCTCTACAATGTCATTTAAACCACCAAGCTAGGATCATGAGTCAGATTTCCATTTCAGGTCTAGAAATTTTCATTTATTTTTAATTGACTACTAATAAATTGTAGCTTTTCTAGAATGTGAACAGAGAAGTGATTTATTTACATACCGAGAATCCTCAATCTTTGGTTAATAATTGTGAGCAGCTTAAATACTTCATGACACTTCATAAATGCCCCATAAGTATTATCTACTAATAATCATTATTCCAAACTGAAAGGGGTGCAGCTACTTACTTTGCAGCAGGTTTACACAAATAAACTCTGCGTTCTGTGGAGTCACATGCAATAGTTAGAAGCCTTTCTTTTCTGTGTTTTTGCATACACTTTAAAGAAACAAATATCATGGCATGCGATCCCATCACTTCATGGCAAATAGATGGGGAAACAGGCTAACTTTATTTTTTGGGCTCCAAAATCACTGCAGATGGTGATTGCAGCCATGAAATTAAAAGACACTTACTCCTTGGAAGGAAAGTTATGACCAACCTTGACAGCATATTAAAAAGCAGAGACATGACTTTGTCAACAAAGGTCCGTCTAGTCAAGGCTATGGTTTTTCCAGTAGTCACATACAGATGTGAGAGTTGAACTATAAAGAAAGCTGAGCGCTGAAGAATTGATGCTTTTGAACTGTGGTGTTGGAGAAGACTCTTGAGAGTCCCTTTGGCTGCAAGGAGACCCAACCAGTCCATCCCAAAGGAGATCAGTCCTGGGTGTTCATTGGAAGGACTGATGTTGAAGCTGAAACTCCAGTACTTTGGCCACCTGATGCGAAGAGCTGACTCATTTGAAAAGACCCTGATGCTGGGAAAGATTGAGGGCAGGAGGAGAAGGGGATGACAGAGGGTGAGATGGTTGGATGACATCACCGACTCAATAGACATGGGTTTAGGTGGACTCCGGGAGTTGGTGATGGACAGGGAGGCCTGGCGTGCTGCAGTTCATGGGGTTGCTAAGAGTCAGACACGACTGAGCGACTGAACTGAACTGAACTGATTGTTCTTTATTTCTAGAATTTTTTTTAAATCAGAATGAGGTTCTTGAAATAAAGAGGCTCCCTGTCTGCCTCACATTTGAGATGCTTCAGGGTCCCCTTTTGGTGCCCATCCCCAGCCGTGTTAGTCCCATGACCCACGTGACAGACACACTGGCCCTTTCTCCCGTCCAGGCTTGGCTCTGTGAGAGTGTCTGTTATCTGACGGCACTGTGTCCCTCTGACCGTTCCTTGTGTCAAGGTTCCTAGCACACTTCCCACTCATCAAACACAACTGTTAACTGTAAGACTTAACTGAGCTTAGTATACTAGTTTGAATCAGTAATATCAAATTCAAAGGCCACAAAGGGTATCAAATGAGTTGTATAGCATTTCGTAGATTCTACAATGTTCTTTGTTTCTTTTTTTTTTTAAACACTCTACGATGTCTCAGGTTGGACGTGGGGATGTGTCTGACAACCACAGACACATGATGCTCTGCTTCACGCTCTTCTTTCCTGGGTCTCCTCCTCGGTGGCGCATCTTTCAGTTGGTGTTGAGTTGGGTTCACTGGATTAGGGGTTCCACCAGAATCACTCTGGTTCCCCCAGGCTCATGGTCATGGTCATCATGCATCCTTTTGTGTGGTTTCCTGTATCCTCTGTAAAACTGCATCCCCTGTTTTACAGCAGCGTTAGGATTCCACGTGCAGTTGCCACCTCTTGCTGTTTTCCCACCACGAGGTCAGTTTTGCCTTTTCAGGCTGAGCATTTTGGTGCTGGTTTAGTGGACACCCCTGGTTTCCTGATGGCCCCCCACTGAGGACCATGCAGCCACTTCTAAGGCTTTGCTGTTAAACACAGCAGAGTCAATAAATATGTTTTATTTTTATTTCTTTTAAATACCAAAAACATTTTGTATTGGGATAGAGCCAATTAACAATGTTGTGGTAGTTTCAGGCGGACAGCAAGAGACTCAGCCATACATATACATGTAGCCATTCGCCCCCAAAGACACATTTTAAATAGGACATTTGCACAATACAATTAGAGCTGTAAGTAAAAAATATGGTGAAAGCATTCCTAATACTAAGAGAAGTTTCCCACGCAAGCTGCACCAGCTGCTCACCATCTCAGCCGAGTGTGGAGGTGAAGCCTGTGTTCACTCTCAGGCCTGCGCTTGCCGGCATCCCATTTTCTCCCTTCACTCTCTGTTCCTCTAATCTGTGTTTCTCTAATTAGGAGCAGGTCCAGCGTTTTTACATCTTTCTTTCTCATGAAAGCCTGCCCCCGTGTTGTAAATGTTTCATTGTATATAGTCTGCACAGAGAAAAGTTAATGCTGTAGGTTTACAGCTTGATGAGGGCCTGCGTTCTCAGCCCAGTCAGCCTCTGATAGAGAAACGGGAGGTTAGCAGCCTCCACAGAGCCTTGTCTCTGCCTGGCTGGTCCCCGTGCACACACACACGTGCACACACACACGCACACACATGCCCTCCCTCTGGGGAACCTCGGATGTGGTGACAGTCTAGGTGCCACGGCCATTGCAGGAACCCCACTGTCACATGATGGGCGCTGCCTCCCAGGGCAAAAACTGTGCCTTATTAGATAGAATCTCCTCTCGCTCTCACTCAGACCTTTTCATCCCAAAGGATCAGGTGCAGGGAAGCTGCCTCTGTTACACAAGTTCCTGGCGGTCTTTCACAGATACCACCATTGCTGGGGACTCCCAATGTCCAGGCTGACCTGTAAGAAAGCATCACCTGTGCACAGGCGATTGTGTGTGTGTTGTAGGCACTTCACTCATCACTCACGTTAAGGCAGAGGGGAAATAATGCTGTCGTCACTGACAGATCTAGGAGGCAACTCGATGATGTACGGCTGTGTTTTATTTCACTGCCCTAACAAGAACCCTTTCTTCAGTGAGAGACTTACTGAGCCGCTCGATACGGCCCATTTGCTCAGAAGCCCGGGTCCTGAAAGCACTTGCTCGTGTTTTGTTCCCGTGGCCACTGCCCACGTCCCCAGCTTTTCATTTCAAGGGGATACAAGGTGCATGGAGGGCCCCCTGTTTCTCATGACCAGTGCCTTTTGTGGTCACTGTGTGACTTCAGCAGTTTATGACCTGGGAGAAGTGGGTTCAGGGGTCCCTCTTCTCCAGCACAGCCTGGCCTCCGTCAGCTTCTGCAAAATGGGCAGTGGGTCGTTCTGTGCTGCTCACTCTCAGCAGAGGTGAAATTTAAGTGCCCATTGAACATTCGCTGAAATCTCCTAAGACCATGATAAATAGTGGCTGACACTCAAGTGTTTAGTGACATTTCCAATGGGAACATTCATCCTTTCATCTCAAGGCCAGTGGACTCCAGCCGCCGAAGTCCTTTGGGAGGTAGGACTCACCCGGAGCCCCAAAACTAATTCCCTTCTTGTCAAACAGCTGTTTCCCACATTTTTCTCTGTGCTCCCACTTAATTTTTATGCTTTCTGAAACATTTTTTAAACCTATACGGTGATGAGAAAGCTCTATGTGATGATTACATCAGTCAGGGGAAGTTTTGAATCATTCGCCATTGGTATCAATCAGGAATCTTTTCATTTCAAGTAATAATAATAAAAAGCAACCCAGGCCACCTTGGCAATTCATGCGACAGTGCTGGTTCTGGAAACGAGTGATTTTTGACCCAGAAATCACCTGTTCTGCCATCAGCTCTGCTTCCTGGGGCTGACGACTGCCTAACAGATCGTCTCTATGGCCGTGGCCCCCAGGGGGCTGCCTGTCCTCCCGGGCCAGCCCGAGGTTGCCTGGGCAGAGGGAAGAGAATGTTCTTTCACCCAAATTTAAATAAGAGGTTTGAAATTTGCTCTGTATTCGTTTTAATTGCCTGCCTACCCTGGAGGCAGTGGCCGTGTCCAAGGATACAGGGTTCCTGTGATAATTTAGACCCAGGTCACAAGCTGCTGTTGTAAACACAGAGGTGCATCAGGCCCCCTGAAGGGCAGGGGGAGCTGGCCATGATGGGTGGCCCCAGACATCCCCTCTGCTCATTACTTCTAATGAAGGAAGGAAAGAAGGGGAGTGGGGAACCCAAATCACAACCACTCACCACAAAGTGTCATTAATAAATACTCTTTCATTTACATAATAAATATCAGCACTAATAGGGCCAAACAGGTGTTATTTTTTTTTTTTCCCCTCTTGATCCTTAAGGAGTCTGTTACCTATCAGGGAACAGAGACTTTTAAAATACTTAGTATAACATGTTGGAAAACGTGACTTTTTCTGTTGTCTCAAATTGTTCTCTAATTTAATCTTTGTTTTCAAAGCAGTCGACAGTCTGTGATACCTGGGTCAACCTCACACCAGGCACCCCGTAAATAATATGGTAGCCTTGGTGATAAAGATGAAGACAGTGAGGATTCTGCAGAAGAGCTTTCAGAACACAGGCCCCTGACCTTTAATTTTTATTAACTATTTTTTAATTTCTCTCTCTTTCTCTTTTTTTTTGGCTGTGGCATGTGGCATTTGGGATATTAGTTGCCTGACCAGAGATTGAACCCACGCCTCTACATTGGTAACATGCAGTCTTTAACCCCGGACCACCAGAAACGTCCCTAGAAATTTCATTTTTATTTTCAGTGATAAGCTTTCTTCTAGTTCCTCATGCTTTTCAATAATAGTCTGCTCAAGCCTTTCCTAATTCACATTCAGAAATGATCCTTTGGTCATCTTCACAGGTAGCTGACTTTATTAAGAAATCTAGATTTTTCCAACTTTAATTAATTGAAGGAAGCTTCAGCTTGCATGGATATTACAAAGAAACGTCAGGGCTGCTGTGTTTGCACAGAGGAGGGGGTTTTATGCAGTCAGGGTCCCAGCAAAGACTTTCTCTAAGATCTGGTGGGTGAATGCTAACTGGGTCTGAAAGGATCAGGACTTGTAATCAAGTTGAGTAAAATGATGTGAAGCTAGGGACGTTTCACCAACTTCTTACTACAGTCTGTGCCCTCCTCCAAGTTGCAGAAGGACTTTAGTCTTTTATCCTGGGGTCCCTGTTGCTATGCCTTTGTCTACATCATTGGTTTCTTTTTTCTAACAAATCACACCCCTCTCAGGGCCCAGCTGGTTTTCATATGCTCCCTCTCATTAATTAAACTTTCATCACCAGCGAGAACAACCATCACAGGGAGTGCGGGTCTGCTGTGTGCCAAAGCTCAACTGCTGCTGGGGCCTGGCCATCTCCCAGGAAGGCAGCATGGACCCTCACCACGGGTAAGGTGCCCACTCTTCACACTGAAGAGTGTTCTTTTAAAATTTACTTTATTGGAGTCTAGTTGGTTTACAATGTTGTTTTAATTTCTGCTATACAGCAAAGTGATTCAGTGAAACATTTCTTTTCATATTCTTTTCCATTATGGCTTATCACAGGATAGTGAATGTGGTTCCCTGTGCTTTATAGTGAGATCTTTGTTTATCCATCCTGTATATAATAGTTACATCTGCTAATCCCAGACTCTCAGTCCTTCTCTTCACCACCATCCTCCCCCTCAACAACCACAAGTCTGTTCTCTATGTCTGGAGTCTGTTTCTGTTTGTAGATAAGTTCCTTTGTGCCATTATTTTAGATTCCACTATATGTGGATATATTATAAGGTATTTTGAAGAAGGAAATGTCAACCCACTCCAATATTCTTGCCTGGAGAACCCAGGGACAGAGGAGCCTGGTGGGCCACAGTCCCTGGGGTCAGAAAAGAGCTGGACATGACTTAGAGGCTAAGCAACAACAGCACATGATATGCATCTTTCTCTTTCTGACTTACTTCACTTAGGATCATCCTAAATCCATCTATGTTGCTGCAAATGGCTTTATGTCTTTCTTTTCCAAAGCTGAGTAGTATTCCATTGTATACATGCAGAAGAATGTCTTGGTTCTGGTGTTAGAGGCTGTGAAAAATCTGTCTGTTTGGTTTTAGAGAAGGACTTTCCAAAAATAAGTGAATACATATGTGAGGAGCTGCTGCTGCTACTGCTAAATCGCTTCAATCGTGTCTGACTCTGTGCAACCCCATAGACGGCAGCCCACCAGGCTCCCCCGTCCCTGGGATTCTCCAGGCAAGAACACTGGAGTGGGTTGCCATTTCCTTCTCCAATGCATGAAAGTGAAAAGGGAAAGTGAAGTCGCTCAGTCGTGTCCGACTCTTAGCGACCCCATGGGCTGCAGCCTACCAGGCTCCTCCATCCATGGGATTTTTCAGGCAAGAGTACTGGAGTGGGGTGCCATTGCCTTCTCCGTGTGAGGAGCTAGGGAAAACTAATTCATGGGGAAGGGCAGACACGTTTTGGGGAGATAATATATACATTTCCACTTGCTTTGCTAGAAGTAAACACCAGGACTGGGTGATTTTGCTAGAATCATCCTTAAAGAAGTCAGCTATAGGAAGTCGGCCACCTGTCATAACTACAGCTTTTCCATAACTAACTTCTGTAAGCTTGCAACTGGAAAATCTTTTGTGTCTCAGTATCCCTTATGATGGGGAAAAAGAATTTTTGTGTAATGGAGCTGTTTTGTTTTAACATCCCAAATATGAATTTAAGTCTATCTGGCCAGACTACTATCATGCAGCTTTCCAGGTTATTGTGTAAGTTAGTCTTTAACTTAAAACTCAGAACCCATGAATATTCTGATTATAGCACTATTTTCTACTGATTATAGCACTATTTTCTACTGATTGTAGCACTATTTTCTACCATGATTTTACTCTCAGGGCAGCAAGCTGCACTGCCAAGGAACTGGTGTTCTGGGAGGAGAGACCTTTGGGGCAGGACAAGAAGACACTTGTGGTTCTTCACTGGAAGTGTTTTAAATGCCCTCAGAAAGTGCAGGGTGACAGCATTCTTTAGAACATACACCTTTGCTAACATGAAGCTACCTATGCTTCTTTGCCTTCCTTTCTTTTTGTTGGTTGTGTGGCAATTCTTGTTTTTCACAAGTACCATGCATTATATTCTATTTTTAGTTGATCCATTTGGATGCTGATAACTCATCTTATTTTCAAGGGCAGGCAGAGCTAGTCCTTTTCGAATAGCAAAGACGGTGCTCACATTTTCTGTGGAAAAGCCCACGAAGGCCCCTGAGATCACTGGGGTCCGAGTATTGTTGGACGAGTGACTCTTTCCCCCCGTTTGAGAACATCTTGTCTGATTTGAGCACTGAGTGCTGCTCACTGTTGTGAGGTAAGGCTCCTAGGGTTAGAAGAGCTCCGGCAGCGTCAGAGGAGGGGAGGGGCTGATGGGCCCACGTGGAAAGCTCAGAAGCCACGGATGCAGAAGCTCCCCCATCCACGGGACGTCTGCAATCCCACCATTAGATGTTACTTTTTAAGGAGCTGCCCTTGACATGCAACCACCGCCTCGGCTCTGGCAGCACGTCTGGAGCTGGCAGACGAAGCTCTGGGTCCTAACGCTCCTCCCGGTGGCCAGGTGCAGCAGGAGCCCTTTGGCTGGCCGGGTGGGGCTGGTCTGGGTAGGGAAGTTATTGCACTTCTGTGCAAATTCTAAGGCTCCACAACCTACTGGGGCCTCGGTTCCCTTCCTGCCACGCCTGCCTTGCCCCCCAGCCCTGCCCATGGAAGCTTGGCCCAGCTCAGGTCTTGCTATCCACAGGCCTGGCCCCCTGCGAGCCTCAGCTTGGGTGTCAGGCTGTGGGCAACCTCACCGGGAGCCCTGCTGAAGCCAGCGCTCCCTGCAACCCACCACTCTGGCCCCGTCCATCACCGCGTCTTGGCTTTCTGGCATGTTTCCTGCCACTTTCACAGACTGTGCTTCTGAAATACGAGTGCTTATGTTTGCCCAGTACTGCCTAGGACCTCAAAGGCCTGATCACGGTACTTGACGATTTGAGCAGCTCTGTGCCTTTTACCAGGTGCCCTGCCTCCAGGAGTGGACAGAGGCTGACCCCCCGATGCCCCCAAACACTGACCCTCACAGCCCTCGACCTCCTGCTCCTGCAATAGGCAGGTGATGTGAAGGTGTCTCATCAGCTGTCAAGCTACCAGTTTAGGTGAGCAGTTCCTACTTGTTCTTTAGCCAGTTTTCTCTCCTTAAGTGGCTGAGCCAGCATCTCCTGGGGCCCAGAGGGTGACCTGGACGGTACTTCTCATCTGAACACTTGCTCCAAACTTTGGAGAGTATGAAATGCACTTCTGTTTTACTGCTTAGCATTTGGATACTATTTGTTACTCCAGCTTGGTATAACCTAATCAATGTACCTTTTTTTAATTTTTTTTTTAAGGATACTATCAAATCACTCCTAAAAAGATTGAATTTTCATGCCCCAAAATAGTGTTTCTGAAATCTGAGTAGTTTCTATTGCTCATTAACTTCTCATTACATCCATGAATGGAATGCATCATTATTCCCCATTTTATACTTGAGAATATTTTTGGTATGTTCCCCAAATCATGAATCTAGCATGTGGCACAGCTGGGATTTAAATCCAAAATCTTCTGATTATAAATACCATTTCTATACCCAAAATAGGCCACATTTTAGAGAATATGGGGAAATATGATGTAAAGGCAATAATGAGATCAAGTCATAGAGGACACCCAGAACAAGGACGAGAGTACAGAGATGGCTCCAGTAACACGGATGTGTGTGTGCACGAGTGTGTGTGCATGAGTGTGCACATGCTCACACATATGTCTATAGGAAAATGAAAAAACGAGTTACATCATCTGGTGTGTATTGGAGTTGGAAAAGATCAGAGTTGGTAAGACTATTGTATACTATGATAGTACTCAAAACCTTAAGTTCTTTCATAAAATGTGAAATATTGACCAAATATAAATATTAATTGAGTTGGGAGTTCATATCATGATATAAAAATTGTTTAGAACTGAAAAATTAACAACACTGTTTTTTAAGGCTTTGTTCAGTTGAACTATCAGAAAGTAAGTAATTATAAATTGCCTCCACGTCTCTCTGAGAATCTGTAACTGCCCCATCCATGACTCGGATGTGTATGTAGGCGGATCTTCCACGGTCAGCTGTTTCCAGTAAACCAGATTTTCAGTTGTTATAAGTAAATTTAGTGATTGGAAAACATTATTTCACTCTTGTTCATCGATTTTCTACAATTTATTTTCCCATTTTTATTTTTAAAACATTACAGCAAAGCCAGTGAAACATTAACACCCATAGTCTGCTGCCCTCCAATAAGACACGCAGGACTCTAGTTCCTGATTTTTTTGGTCATTAGGTGGCTTTTTAGTTACAATTGTCACATAAATCAGTTCTAAATTTCAAAGTGCCCTTATCTATGTTATGTTGCTATGGGATCTTATAGTAAACATTTTTGGGCTTCCCTTGTGGCTCAGCTGGTAAAGAATCCACCTGTAATGCAGGAGATCCAAATTTGATTCCTAGGTTGGGAAGATCCCCTGGAGAAGGGATAGGCCACTCACTCCAGTATTCATGGGCTTCCCTGGTGGTCAGACAGTAAAGAGTCTCCTGCAGTGCAGGAGACCTGGGTTTGATCCCTGGGTTGGGAAAATCCCCGAAGGAGGATATGGCAACTCACTCCAGTATTCTTACCTGTAGAATCCCTATGGACAGAGGATCCTGGCGGGCTACAGTTCATGGGGCCGCACACAGTTGGACATGACTGAGTGACTAAGCACAGCCCAGTAAACATTTTTAATGGCTGAATAGTATTTATGCAATTTTACTTTCAGTTTTGTGGCTTTTTCTGCTCTCAAACATTTGTTTCATTTATTTTTGCCATTTAGTCATTTACAGATATACATGTGTAGGCATCTATTATATTGATATCTATCTAATGTAGAGGCTTGTCATTTGTTTTCTTACAGATTTATATTTTTTAGGATTTGGTTTCATTCATAATATTAACAGGTCAGATATATCAACCCCATGAAGATTATTGATCCATACTGTCCAACTACAACACATTCCACCATTGCATACCCAGAAAGGTGTCGGGTTTACTGTAGCCTCATCAGCTTTGTGAAGCAGGCTGGTGGTTCTTCCTCACTGAACTGGTTTTTAACAGCCCTTCATTGTGTTAACTTGCAGTTATTTTCAATCACAATGTTTTTAAAACAATAAGCTTTTCTTCATTTCCCTGGTTAGTAGTTAATGCAGATGCATTTCACAAACAGTCTATGACTCTCTTATTTGGCTAGTTGTAATTTTACAGACATTACCAGCTAAATGTTGCTTGGATGTAAATAATGCCTAAAAGCCTAAGTATGTATTTGATTAATTTTTAAAAAAATTTTAGTAGGCATCTGGCTAAAATTGATACAAAACTGTAAAGCACAGGTCTTCTTTTTTTATCTTATTTCAGAGTTGCCACTAGAATCTATGACTCAAACACAGCAGTAAGGGAAAGAAAATTCATTTTTCTACCTGTAACTCAAAACAAATATGTAGAAAGCTATGACAACTACTTCTTAAGCTGATATGACAGCTAGAACAACATATGTTTGACTTTTCCATACGTCGTTAAATTGCTCTCTGCATCATAAAAACCACATGCCAACATAGCTAACTGTTCACAAAGGCGTACGCTATTAAATGTGCCACTCTTCTTTATGAAAACATCTGCTTGAGTCTTTTAAATACACACACACACGCGCACACACACACACACACACACGCACACATTTCCCCAGAACAAAAAAGATGATTTCAGTTTAAATCATTTTCCTACTAAAATCTTATTTATGTATATCCTATCTAGTGGGAGAATGTTACTGAACCAGTGCTACCCTACCCATAAAGAAATTTCTCTAAATTAGTATGTACCGTATCCATAAAATTATTTTTGTCTTTGTATTTTTGTTTTAAAGCCTCGAATTAACAACAACAACAGAGAGCGGTGGGGTCGGGTGTCTAGAGGGAAGCAGCATGTATAATGAGGTGCTACAGTGATGTAGGATTGCTGAGTGAGTGAGCGTGGATCCTCATGGCGGAGTCTTAGAGTCTGATTTCTGTTTAGGGGGTAAACGCATGGGATCTTTTATTTATTCTCAAAGGATGAAAATGTCTTAAAGCAATTTATTTTTGTTACCGTCAAAACCCACACTGTCACTGGGCACTTCCTGACCCACCCCCAAGGTGATGAGTCCTAAAGTTACTGAAGTTTCCATTGTCTATTTTTCCACTTTCCTTTGCATCCCTGGGTGGCTTGTGGCCAGATTCTGGGCCATGAGATGGACATGGATGTTTGTTGAAAGTGGTGGGGGGAGATGGGGAACTTTGTGAAATTGTTGGCTTTCTTGATACAAAAGCCAAGAAAGAGAGATGTGGCTGGTGTCATCTCTTCCTTACCTCAGGCATTTGGAGTTCCTTCCTAACGTGGCTGTGATGACTGGAACAGTGACAGCCAGTCTTGCATCATGAGGTCAGGGCAAGCACGTTGAGAGAAACAGCTTTTCCTTAGACGAGTCCCTGGTAAACGACAGGCGTCAAGAAACGTCACACAACATGTGAAATGGCAAACCTTGGAGACGCATGTAAGGCAAGTTCCAGGGATGCCCCAAATAGCTAGGGGCCGTGCTTCTTTAGCACTAACAAGCTGAAAACTGCAAGGGGAGCCATTGAGCCAGTAGAGGTAGAATACTGATGTTGATGGGACATTAGTATCATTCATCCAGTAAGGCGGCCAGGGACCCTAGGGTTCTAATAACAGAAGGAAAAAAAAAGTGGAAGTATCAGTCACTCAGTCATGTTTGACTCTTTACGACCCCATGGACTGTCCTGTCCATTGAATTTCCCAAGCAAGAATACTGGAGTGAGTAGTCACTTCCTTCTCCAGGGGATCTTCCTGACCCCGGGATTGAACTTGGATCTCCTGCATTGCAGGCAGATTGTTTATTGTCTCAACCACCAGGGAAGGCCCTGCTAACAGAAGGGCCCCATTAATAGCCACAGCTCCTGGAAAGGCTTCCTCAATAATCTCCCCATCTCTGCCGCTCCCAGAGATGTTAGGCATCTTTTCCCATGATGCATCACTCTGAGCAGACAGACAAATGCATGTACCAACCACATAACAGCCATATTTACTGCAACTGTTTGCTTGTGTATCTGCCTTTCCTGGACTAGACTTCTCTTAGGAGCCTGGACTCTGCTTTTTTAAAAATCTTGAGCTCTCCAAAGCTAATCTCAATTTTATATTTAATAAACACTGCATAAACACTTGTCAAATCAGCAGGTATTATGGCCTTCTCAGACACTGAGGGCATCTTCCCTAAAGAATTGTCATGGCAAGCCAGGACAGTTGTCTGGGAGAAGATGTATCAGTGCATCATGGAGAGCAAACCTTGAATATGGAGTATTTCTTTACATGTATAACTGGCCCAGTTTTGGCTTCTAGTAACTGTGGTTGACTATCTTTTTTTCTTTTCTTTTAAAAATTTTTTTTTTCTTAGTAAAATATGTAAATTTTTTTTATATAATTTATTTTATTTGATTATTATTATTTTTTTATTTTTTACTTTACAATATTGTATTGGTTTTGCCATACATCAACATGCGCCCGCCATGGGAATTTCCATTCTAGTGCTGTCTTTAATTTTCCAGAACACACCACGTTGAGGAGAGAAAATATTAGTTTACCTGGACTTTTAATGACTGCGGATTTCTCGGAGCACTGGAGCAGAAAGACTGACCATCTGTGGGACATCGCTGGACCCAGGCTCTGCTGTTCTCCAGTGAGTGACCCCTCATGGGGAACTGCTTACTCCTCTGGTTACTGTCCTCAGCAAAGACAGAAGGGAGTTGCCGGGCTGTGGCTCTTCCTGTGTTGGCGATGAAACTGTGCTGGACGCAGGAGTGGTAGTCTAACCCCGAGGCTATGTCAGCGCAGCCCTGGAGGAGGCACCTTCTAGATCTGATTAGTTGTAGCCACAACCACGGTGTTTCTGAACAGGAGCCGAAGCACAAGTGTGAACGTCCTGAACAGAAGAATTTTGGAAGGGTGTGGGGGCTTCCAGGGTGGAGAGGACAGCCCAGCACCTGGGGCAGGGGTGATGGGAGAGGGTTGGGGTGGCTGGTTTCTGGAGGCTGCTGGGAGACCCCTCATATCAGGCAAAAGTGCCCCAGGCTTGAGTCATGGCCCTCAAGGCTTCAGCCTGCCCCCAGCCCCGGAAGGAGGTTCCTGGCTCAGGATGGCGGGGGAATTGAGACTGACACCCCACAGACTGTCATGGGGAGGGTGTTCCCCAGGCTTCGAGCTGGGTTTCAGAAGCAGTGACGTTCCAGAGACATGAACCTGCCATTCTGGGCACTTTGCCATGGTTGAAACCCCCTGTCGTCCTGTGACAGCAATTCAGCCAAGACCAGGAGGCAGTCAGATTTCATTTCGTGCTCTCAGGACCCTCTGCCTGGCACCCACAGCTGCATCGTTGTGTGCTGGGCTTTCAGCTGGTGAGAGTGTGAACCTCGCAGGCCTTCACGGAAGGGGCCCCAGTGAGTATTCAGAGCGAGTGTGCGCCCACAGCTGGTGTGCACTCAGCCTCCCGACAGCTCCTGTGGGATCCCCCGTGCAGGCCGTGTGCCACACCCCCACCCTCCAGGCAGAGCAGACAGATTTCTCCACCCCAGGAATGTTAAAGCAAATGGCAAAGAAGAATGTTAAAGCAAGGGGAAACTGGCCTCTAACGTCAGCATCGCTGAGCTGTGCATACTTGGATAATCTCACTCATGTCTCTGGATTTCTGCTTGGTCATCTATAGAATCAGTGGTACAACCTACTTCGTTAGATTATATTGAATGTCCGTGGGCATCTGGAGCTGGGTCTTCTGCAAGGTAGTCCTTGGCATTTAAAGACATCCACTGGTCCTAGGAGACCTACACACTAGGCTGGAGGACAAACCTTCGTTACTTGGCAGCCACAGCGGGGCCATTCTTTGTTGTTTTTTTGTTGTGTAATGACTGATTCTCAGGAAAATGACTATGATTTGGTTAACTGCACAACACCCCACCTGACACCAAGGACTCGGAAAGCTTTGTGTCCCCCAGCCCAGAAGTGAGCAGGGAGCTGGCTCTGTTGTCACAGGCTCCTGAGGGGGTGTTCTCTGAGCCTTCTTCATGCACGACCCTTGGAATGTTCCGTGAAATCTACGTTTTCTTATATGGCGTTTTCAGTGTTGTGAAGGCTTACAGAAATAACTCACGCTTTTTTTTTTAATCATAAAAGTATAGGCTTGATTTTGGTTTGGAGGGAACTGAAAGCTCTCAGTGATTTTAAGTCAAAAACCATCAAGAAGTCTGTCAGCCTCTGTTTCTCTGTATCAGTGCTTTTCATAAATGTGCTCTTTGTTAACCGCAACAGGGATGCTGTCTTGGGAAAGTATTGACTCTTGTTCTAAACACAGTGAACACCCATCACTAATTTGTTCTTTCCCTCCCCTTCCAATGACTCGCAGGCATCTATTAAAGATAAAATTAATTCACACCGAAAAATAGAAATCTAAAATTAAATATTTAATTAGAACTCTGATTTGCTTTAAAGATAGGTGGCATTGCACAGGCTATATTACACTCTCTGTATAATTTTTTTTGACAAAAAAAGATAACTGTTCATTTTAACAGGTCACTTTAATATTAATACATGTGTAATAGGATTGGAACTGAACGTCAGCTAGAGATGGTACATTGTACATTATTGGGAAAATTACAGTTTTGTATTGTAAAAACATTTATTTTTTTAACAATTTACCTACATTAATCAAAAAATTACAGCATATTTAATAATTTTACAAATTCTTCATAAAAAATATATCTCTGTACAAAAAGGTCATTTGCACCTACTTCATGTCAGCAGCATGTGGCGAGGTGGCGAGACGGGTGGCTGATGGCGATGGTTTCCTGATCATAATGCCAGCGTTCTTTCCCCTTTTTTATAATAGCTTTTTGTTGTTTTTTTTGTGGTTGTTTACAAAATATTTTACAGAAGAAAAAAATTATTGCAGCTAGCCTGAAGAAAGGCAAGATGTGTGGGACAAGCAGCAGTTTGAACAGCTTTGAAGCACAGAACCTGTCCGGGGCTCCCGCCCTCCATGGGCTCTGGCTGCTCCCGGAAACAATCCTGCAGCCGGGCAGGAGGGCGCACTTGCCGACGGCCTGGACCGAACCTCCAGCACCTCGCGGGAATCTGATCAACACTGCACACCCTGGGAAGAAACTGGGCAGAATTCTCGCACAAGAATTTCATGGGATACTTTTTTTTTTTTTTAATAACATGCTCCAAACTGGCAACCGAGGACACTCTGACTTTGCACACAAAGGAGAATCACGTCTGATCTGATATGTGGTTTCTTGTATGTAGGTATGTCCTGTCGTGTCAGGGTTTTGTAACGTCATTGACCAGCAAGCAGGTCAGGGATGTGGAGAGAGACACTGATTCAGACTCTGAAGTCAGCATTTTGCACCTAGTTTGAATGACTCAAACCGCATATGTACACGCTATTATATTTATCTATATGTATGTATATATATACACCTCATATGTATAGTAACCCTGTTCTCCCCTGCACACAAAGACGCGACAGCTTCCTCCTGTCTTTTCTTTACCTCAGCTCCCTGGGTGTGCGAGGAGCCTGCCTCTAACTGACCTCATCTGGCCTAAGGAGAAGAAGCCATAAGGACTCCAGGCTGCAAAGCCCTCTTGGTCCCACTGCCAGTCTGGCCAGGGCGAACCCTGGAGCTCCACGCTGCGGGTGGGAGAGGCTGGGAGAGGCCGGGGCCGTGGAGCTTGGCCACACTTCCCAACAGCTGTGCCCTTCAAACAGGCAGCACAACAGTGAGTGCCCCATGGGTAAGAGCGACTGAAATGTTCAAATTGAAACTTTTGAAAGAATGAGCTATTATCCTGACATTTGTGTTTTTCCTTTCTCACTTTTCAAGCCCTGCATCGAAGCATGCAACAAACGCATCAGTCTTAAAGGTACGTATGAACATGTCCTCAAGAACCAAGTCTCTACCGATGCTGCCAAGGATGGACAAAGGGGACCTTCTCAGTAAGTGGAATGCATACTTAAAACTCAGGTAATAACATACGCCTTGGCTTTAAAAAAAATTTTTTTTTTAATCAAACAGCTGTAAGTAAAAATAAACATGATCTCCGAGTTTATTATGTAAACATCCTCACGGCTGCATCTTCTGCTTCCTGTCTGGGCTTTTACCACCTTGGTAATCACACCTACTTTATTTATACTGTGATTCCTAATTTACCTGTGAAGAATTTTGAGCTCAGAAAAATCACCAAAGTTTTCTTTCCATCTGGGATTATACAGCATGAAACAGAAGAAATCTATAATAGTAATATCTAAACTGTGTCATCAGGAAAGAAGAGTGGGTGTGACTTTTCCTTGCCTCTAAAGGAACGCTTACTATTTTGATCATCCCGAAACTTTTCCACTGCATCCCAGGAACACACAGTCTTTTAACAGAAAATGAGAGGGATGGCAGCGAAAGAGAGAAATCACAGCAGAGGATGGACAGGAAGACTGTGTGGTGAGCCCAAACCCACAGGCAGGTCATGAGTGACCTAAAATAAATTACTATTCACATCTGTACATGGCACATAGAAAGTGCTGCAGACCTCCTGCTATGAAGTAGTGGAATATTGACGATCATGGGATGGGGACAAGACCAAAGAAAGGATGAGGGGAAATAAAAGGCCTCTGTTCTGTCTCAATGAATTCAACACAGCTGTGAAGCTAAAAGAAAGCAGTAATAAAATAAGTCTCTTCATATTATTTTTCCTTTTAAAACCTGTGCCATATCTGGGGATTTTTTTTCTTTTTTCTCACACGCTAACTAAACTGCAGCTGGAATGCTTAGCTTGACAGTATGGCAGGATGCTTATATACAATGGATAGTGTGTAGAAACCCCGTGTAAATAGTTTATTTTTTTTTATCAGAATCTTAGTCATTCATAACACACTAGTGCAAAAAATTGTGCGTCAAAAATTCTGCGAGAGAACAGCTGACTGGGAAGTTTGCAGATGGCCCTGGGGCGGCCCCGAGGTGAGCTGCGGGGCCCTCGAAGCTTGCCGGTCTCGGGGAGGACGGCGCAAAGCGTCTGCAGGTGTGTGCGGCTGCCGGAAAGGTGTCTTCTTCAGGAGGGCTTTTTTTTTTTTTCTTCTTTTTCCAGAATATTCATGGGGGTTAAAAAAACACAAAACAATGAACCCATACTGCGGTGCTACCATGTGTGGCCCAGAGGCCGTCCGGCGGAGGCTGCACTGAGAGGCAGCGGGGCCACACCAGGCGGGCAGGGCTGCCGGGCAAGGCGGCGCATCCCGGGCCGCGCCCTCCTCCGCGCGCCTGGGCCGCAGCTGGCGGCGGCGGGCCGCTCCGGGATGAGGGCCTGTCTGTGGCCCGCGCCCCCGCGTGCCGGGAGGGGCCAGAGGGGAGGGTTTGTGGCACCTGTGATCCCTGCTGTCCGTCGTCGGAGGTATGGCTATGAGGCGGCCGCCCGCGGGCTACACCACGGTGCACACCGTGTTCAGAGTCGTGTCAAAGCGCACGGCCTTGGCCTCAGTGGGCTTTAAGTTCGTGTCGTACATGGGGTTCTCAAAGGAGGCCTGCCCGTTGCTGTTCTCGTGGCCGGCGTAGCCGTTGTACTGGACCTTGGGTCTCGTCCTAGGGGCGGGAGACAAGAAGGGGGACAGGCCGTCAGGACCGCAGGGCCAGGCCCTGGGGAGAGACGCAGCGTCTGTAAACCGACGGCGGGGCTACGGTACCTGTGTTTGTAGAGGTAAAATGCAAACCCTGATAAGATGAGAGCGAAGAACGGAACTAGAATGGCAGCCGCCACAGAGCCGCTGCTGGTGCCTTGGTAGTGACTCGAGGAGTCCTGGTCGGAGCTCACGGGGTCTGGAAAAGAAAGGGAGCTTTAACCTGCCGTCAGTGTCCTCCTGCTCACCCAGAGACAGAGCGACAATCGGTTTATAAATAAAGGTAGACTCTACAAGAAGCAGAAAGTGTTCCCATTCCATTGGGAATAGCTGACACTTCTTTGAAAGATTTTAACATCCATCTTAAGGAGTAAGACACAAAAAACTGGTGGTTCCTCATTTACCTTCAGCCCTGTGACAGTGTCGTGTTTCCAGTGTGAGAACAGCAAAGGGGGCTGTGGTTATATTGACTTTTGCTTATAGTTATATTGACTTTTGCTTATGGCTGTAGATACTCACATTTGTGTAAAGTCTAACTGAAGCATATACAGGGCTGTATCTGTCTATAGATGTGGGTAGCATGTGCTGTTTGCTCCAGCCCCAGGACAAATCACTGAAATTACACAAGAAGTCCAGGTGTCTATAGAAGTGGAATCACATTCATGTCTGACTCTGTGTGACCCCATGGACTGTAGCCCACCAGGCTCCTCTATCCATGGAATTCTATAGACCAGAATACTGGAGTGGGCAGCCATTCCCTTCTCCAGGGAAGCTTCCCAAATCAGGGATTGAACCCAGGTCTCTCACACTGCAGGTGGATTCTTTACCATCTGAGCCACCATGGAGACATGTGAATATCTTGGTGCAATCTATCTTTATTGGCATAGATTCCAAAATTCATTATGAGTTTAGAAATCATCAAAGAATGCACGTCAATGTTATAAAGCAAGTTTCTATAAAATAAGTTCTGTCCATTAGAAGGGAAGGCAAGTATAAACATCTCAGACACCAGGCAGGCGATATGATCATTAATTTGTGTATCTCCACAGTGGAGAGTTCTGCACAGCACTGAGGAAGAAGCAAACACTAAAATTTCAGATCAGAGAACATTTATCAAGGGATTATTGCCAAATAAGTTTATTCTTAAAGAATTTACTTATAAAACACAATTTTGAAATGTATTTGGCTTAAATGCATGGAACCACTCAATGCACATGTGTAGTTAATTATGACTGGGGTCATCTGAATATAGCAGAACTGTAAAATGAAGCTGACCTCGTTTCAAAGTATAGTTCCAGAATTTATGAGATGTTTCCTGTTCCATTTTTTTTTTAACAAAACACAAATACAAAGAAGTAATCAAATATTTAAAATAATTAAATAGCCTTTTAAAGAAATTTTCATAAAATCTTAAAAATGATATTGTCATCTCCTTCAGTAGATGGGCTTCCCAAGGTGACACTGGTGGTAAAAAGTCCTCCTGCCAATGTAGGAGATGCAGGTTCAATCCCTGGGTCGGGAAGATCCCCTGGAAGCAGGCATGACAACCCACTCTGGTATTCTTGCCTGGAGAATCCCATGGACAGAGGAGCCTGGTGGGCTACAGTCCATGGGGTTGCAAAGAGTTGGACAGGACTGAGTGACCGAACATTCACACATACCTTCAGTAGATGCAGGATTATGCTACTCACTACCACCTCCAGTTCTTATGTAAACATGTTTTATCCTGGATGTTGGCACCTTGTAAATCAACCATACCTTTTGGCGATCCTCCTGTATCAGCATGTGTGATTCAGATTTAATTTTTCATTTTCAGGTGCATACACCAGCTGTCATGCACGGGGGATGTTAGATACTTGTTCTAAATCTCAGCACCCAGGAGGGGGCTTGTGAGCAGAGCCAGTGGGGTGCCCCCTCCCTGGGCACAGCGTTAGCATAAGTGATGCAGAGACTCAGGGCTGTGGTGGGGCTAGAGCCCTGGGGACAGCATCAAGAGCTTCCTGGGGGTGGTGGTGCAGCAGGGCAGGCCTGTCCAGCCTGGGGGCCGGGTGCAGCAGTAACCCCAGCCACCAGGGGTGGCACTTTCCAGCCAGGAGAACCCAGTGCCGCTCAAAGGGCCTAGCTTCAGTGATTTATTGTGAGAGTGAAATGTCAGGACATCTCAGCTACTTAGAACCTTAGCCGCACAGTTTCCCCAGGACCCACATTTACTAGAAAATTGGTTGCATGATGCCCGGGTAGTTGTCTGGCCAGCTTTCCTCTTAAATCTCCAGTTCCTACAGTAGAACCTGGAACATAACAGTTGCTCAGTACATATTTGAGAAATGAAAAAATGGTGCTGTGTTTGTAGTGGTTCAGTATCTGCTGGTTTCCTTTAAGTTACCATGGCTCATTCTCCAGGTGTTTATAATTCTGTGCATCTCTGCTCATCCTGATAAATTTGTAGTCTGCTTAAATGAACCAAAGCCACTTTCTGTTATCTGCAAGCAAGACTATATATTTTTGGCCATAATAGATCTCAGACTTCCAATTAATAAAATCCTGGATAATGGACCTGCCACAGGAGACCTCACATCATGACACAGGGCAACATGAAAGGTCTTTTTGAATTAAACTCCTGACTTGACTCTGAAATTATTATGCTGTCTGGATCTCCTAGTTAATTTCAGTTATTTACCCATGTTTTAATAATTTAAAGGGTAATACATGCACATGATATTAATTAAAGTAGCATAAGCAGATATAAAAATAAATATGAAGATGATGGACATAAAGGGTCACGCCTTGCCTTTTGCACTAGTTTTCCTCTTTATGATTAACAAGGTCTTCAGTTTTGCTTTTGTTTGTGCTTTAGCGTCCTTCACATAATGTCCTAGTATAGTGTGTGTGTGTATATATGTATTTGTATTTATTTATTTGGCTGCACTGGGTCTTAGTTGCGGCATGCAGGATCTAGTTCCCTGATGAGGAATGG
This sequence comes from Bos mutus, assembly GCF_027580195.1. NCBI lineage: Eukaryota > Metazoa > Chordata > Mammalia > Artiodactyla > Bovidae > Bos > Bos mutus. The sequence goes on along the minus strand of NC_091643.1, from coordinate 42,117,613 downwards.
AACCAGGGCCCCCAGCATGGGGTGTGCGGTGTCTAGGCTGCTGGGCCACCAGGAAAGTCCCCTGTGTATTATTAATATACGTGACTATTCTCTGTTCTTACTTTCCTAAAATATGGGTATACTATTTACTTTTTTAAAATTTGCCTTTTTAAACTTAACCATATATTTGTGAGGGCTTCCCTGGTGACTCAGTGGGTAAAACGTCTGCCTACAATGCGGGAGACCCAGGTTCAATCCCTGGGTCGGGAAGATCCCCTGGAGAAGGAAATGGCAACCCACTCCAGTACTCTTGCCTGGAAAATCCCATGGACTGAGAAGCCTGGTAGGCTACAGATCGTGGGGTCGCAAAGAGTCAGACATGACTGAGTGACAATTATTATTATAATTATATATTTGTGAAGTTCTTCCATCTGCGCATGTGCATGTAATTGTTTTTAGGTGTGCAGTATTCTATTAATTGGCTAAACCAGAATTTATTTAGCCAGTTTGCTGCTGAAGAACATTTGGTTCATTTCTAGCCTTTCTCTGTGATGCCACCATGAAATCCCCTTTCTGCAGCAATGCATCAGCAGGAGGCTGAATATACAGGATAGATTCTAAGAAGTAAAAGCACTGCCCAACAGAACGTGTACCTTGTAGCATTGCTCAGTTCAGTTCAGTCGCTCAGTCGTGTCCAACTCTTTGCGACCCTGTGAATAGCAGCACACCAGGCCTCCCTGTCCATCACCAACTCCTGGAGTTTACCCAGACTCATGTCTATCGAGTTGGTGATGCCATCCAGCCATCTCATCCTCTGTTGTCCCCTTCTCCTCCTGCCCCCAATCCCTCTCAGCATCAGGGTCTTTTCCAATGAGTCAACTCTTCGCATGAGGTAGCCAAAGTATTGGAGCTTCAACTTCAGCATCAGTTCTTCCAATGAATACCCAGGACTGATCTCCTTTAGGATGGACTGGTTGGATCTCCTTGCAGTCCAAGGGACTCTCAAGAGTCTTCTCCAACACCACAGTTCTCAGTCTTACCTAATCTCTCTCCAAAGTGGCATCCCGATTTCCTCCCAATCCATCTCAGGAGAGACCTGGACACTGTGTCCAATCTCCGCCCGCCCACGCCCCCTGCCTCCATCCTTGCCTCTCGCTGCCCCACTTCTGCACATGATTACCACTGCTGCTGCCCTAGGAAATCAGATGCAGTGTGCAGCTGTTTTCTCAGTTGTGCTTCTTAAGAATGAAGGTGAGTGTCTTTTCACGTTATAGACTGGAGCACTACTGAAAGAAATGCACATACTGTAGAATTCACCCTTTTAATGCTAGGGTGCAAGAATTCACCCTTTTAATTCAAGAGTTTTCTTTTTTACTATTAAAAATGTGGGGGTTTGATGCTGCGGTGATCACCACAACCTATGTGAGAACATTGCTGTCGCCCCTAAAATTGAACAGAGGCCCTCAGCAGTCAATCCTCTGTACTCCAGCTTTAGGCAACCACTGCTCTACTCTCAGTCTGTATAGATTTGGCTGCTCTGGATACAGCATATAAATACAAGAACTCAGTATGTGTTTTTTGGTGAGTGGCTTCTCGTATTTAGCATGACGTTTTCAAGATAATATCGACAGTATGCATGCGCCACATGCTGTTGATCTGTTCACTGCTGATGGACACTTGGGTTGTTTCCACATTTGGACAATTGGGAATAATGCTGGTATAAACATTCATGTGTAGATTTATGTGTGAACATGTGTTTCCTAGTTCTCTTGTCATATGTGTTGGAGTGGAAATGCTGAACCTTGTGGAAGCCTCATGTTTCAACTACCTGATGAATGACTGCCAGGCAGTTTTCCACAGCAACCACACCATCATCACTTTTGCATCAGCATGGTATGAGCCTCCTAATTGCTGCACATCTTTGCTTCCACTTATTTCTTGTCATTATGATCTCAGCCACCCAAGTGGGTGTGAGGTGGTTTTGATTTGTGTTTCCCTAATGATTAATGATGTTGAGCATCTTTTCATTTACTTGTTGGTCATTTTTATCTCTTTGGAGAAATGTGTATTCAAATTGGTTGCCAGTGTTCTAATTAGGTTGTTTGCCTGCTAAACGTGTGCTTGAGGAGACCTTATGAATAGCTGAGAAAAGAAGAGAAGCTAAAGGCAAAGGAGAAAAGGAAAGATGTATCTATTTGAAGAGTTCCAAAGAATAGCGTGGAGAGATGAGAAAGCCTTCCTAAGTGAACAATGCAAAGAAATAGAGGAAAACAGTAGAATGGGAAAGGCTTGAGATCTCTTCAAGAAAATTAGAGATACCAAGGGAATACTTCATGCAAAGATGGGCTCAATAAAGGACAGAAATGGTATAGACCTAACAGAAGCAGAAGATATTAAGAAGAGGTGGCAAGAATACACAGAAGAACTATACAAACAAAGATCTCTATGACCCAGATAACCACGATGATATGATCACTCACCTGGAGCCAGACATCCTAGAATGAGAAGTCAAGTCAGCCTTAGGGGATATCACTATGAACAAAGCTAGTGGAGGTGACGAATTCCAGTTGAGCTATTTCAAATCCTAAAAGATGATGCTGTGCAAGTGCTGCACTCGATATGCCAGCAAATTTGGAAAACTCAGCAATGGCCACAGGACTGGAAAAGGTCAGTTTTCATTCCAATCCGAAAGGTAATGCCAAAGAATGCTCAAACTACTGCACAACTGCATTCATCTCACGTGCTAGCAAAGTAATGCTCAAAATTCTGCAAGTCAGACTTCAATAGTATGTGAACCATGAACGTCCAGATGTTGAAGCTGGATTTAGAAAAGGCAGAGGAACCAGAGATGAAATGGCCAACATCCACTGGATCATCAAAAAAGCAAGAGAGTTCCAGAAAAACATCTACTTCTGCTTTATTGACTACACCAAAGCCTGTGACTATGTGGATCACAACAAACTGTGGAAAATGAATACCAGACCACCTGACCTGTCTCCTGAGAAATCTGTATGCAGGTCAAGAAGCAACAGTTAGAACTGGACATGGAACAACAGACTGGTTCCAAATAGGAAAAGGAGTAAGTCAAGGCTATATTTTGTCACCCTGCTTATTTAACTTATATGCAGAGTACATCATGCGAAATGCCAGGCTGGATGAAGTACAAGCTGGAATCAAGATTGCTGGGAGAAACATCAATAACCTCAGATATGCAGATGACACCACCCTAATGGCAGAAAGCGAAGAACCAAAGAGCCTCTTGATGAAAGTAAAAGAGGAGTGTGAAAAAGTTGGCTTAAAACCCAACATTCAGAAAACTAAGATCATGGCATCTGGTCCCATCATGGCAAGTAGATGGGAAAACAATGGAAACAGTGAGAGACTTTATTTTTGGGGGGCTCCAAAATCTCTGCAGATGGTGACTGCAGCTATGAAATTCAAAGACGTTTGCTCCTTGGAAGAAAAGCTATGACCAACCAAGACAGCATATTATAAAGCAGAGACATTACTTCACCAACAAAGGTCCGTCTAGTCAAAGCTATGGTTTTTCCAGTAGTCATGTATGGATGTGAGCGGTGGATCACAAAGAAAGCTGAGCATTGAAGAATTGATGCTTTTGAACTGTGGTGTTGGAGAAGACTCTTGAGAGTCCCTTGGACTGCAAGGGGATCCAACCAGTCCATCCTAAAGGAAATCAGTCCTGAATATTCATTGGAAGGACTGATGCTGAAACTGAAACTCCAATACTTTGGCCACCTGATGTGAAAAACTAACTCATTAGAAAAGACCCTGATGCTGGGAAAGATTGAGGGCTGGAGGAGAAGGGGATGAGATAGTTGGATGGCATCACTGACTTGATGGACATGAGTTTGAGTAAACTCTGGGAGCTGGTGATGGACAGGGAAGCCTGGCATGCTGCAGTCCATGGGGTCGCAAAGAGTCAGACATGACTAAGCAACCAAACTGAACTGAAATGTGTACTATTTAGCAATAGGGTTTATATATTCTGGATACATGTGTCTGAGTAGATACATGGCTTGTACTTTCTCCCATTCTGATTGGGGGGGTGTAATAGGGGGGCTAGATTTTCTTAATATTTATTTTCATTTGGTTGACCATTCCACATCTTAGTTGCAGCATGCAGTATCTAGTTCCCTGACCAGGGATCAAACCTGGGCCCCCATTGGAGAATGGAGTCTTAGCCACTAGACCACTAGGGAGGTCCTTGGGGCTTCGATTTTAATGGGGAAACCAATTTATTTTTGTTTCTTACACAATTTTTGCATTAGAGATGCCTTTCAAACTAACTTGCTTTAGTATCCATTTCGGAGAAGGCAATGGCACCCCACTCCAGTAATTTTGCCTAGAAAATCCCATGGATGGAGGAGCCTGGTACACTGCAGTCCATGGGGTCATTAGAGTCGGACACGACTGAGCGACTTCACTTTCACTTTTCACTTTCATGCAATGGAGAAGGAAATGGCAACCCACTCCAGTGTTCTTGCCTGGAGAATCACAGGGACGGGGAAGCCTGGTGGGCTGCTGTCTACGGGGTTCCACAGAGTCAGACACGACTGAAGTGATGCAGCAGCAGTATCCATTTAAAGATAATCACTTTTTTTTTTTTAATTTATCTACTGACTGGAGACAATTAAGAGGTTGCTTATTTTTATCCATAAAAATAGAGTGTAGCCATAACTCTGAAATGAATGGCTGTTGTTGAAACATTACTTACACATAGACTTTTCCTCATTAGTTGAATGGGAGACTTGCTTGTGATTCACATTATTTTGTGAGCCAAATTGTTTTTCCTGACAATAAGCTCATCATCACATGAGAAGATCACTTGTTAAAGCAAGCTGTTCTTTTGTTAGATTAAAAAGAAATGGGGCAGTGCAAAAAAATTCTCAACAGCAAAGTGATGATTCTGGTCAGGCTGACTAGATCAGTAAACTCTGCCATCCACGGAGTATTGTGCACGGCTCGCTGGGGTGTCCTTAGACGGAATTACTGGAGCATGTGCCTCGGAGAAAGGAGGGCAGATAACCACAGGGTTTGGCTCAAAGCAAGAGAAAACTTCACCATCATTAGTGCTGGCCTATTTTCATTATCTCAAAATAATGTGACCCCATTGAAAGCTCCATCTCAGCCATGGCTGACATTGTAATTTAAAGCTCTTCTATGTAATAGTTCTTAATTTGGAAAGGTGGGTTTAGAGTATTGTATTATTAATTGTATAATTAATTGTATGATCCCTTTTGGTCAAGTTTTTTTTTTTTTTTTCAAGCATGATATTATACAGTTTGATATATATTTCCTTTAGAATCCCTCAGGATGCTGATAAAGGCTTTATGAAATGAGCACATCAGTGACAACCATCACCGAATACTACACTCATGTTCCTCTGAAAGACTGCTTGGCATCAAATCCTACACAGTGGAACTCCTCTATGTACAATTAATACGTTAGGAGCATTCTGTAAGTAAAGTAGAAAGTAGCTGATAGTAACATGGCACTCATCTCATTATAAAAATTGCCTCTTCTCATATTTGTTAGCAGCAACATGAGTAAGGACGTGTGTGAGAAGAGCTTTAGCACAAAGCAAACCCTCATGTTGACTCAATCTTCCCAGCAACCGGGAACTGACTCTCTACTGAGATTTCAGATGACGAAATAGGCTCCAGAGTGTTGTAATTCCTCCTGGATCACAGAACTAGCAAGTGGATGAGGTAAGCTTCACATCTAGTAGTTTTTTTCATACATTTTTCTTGTCTAATTACTAAGATATACATCAAGTACTTGAGAAAGACATAAAGAAGGCAGGCAGGCAGATTTGTCCCTTCTATCTAGAGCAAACTTCTTTCTCATATATATAAGTCACAAACACCATTCCACATCAATATGTAATCTTTGTTCTCTAATGACATATATTGAATTAAACTGTCTTACATTTAATATAACACATTGCATAAGATTGATGTAAGAAGCAATTCATTTATGATATATGTGTGAGATATGCAGGTTATTTCTAATTTCAACTATTAAGAATAGTCCTGCTGTACACATACCTGAATATGCAAAAAATCATGGTCACACTTGTCTGATTAAAAATCTTAGAGATAGAATTTTTTATAAAAGATTATTGTCAAATTATAGACATCTACTCACACACTCACCAAAAATGAACACCCAAGTGCCTTTTCCTAGTCCACACCAAATCTGACATTCTCATAGCTGAACATGATCTATCTTTGTTACCATAATACATATTTTTCAAGTTAATATCTTTTCATAGTTTATTGGCCATTTTAAATTACTCTTTCTTAATGATATTCTTAGGGTAATATAGTGTGTTTATTCTTTGAATTTCCATTTTGCCTTCTTCCCATATTTCAAAGTATTTCTTTGTATATTAAAGATATTCTGTGTCTGGCATATTTATGCCAGCTGATATTTCCTGTTTTGCTTGCTGAGGAGGAAGATTTTTTCATCCAGTTGTAAAATATGTGTCTCTCCTGTTATTTTTGTTTCTGTTTCTTTCCAGTCACATTTTCTATTGCATTCAGCTCAGTCACCTGCAGACCACCCTGATATTTGATTTGAAAAATCATGTAAGTGCAGCATACCTTGCCTTTCCAGCTTGAATTTCCCAAAGTCTTTTCCGTGTATGTCACCTTGAAAAGTAAACCCTCCTCTTTCAAGTCCGGATGATACCTGATACACGTGAAAAGGAAGAAAACAACAAAAATTAATCATAACCTCTTCTTGTATCATAGTATAAATATTATTTCTCCTATTTAAACATTAATGGTTAGTTATTTTAAACATTTGTTATTCCTTTGAGATTCCCATTTATAGTTAAAATTGAGAAATACAGATATGAACTTTCAACTACCAAACTCTGTCTAATTTTGATGTCCAAAACAGTAGTAAAATTTACACCTTATTTATATGTTTAGTATCCTTGGTAAGGGGGACACACATACGAATCACCTCCGAGCCTGCATTATGTAAAACTCACTGTGTCACAGCTGCTGTCTCCTGTGTATCACGTGAGGCCCTTTACACTCGAGTTTGATGATGAATTAGTGCAGAAGCATTGGATTAACTTGTGAAAGAGACCATGAAGGGGCACCGGGGTCTCTCTTGGCACGTGCAGGGTGGTTACTGTGGCTTTGGGGAAAGTCTGGCTCCGCTGTCACAGTGGGGTGTGGTCTGCACCTAAGCTCTTGTGTGTCTGACAGGAGCAGCCTGTCGCTCCGGGCCGGTTTCTTTCTGGTCTCAGAGACGGCTTTCTTCCATCAGATGATGAAGGGGTGACACTGCTGCAAGGCCAGGGCGAGGGCCCTGAGTTTTCACGGTGCAGACAGGACCCAGGTCATCTTGGAAGGAATCCCTGTTGGTGCCCCCAACTCTGTGCAGACATGATGATTAGAAAACCCTCCAGGAAGTACTCACATAACCATCCAGTCCCCAGTTGTCATTCTCAAAGTTGCTGACGAAAATATCCACTGGACCTTTTATCTGAAAAGCTTTCAGAAGTAAGTGGGCCTCCTCCTTCTTGTAAACACCTAGGAAAGGAGTATGGGTTATTCTTACATCGCAGAAATGCTTATGGTCAGGAAGGTAGGCACTTGGCCCATTTATGTGGAATATGATATAGAGAGGATAGTGTTTTCAATAACAGCGATTAGTGTTTCTATTTTTAAAGTTTAGCTGTAGTCCTCCTTTTTCCCTAAAAATCACGTCTTATTGAAGTCATTGTCTGTCTCGAGTAAGTATTGTCTACTTCACACAATTCAACATCTTTATCCCACAGGAGGAAAAAAAGTAATATACATTCACTTATATTAAGTTTTTTAAATTCATCATTTTTATTCCGTTTGTACTCACTTCTGAGGACAGGGGTATGTGTTATAGAAAAGAATAAGATACAAGACCTAGGGGATTAAACTACTGTGTATGAAATAGACAAGCTAGAAAGATATATTGTATATTACAGGTAATATACCAGATATTTTACAATAACTTTAAATGGAGACTAATCTACAAAAATATTGAATCACTAAAAAAATGATGTCTTGATAAAAACAGCTATGCTGAACGGACACGTGGAGAGTTTGTACACAATTCTTACAAAATTTCAGCGTGGGAAAATGTAACTATTTCTAAATCAATTAAGAAAAAAAGAGAGAGACCATAAAAATAGCCCCAAATATAGCTACTTATATAGATGAACTGTGCTTATTAAAATGAAATGAACAGCTTCATGGACAAAGGTCCACTGAATGACTGCTGAATGGTTTCATCCAGGGCATCCGGATGTGTATTGGGGATGTGCGGGGATGTGCCCGCAGCTATGGCTAGTTCCCTACCCAAAGGAGGAACCAAATGAATAAGTAAACAAAGAAATGACCAGATATTAAATAATAATAATAATGAACCCAAAAGCCTTCTGTGCAGAGAGACAGGCTCAAGGGAAGGTCACACTGTTTCAGGAACGCCAGCAGTTAATTCCCACTTTCTCTCATTAGAGAAACAGACCTCTAAAAACATTGCAGGAAGACTGTCCACTGGCCAGTCACACAAGAGGAATGGAACCCATGGACAATAAAGACCCATGGATGGGGAGGACCACCTAACGAGTTGACTCTGGGCTGCTGTCCATCGCCACCATCAGCAGCTCTGTGTTCTTGGCACACAGTTTGTGGAACCCCAATTCCACAAACTCTTAGTAAAGATATATATATATATATATATGTATTCAGGAGATTTTTATGGTGTTTAAATTACAGCACCCCATAGGACGTCAGGTCCTGGCTGGCTTTCCAGGAGCATGACTTGTCCTTCCTCCTGTATGCTTCTTCGCAATCAGATTGTACACAGCGGGTGGACTTCTGTCTAGCCACTGGGCCTCAGTCTGAACAACTCTTGATACAAACTTTTCTCCAGATCCAAACCTAACTGCATCAAAGTCACACTGGAGAACATTTCCTTTGGGAAAAAAGTCCAAACTCCATGAAGAAAAATATTATCCAAAGGACCTGGGTGAGCCTAAGAAATATGAATATTTTACAAAGTCTCAGTTATTCTGATCCAGGACTAGATTTGAGATCCCAGTCTATCTATTTATACATTCACAGGGTCAAGGTGCAACGCAATTTCGGGGACCCTAGATCATGAATTCATAAATAGGTACCTGTTAAAAATCTGTGAGTATGGATTATTTTTCTTTTCCTAAATCCAGAGTGTGTGCACTGTTTTTAGGTGTTTTCCCAGGGCTTCCCTGGTGGCTCAGCTGGTAAAGAATCTGCCTGCAATGCAGGAGACCTACGTTTGATCCCTGGGTTGGGAAGATCCCCTGGAGGAGGGCATGGCAACCCACTGCAGTATTCTTGCCTGAAGAATCCCCATGGACAGAGGAGCCTGGCAGGCCAAGGTCCATGGGGTCACAGAGTCGGACACAATGCAGTGACTAAGCACAACACAGCAACAGCCAGGGGAGCAGGGAAGTGAGACGTGAGGGATGGAGGAGTCCCGAGTGGCTCTCATACTTTGTGGGGTGAACCGTGTGTGTGTCTGGTCATCAGTGACGTGTGGGTGCCCCTCGGGGGCCCTTTATGTTCAGAACCCAGGCTGGGACTTGTGGATAACTCAGTCTGAACCCTTTGGAAGTTGGTCTATAAAAAAGGATACACTGTTATAAGTGAGATAATTTGGAAAGAAAAAAAGGCAGTAGGTTCAGTCTCAAGGTGATTCTGTGTCCTGTGGGTTGATGCTCTCAACCCACGTGGGCTGGAAATTCTAATCACTGAGATCCTGACCGCAGAGCTCAAATCCTACTCCTGCCCTGTCACTTAGGAAGGCCGCTTAGTTTTCCTGGGTATCTCTTTTTCTTTAACCAGTAAAAAAAGAAAAAAAAAAAGAAGTGTTTAATAATAATACTTAAGTCACAAGATTGATGCAAGAAGGAAATGAACAATATATATATAAAGCACTTAAAAGTGTCTCTTGCTTAAAAATAAACCAGAGTTGGTTCTTTTCTTTTTAATTGTTTTTTTAAACTGAGACACATCAATAAAAGCTCACCAGGAGCAAATAAGTTTTAAAGAATGACAGCAAGGGTATATCAGAACTGTGAATTTTGAAGATGTGACTATCTGGACATTAATCTTACATCTTTGATGTAACATGATCTGTGTGTAATCTGGAGAAAATTAATTTGCTTTTCTGTACTGGTTTTGTAACCTTTTAAATGAGGAAACAGCACCATCCTGCCCCAGTCACTGAGATGACCTAGTGAGAGGCAGCAGGTGCAAAGCCCAAGTAACATCAGCCAGCACTTGGCCCGTGTTGGTGCCCCCTTTGCCAGAAGACTGATGGAGGGTCTGGTGAGGGAGCTCCCTGGGTACCTACCTGTCAACTTCAGCTCCCCCTGGGAGTCAGTGAATGTCGCATTCACTTTGCTGCTAGTTGCATTGAACCAATCGACAGTTAGGGTCGCAGGCTGTCTTTTCCCTAAATATTCGTAATATCCCTTCCACACCGAATGGATGAAAAACACATCTGAAGGAACTGTGGGGGAAAAAAACAGACAAATGTTAGCACACACAGAACAGTTACATTAGACGTTTTACTACACAGAAGGCATAGCATTGCTCATTAAGACGGCACAACAGTGGCGATGGTGATGACGAAGAAGACCTGTCTCCATGTCCCTTCACAGCAGGTTTGTAAGAGTCAGGTGAGCCGGGTGGGAGCAGGCAGGTTACTGTGACATGCAGTCATCTGTCACTGGGGTGGATGCCAGTGCACCTGTGTTACCAGATCCACAAGGGCCAGCGTGTGTGGTGAACTGGGACTGCAGACACTAGGTAAGGTCTCATCAGCCAGGCTGAGCTGGAAATCACTACTGCCATGTCACTGACTATCCGAGTGCACTTGCTGTGGGAAGACTTAGGAGGCTCAGAGGAACTGACGTCTGCCAGGGCCCTTCTGCCCTCAGAAAGCCTGCACTTCACAGCACCACTTTGACTGCACAGACCCAGCTTATGGAAACAAAGATGCTTTATTTCCCAAGATCTTTATTTTGTAAGTAAAGCCAATCTCTCATCTAGCTCTTCTGCCCTACTCTAATCCCCCTGATGAGAAATAGTCCAGAATTGGTAAGAAAGCTAGACTAAATGATGTCAAAAACCAAAGGCAAACTGTCTTCTTAAAATATTACAATTCATCTGGGACAGGAATTCTTACAAAGATTATTGAGCTATTCTGTCTTTTCAGTGGTTATAAACAAATTAAAACTTTTCACATTTCTGCTAATAAATAAGTCTAAAATCCTGCTATTTTTACAGTATTGCTATAACATTTTACAGGGGCATTGATGTAAATATGCATCAGTGAATCCACTACATTTCTCTCTGCTCTGTCTCATGACACGTGTAAATCGTTTAATTGGACAACATCCGCCGTGAGTGGGACTGGTCACAAGGTACTTTTGGACTTCCTAGGTATAAGTCCGGTACTCTTGCCTGGAAAACCTCATGGATGGAGGAGCCTGGTAGGCTGTAGTCCATGAGGTCGCTAAGAGTCGGACACGACTGAGCAACTTCACTTTGACTTTTCACTTTCATGCATTGGAGAAGGAAATGGCAACCCACTCCAGTGTTCTTGCCTGGAGAATCCCAGGGACGGGGGAGCCTGGTGGGCTACCGTCTCTGAGGTCGCACAGAGTCGGACATGACTGAAGCGACTTAGCAGCAGCAGCAGCAGGTATAAAGAAAGATGCTGGTCTCCCTAAATGTGTTTTTAGCAAACGCACTTATGGCCACAGTGTGGTGAGGACAAAGCACAGAGTCCCTGGTTGCGCTTTTCTTTCCGGCTCCACTGGACGTTTGCCTGTTTTCCCAGACAGGCTGACCCTACAAGACGTCTCCTGACAACAGAACAATGTCAGCACTTGCTGGGGCTTTGATGGACCCAACTTCCTAATAGTAATAGTTTTAAAACTCAAGTTTGAAGCAAGGACTTGACACAGGCCTCTAACACAGATGCTGATTGATCAGGACACTGAGCAGGCCCGTCATCAGCAGTATCACCAAGGCCCACTTTTCATCAGCAAGCCCGAGATGCCTCGTTTTCCTTTTCTTTTTTTTTAAAATTTTTATTAAAAAAATTTTTTTAAATATAAATTTATTTATTTTAATTGGAGGTTAATTACTTTACAATATTGTATTGGTTTTGCCATACATCAACATGAATCCACCACAGGTATACACGTGTTCCCCATGTTGAACAGTATCCAGATCACTTTCCCTAGTTGGAAGGGGCACACCCAGTGGAAGCCGTGAATGTGCCGAGGTCCTCTTGGCGGGTCGCACACCCATTGGCAGGTCGGGTGGGCCAGCTGGGCTGGGCACCAGGAGAAGCAGCAGGTCAGCCGGGAAGCTCCGACTGTGCTCAGCTGCAACCACTGGGGACATGGAGGATCCTTTTGGGTCCTTGTCCTCTGACCTGTTGCTGGTGGTTTGCAGTGTAATGTAACCACAACAGTGGAGGTGCTAGACTGTGTGCCTATACAAAGAAGCCGTTTCATCAGTGCTTCCCTTCAGAGAGGACAGGGCACATTGAGGTAGAGTCTGCAGCACTATAGCTGATTCATACTGTTGTTTGGTAGAAACCAATGCAATATTGTAAAGCAATTATCCTTCAATTAAAAATAAATTTAAAAAGCTTGCAGATTTGTCATTGACCTTGACAGAATCAGCAAACAGAACACACCACCACCATCCACTGTGTTTCCTTCAATCAAAGAAAACATTGCCTGGATAGAGCACTGATTTCTGTGTTTGATTTTCAAATAACATTTACATAGACTAGCACAGAAAAACATTTTAAGGTAGGTCTTATACTTCATGGTGTACAATGCATGAATTCCTTTAACCATGTTGGAACTTTTTGCCTCATCTAAGAATTAAATGCAAAACCCAGCAACTGTGACTGAACTTACAGCATTTCACATACTCTCTCCACATTTGACCCTGGAACAGAGTTTATGGCTAAGAAACCAGTGTGAAAACCTGAATACAGAAAACACCAAAAAATGCAACTTACCTAAGTGTTTTCTGTTGTATTTTTTTTTGTTTGTTTGACTTACATTATAACTTGGGGACACACTATATTGTTTAAATATTCTCTAAATTTATAACAGGCCAGGTGATTTGGAGTAACAAACATCTTCATTAGGAAATAAACCTGCACCTTTCCCGTTTGCTACGGCATGCATTAAGCAAGGTATCACACACAACAGAAAGCGAGAATTAAAGTATCAGAGGCAGAGGATGGAGATACTTGGGGAAGGATGCACCCCACAGTTGAACTGCTGGAATGCACAGCTGTCATGATGTATTTTTTACTGTAGCATCCTCGTGTGGAGGAAAGACGCACAACCCTCTTTATAAGGCTCTCCGTTATACCACATTCTGGCTCAACATCTGATGTCCACTTCTGCCTACAAAATGCCCAAGGTACCTTTTCGTAAAACAGCATGAGACAATGACAAAGGTTTTCCTTTTAAGTAAAGTATTGTTATTCCATTAACAAACCATCGTTATGAGAGAAACAGGAACCTGTGTGGGCTTGGTGTTTTAAATAACTGAAACTTTAATTTGTTTATGGACTAAAGGAATCAGAAATTTGTTTCTTTGGCTGCACAGAGTATAGTAGAGAACAGATCATCTTATTTGATTTAAATCTGTAACTGTTCTGGTATACAAACCTGGAGTTTTAGTAACTGTTTCATTAACTTCTCTCACTCCTTTACCTACAAGTAAAAAGACAAATTATCACTTTCAAAAAACATTTATTTTTGAATAAGTTTGAAAAAATGTCAAACCGAAGCAATGTTTGTTTCTCCAGATTTCTTGAATGCACAAAATAATATCTTATACATCTCCACTTTAACCCATATATTCACAGCATAACGTCCTTTGCTTTTGTGGGAAAACTGAGTTTCTTAGTGGAAATCAATTTGGATCTGACTTGTGCATTCAGTGTGCTACAACAGAGAGCCTTGTAAAGGAGGGTGTTCATACCCTTTCTCACTCCTCTTTGGGATCTCCTGCCCCCAAGGGAAAGGTAATTTATGAAATTACTTTGTAAAGAGTTACAATCCATCTCAATTTTCCAAGTCCCCACCCTGATCAATGAACTCACGAGTTAGCAGTGAACATCAAAATACTTCCCCTGCAAAATGTTTAATTTGGTCTATCAACTTAGATTTAACTCATAATCTCTTTGATTTCATAGTTTTGTATCAAACTACAAATTACTACTTTTTTAAAAGTATGTATTTGTCTATTTCAGTGAGAGAGAGGAAAGGGAGACATAAGTGACTTAATTCCTAACGTGAATTCAACTGAAGATTTATGAGGGGATTCTGACAGAAAGTTGTTTCTGGGGAATTTTGACGGAAAATAGGGGGATTCCAAGGAAATCCCAAATTCTGAGGGGCAGAAGCAAGTTTCTGAGGGATTGCCAAGGGGCAGAAGGGGTTTCCAGGGGATTCCTGAGGGGCAAAAGGGGGTTTCTGGGTGATTCCCCATCAGCAGATGGTGGTATCTGGGGGATTCCCCACTGAAAGAAGAGGGTTTTTTTTTTTTTTTTTGCAGGGAAATCTGAGGGGCAGAAGAGAGTTTCTGGAGGAATCCTGAGGGCAGAAGGGGGTTTTCCGGGAATTCCCCACCAACAGAAGGTGGTTTACTTGGGGATTCCCCACCAGCAGAGGATGGTTTCTGGGGATTGCCCACGAATAGAAGGGAGTTTTCAGGAGGATTCCCCACAGGCAGAGGGTTTCCAGGGGATTTCCCAGCAGTGGAAGGTGGTGTCCAGGGTATTTTCCGAGGACAGAAGGGGTTTCCCCAGGGAATCCTGAGGGCAGAAGGTAGTAAGTATCCAGGGGAATCCTGAGGGGCAGAAGGGTGTTCTGGCTGGGGGAATCCTGAGGGCAGAAAGTGATTTCCGGGGAATTCACCACCAGCGGAAGGTGGTTTCAGGGGATTCCTCACTGACTGAGGTGGTTCCCAGGGGAATCCTGAGGGCAGAAGGGCATTTTTGGTGGAATCCTGAGGGTAGAAGGGGGTTTCTGGTGAAATCTGAGGGCAAAAAAGGTTTCTGGGGGATTCCTGAGGGCAGAAGGCGGGTTCTGGGGGATTCTGAGGGCAGAAGGGGATTTCTGGTGTAATCCTGAGGGCAGATGGGGGTTTCTGGTGGAATCTTGAGGGCAGAAGGGGTTTTCAGGGGAATCATGTGGGCAGAAGGGGGTTCCGATGGAATCCCGAGGGCAGAATGTGGTTTCCAGGGGAATCCTGAGGGCAGAATGTGGTTTCCAGGGGAATCCTGAGGGCAGAATCGGGTTCTGGTGGAATCCTGAGGGCAGAAAGGGGTTCAGGTGGCATCCTGAAGGCAGAAGGTGGTTTCCAGTGGGAATCTTGAGGGCAGAATTGGGTTCTGATGGAATCCTGAGGGCAGAAGGGGTTCTGGTGGAATCCTGAGGGCTGAAGGGGTTTCTGGTAGAGTGCTGAGGGCTCATTGGGGTTCTGGGGTGGAATCCTGAGGGCAGAATGTGGTGTCCAGGGGAATCCTGAGGGGTAGCATGGGGTTTCCGGGGCAATCCTGAGGGCAGAAGTGGATTTCTGGTGGAGTTCTGAGGGCAGAACGGTGTTCTGGTGGAATCCTGAAGGCAGAAGAGGGTTTCTGGTGGAATCCTGAGGGCAGACTGCTGTTTCCAGGGTAATAATGTGGGCATAAGCAGGTTCTGGTGGAATCCTGAGGGCAGAAAGGGGTTTCTGGTAAAATTCTGAGGGCTGAAGGGGGTTCTGGGGTAGAATTCTGAGGCTTGAAGGGGTTTCTAGGGGAATTCTGAGGGCAGAAGGCAATTCTGGTGGAATCCTGAGGGCTGAAGGGGGTTCTGGAGTGGAATCCTGAGGGCAGAAAGTGGTTTCCAGGGGAATCCTGTGGGTAGAAGGGGATTCTAGGGTGGAATCCTGTGGGCAGAAAGTGGTTTCCAGGGGAATCCTGTGGGAAGAAGGGGGTTCTGGTGGAATCCTGAGGGCTGAATGGGGTTCTGGAGTGGAATCCTGAGGGCACAATGTGGTTTCCAGGGGGATCCTGTGGGCAGAAGGGGGTTCTGGGATGGAATCCTGAGAGCAGAATGTGATTTCCACGGGAATCCTGAGGGGTAGTATGGGGTTTCCAGGGCAGTTCTGAGGGCACAAGTGGATTTCTGTTGGAATCCTGAGGGCAGAAGGGGATTTCTGGTGGAATCCTCAGGGCTGAAGGGGGTTCTGTTTGAATCCTGAGGGCAGAAGGGGTTTCTAGGTGAATTCTGAGGGCAGAAGGGGATTCTGTTATCCTGAGGGCTGAAGGGGTTTCTGTTCGAATCCTGAGGGCTGAAGGGGTTTCTAGGCGAATTCTGAGGGCAGAAGGGGATTCTGGGGGACTCCTGACTGCAGAAGGGGATTTCTGGCAGAATCCTGAGGGCAGAATTTGCTTTCCAGGGAAATCCTGATGGGCAGTAGGGGGTTTCTGGGGGAATCCTGAGGACAGAAGGGGATTTCCAGTGGAATCCTGAGGACACAAAGGGGTTCTGGTGGAATCCTGAGGGCAGAAGGGGGTTCTGGGGTGGAATCCTGAGGGTAGAATATGGTTTCCAGGGGAATCCTGTGGGCAGAAGGGGGTTCTGGTGGTGGAATGCTGAGGGCAGAATGTGGTTTCCAGAGGTATCCTGAGGGGGTAGTATGGGGTTTCCAGGGCCATCCTGAGGGCAGAAGGGGATTTCTGGTGGAATCCTGAGGGCAGAAGGGGGCTTCTGGTGGAATCCTGAGGGCTGAAGGGGGTTCTGGTGGAATCCTGAGGGCAGAAAGGGTTTTCTGGTAGAGTTCTGAGGGATGAAGCGGGTTCTGTTGGAATCCTGAGGGAAGAAGGGGGTTTCTGGGACAATCTTGAGGTCAGAAGGGGGTTTCCAGGGGAATCCTGAGGGAAGAAGGAGTTTTCTGGTGGAATCCTGAGGGGCAGTAGGAGGTTTCCAGGGGAATCCTGAGGGCAGAAAGGGGTTTCTGGTGGAATCTTGAGGGCAGAATGTGGTATCCAGGGGAACCCTGTGGGAAGAAGGGGTTTCTGGTGGAATCCTGAGGGTTGTAGGGGGTTCTGGGGTGGAATCCTGAGGGAATGTGTGGTTTCTAGGGGAACTCTGAGGGCAAAAGGGAGTTTCCGGGGGAATCCTGAGGGTGGAAGGGGGTTTCCAGGTGAATCCTGAGGGCAGAAGGGTGTTTCTGGGGGAATCCTGAGGGCCGAAGAGGATTTCTTGTGGAATCCTGAGGGCAGAAGGGGGTTCTGGGGGAATCCTAAGGGCAGAAGGGGGTTCTGGGGTAGAATCTTGAGGGAAGAAGGGGTTTCTAGGGGAATTCTGAAGGCAGAAGGGGATTTCTGGTAGAATCCTGAGGGGCAGTAGGGGGTTCCAGGGAATCCTGGGGGCACAAAGGGGTTCTGGTGGAATCCTGTGGGCAGAAGGGGGTTCTGGTGGTGGAATCCTGAGGGAAGAATATGGTTTCCAGGGGAATCCTGGGGGCACAAAGGGGTTCTGGTGGAATCCTGAGGGCAGAAGGGGGTTCTGGCGGTAGAATCCTGAGGGCAGAGTATGGTTTCCAGGGGAATCCTGAGAGGTAGTAGGGGGTTTCCAGGGCCATCCTGAGGGCGGAAGGGGTTTTCTGTTGGAATCCTGAGGGCAGAAGGGGGTTTCTGGTGGAATCCTGAGGGCAGAAGGGGTTCTGGGCTGGAATCCAGAGGGCAGAAATGTATTTCTGGTGGAATTCTGAGGACAGAAGGTGGTTTCTGGTGGAATCCTGAGGGCAGAAGTGGTTTTTAGGGGAATCCTGAGGGCTGAAGGGGGTTCTAGGCTGGAACCCTGAGGGCAGAAATGGGTTTCTGGTGGAATTCTGAGGGCAGAAGGGGGTTTCTGGTGGAATCCTGAGGGCAGAAGGGGTTTTCCAGTGGACACCTGAGGGCAGAAGGGGTTTCTAGAGGGGATCCTGAGGGCAGAAGGGGTTTCTAGAGGGGATCCCGAGGGGCAGGAGGAGGTTTCCTGGGGAATCCTGACTGACAGAGAATTCTTTCTTTCAGAATTGAAAAGTGCTGACTACACATAGGCTCCACGAAGCTCCTCTAAAGGCATGGGCTGTATCAGTGTCATGTCTGTTTCTGTTGCTTTGCCATCATGTCCAGGTGTGGTTGGTGAAGAAGCTGAAGGTGTGTTGCTATCAGCTCTGACTAGGTGTTACTTTTATATGTAAATACACAACTTTGTGAGTCATTAGTACATCATTCTGGTGTTGTTTTGTAAGTTTAAAAAGTGGAACCAATGTCAAGGACACACAAACTTATATTCTACCACTAAATAGCTGTGGTCTCAAAAATAACAGACCTATGTTATATATTCAACATTGGTGATCTTTGCCCATTTTCATTAAAAAATACATTTTCCAAAGACATACTGTATTTTATTTTCCTTTTAACTCAGTGTGTTTTTCTTTGATTTGATTTGCGATTTTGTGATTTGCAAATAATGAGACCTGCACCTCTCCTTGGCTTGTGCTGCCTCTGCATTCAACACAGACTGCACACATATTCACACACACAGCTCACACACAGCATGCACAGATTTGGGGGGAGGGTGACGGACAGTGCCTCCAAGAGGCTACTACTTGGGCGTCTTCCACCTGGACATGAGCCTGGTGGGCAACTGACACTCATCCTGGTCTGCAGGGACCCACTCTCACTTCTCACCAGTAACTTACTTTTACAGACAGGGGACTTCCCTGTCCATTTCATGTCTGCTTTACACGTCCTGTGCTCAGATCCACCTGCGAGGAAGAATCCCGGATGGCAGGTGTATACCAAGGTGTAGCCAAAGGTGGGGAGGTCAATGGCTCTCACATCTGCATGGGCTGGCGTTTCAGGCTGGCGGCAGGCGTGAGCTGAAATGGGATTTAGTCCATTAGTAAGTCCACTGGAGCCTAAGCATGTGTGTCAAAGGAAATACAGAGAAAGAGATGGAAATGGCTATAAAGTTAGTTTACCATTTAAAATTGAGAATATGGGAGCTTTACAGATCACTGACACTCTGGTCTCTGCAGCTTACAGCACAGCAGAGCCTTGGTGTTGCCAGGTCTCTCTCTTCCTCTCCCTCCACCCTTCCCTCACTTTCTCTCCTCCTCTGTCTCTGCCTGTCTGTCTTCTATTTATCATCTGTCTATCATCTGTCTATATAGTCTCCTTTGCATACATATATATATGTAATTCTGTATAGAAATTTAGAAATCATAGCTTTAAAATAAACACTTCTGACATACTGTTAAGGTAAGTGGGGCCTCCCTGGTGGCTCAGATAGTAAACAGTCTGTTTGCAATGCAGGAGACCCAGGTTCAATCTCTGGGTAAGGACAATCCCCTGGAGAAGGGAATGGCTACTCACTCCAGTATTCTTGCCTAGAGAATTCCATGGACAGAATTGTGTCCATGGACACATGGACATTCAAATTCCATGGACAAGTCAAATGTGGAGCCTGGTGGGCCACAGTCCATGGGGTCACAGAATTGGACATGACTGAATAACTAACACTAAGATAAATAATATGTTAAATTTCTTTAAAAAGCAGCCCTTTAAATAGACAGATTAATGTGTATTTTAAAATAGGCTTTGATTTTTGTCCAGTGCCAACTAGCAAATTTACTGCTCAGTTAAATGAATAAATAATTTTGGCCAAAATCCACTGTGTGTCTAGAAAATTAATTGAAATAGATTCTTTTTTCATTTAAAATATCACTTAAGAATAAATGAGGTTGTAATTGTTTTTGTTTTTTACTTGAGTTGTGTCTGACTCTTGTGACCCCATGGACTGTAGCTTGCCAGGCTCCTCTGTCCATGGGATTTTCCAGGCAAGAATACTGGAGTGGGTTGCCATTCCCTTCCACATGGGTTCTTCCCTACCCCGCAGGATAAAACCTGCGTCTCCTGCATTGGCAGCCAGATTCCCTGCTGAGCCACCAGGGAAGCCCCAAGGTTATTATGTGCTGTGCTGTGTGTGTGCTGTGTTAAATTGCTTGGGTTATGTCCAACTCTTTGGGACCCTATGGACTGTAACCGCCAGACTTTTTTGTTCATGAGATTCTCCAGCCAAGAATACTGGAGCGGGTTGCCATGCCCTCCTTACAGGGATCTTCCTGACCCAGGGATCAAACCGATGTCACTAACTTATGTCTCCCGCATTGGCAGGTGGGTTCTTTACCACTAACGCCCCCTGGGAAGCCCCGTGCTTGATCTCAAATAAGTTATCATTCTTCATAGAGTACACATTTATATCTCAAATATAGGACTTGGCCAAGTATTATAAAACAAGTTTATATGATTAAGGTCACTAATGCAATCTTTTTAAGTATTGTAGTATTTTTCACTTTGACAGACTTTCAAGGTGGTGGTGGTTTAGTCACTAGGTTGACTCTTGTGACCCCATAGACTGTAGCCTGCCAGCCTCCTGTCCATGGGATTTCCCAGGCAAGAATACTGGAGCTGTTTCCATTTCCTTCTCCAAATTTTCAAGGTAATGAAGACCTAATGTTAGCTAGCTCCACACACAGACGCACACACCTATGTGTATATACATACATATACATGCATGTATGTGTGATATCTCTGTATAATATTCACACAGAGGATTCACGTAGAGATTTAGAATAGAGATGATAGCTTTGAAATAAATACTGATACATAAATACAAAAAATTCACAACTTACATACTCAGAAGATATTTGTATATAGCTAACCTAGTAAGAGTTAGATACTACCTTGCCCTAGATTGGTAGAGGATGAAAGGCTGATTACTAATCATTACATTTCTCCTAATTCTCATGATTAAATCACAAAACAAAACTTGGTCCTAAGTATTTGAATTATCAATTCATATGGACTCCAAAAAGAATAGTTTAAAGACATGTATTAATACTCTGATGAGTCACATGATCTTTAGTGACCTGAGGTGAACATCCTAGGGGAGCAGTAGCACATGCAGGTTTTCTCTCTGTGAGTGTTAACCAGCATGTTATTCACTGGTCTTTGGTTAAGGACAGTTTCTCAGGCTTTGGGGCCTGGGTATCACCGGAGGTGCCTGGGGACTACAGACTGGGGTCCCCCTGCTCCTCTTCACCCGACCTGCCCCTGGCCCCCAGAGCCTCAGATACCGCAGGGGTGTGCAGGATAGCACTCAAGATTCAAACTTCAACCAACTCTGGGTACTGCTGCTGATGGTTCCAGGGAGTCAGACTCTGAGAAATGAGTTTAGGGAATGGAAAGTAAACAAACAAAAATAAGCCTCTCGTTTCTCAGGAAGGTGAATTCTTCCAGCTACTGGAGAGAGGACAGGCCCTGCCCTTGCACAGGGTCACACTTACGGATGCACTCTGTCTGGATGCCGCTCCACGTCAGGTTCGCCAGGCAAGTTCGAGTTGTAGAGCCTTGGACGTGGTAACCTTTTCGGCACCGGAAAAACACCATACTTCCAACCTGGAGGGTAAAGCCAGCACCAAACTCAGAGGTGACGTGGACACACACTGGAAAGCACACTCCAGGGTCAGGTCTGAATCAACGTGTACATGTAAAATGCAGGTTAAAGTGTCAGACACCGTTGTTCTTGTTGTTTAGTTGCTCAGTTGTGTCCAACTGTTTTGTGACCCCATGGACTGCAGCCCGCCAGGCTCCTCTGTCCAAGGTATTTCTCAGACAAGAATACTGGATTAAGCTGCCATTTCCTTCTCCAGGGGATTTTTCCAACTGAGAGATCAAACCCACATCTTGTGCTTGGCAGTGTTGGACACAGTACAGGTTGTTCAATGGATTGTGTGAGGTCTTAGATACAGTGACTCATGATTATTTAGAAGCAGTTTATTTGGGTAAAAAAGTATACCTTTTCTCTTTAGTTTTAGCCTTGTCTCTCTTTAGTTTGTGATAACTGTTTTTTTCCCCTCTGCTAGTCCTAGTGTTCTTGCCTGGAGAATCCCAGGGATGGGGGAGCCCGGTGGGCTGCCAGACGTCTATGGGGTCGCACAGAGTTGGACAC